>NC_064622.1:7735416-8059375 GCF_023898315.1 Schistocerca nitens
ATTTTAAAATCAACATGAAGAACCAAAATTCCAAAAGTATAAAACACACAAAAATGCTTACCGAAGAATAAAAAATGTATCGTACTAGGCACCCTCCTCCCGCCCTGTGGTGCAACTGATGTCCCTTTCTCCAAAAATGTACTCAATGGGATCGTAATGTTGCAACGACACACAAGTTGACCTGCTGTGAGGAAAAAACGCTTTAGTACATTTCAAACATGAAAAAGGTCATTTTAAAATCAACATGAAGAACCAAAATTCCATAAGTATAAAACACACAAAAATGCTTACCGAAGAAAACAATATGTGTCGTACTAGGCACCCTCCTCCCGCCCTGTGGTGCAACTGATGTCCCTTTCTCCAAAAATGTACTCAATGGGATCGTAATGTTGCAACCACACACAAGTTGACCTGCTGTGAGGAAAAAACGCTTTAGTACATTTCAAACATGAAAAAGGTCATTTTAAAATCAACATGAAGAACCAAAATTCCATAAGTATAAAACATAAAAAAATACTTACCGAAGAAAACAATATGTATCGTACTAGGCACCCTCCTCCCGCCCTGTGGTGCAACTGATGTCCCTTTCTCCAAAAATGTACTCAATGGGATCGTAATGTTGCAACCACACACAAGTTGACCTGCTGTGAGGAAAAAACGCTTTAGTACATTTCAAACATGAAAAAGGTCATTTTAAAATCAACATGAAGAACCAAAATTCCAAAAGTATAAAACACACAAAAATGCTTACCGAAGAATAAAAAATGTATCGTACTAGGCACCCTCCTCCCGCCCTGTGGTGCAACTGATGTCCCTTTCTCCAAAAATGTACTCAATGGGATCGTAATGTTGCAACCACACACAAGTTGACCTGCTGTGAGGAAATAACGCTTTAGTACATTTCAAACATGAAAAAGGTCATTTTAAAATCAACATGAAGAACCAAAATTCCATAAGTATAAAACATAAAAAAATGCTTACCGAAGAATAAAAAATGTATCGTACTAGGCACCCTCCTCCCGCCCTGTGGTGCAACTGATGTCCCTTTCTCCAAAAATGTACTCAATGGGATCGTAATGTTGCAACCACACAAGTTGACCTGCTGTGAGGAAAAAACCCTTTAGTACATTTCAAACATGAAAAAGGTCATTTTAAAATCAACATGAAGAACCAAAATTCCAAAAGTATAAAACACACAAAAATGCTTACCGAAGAATAAAAAATGTATCGTACTAGGCACCCTCCTCCCGCCCTGTGGTGCAACTGATGTCCCTTTCTCCAAAAATGTACTCAATGGGATCGTAATGTTGCAACCACACACAAGTTGACCTGCTGTGAGGAAAAAACGCTTTAGTACATTTCAAACATGAAAAAGGTCATTTTAAAATCAACATGAAGAACCAAAATTCCAAAAGTATAAAACACACAAAAATGCTTACCGAAGAATAAAAAATGTATCGTACTAGGCACCCTCCTCCCGCCCTGTGGTGCAACTGATGTCCCTTTCTCCAAAAATGTACTCAATGGGATCGTAATGTTGCAACCACACACAAGTTGACCTGCTGTGAGGAAAAAACGCTTTAGTACATTTCAAACATGAAAAAGGTCATTTTAAAATCAACATTAAGAACCAAAATTCCAAAAGTATAAAACATAAAAAAATGCTTACCGAAGAAAACAATATGTATCGTACTAGGCACCCTCCTCCCGCCCTGTGGTGCAACTGATGTCCCTTTCTCCAAAAATGTACTCAATGGGATCGTAATGTAGCAACCACACACAAGTTGACCTGCTGTGAGGAAAAAACGCTTTAGTACATTTCAAACATGAAAAAGGTCATTTTAAAATCAACATGAAGAACCAAAATTCCAAAAGTATAAAACACACAAAAATGCTTACCGAAGAATAAAAAATGTATCGTACTAGGCACCCTCCTCCCGCCCTGTGGTGCAACTGATGTCCCTTTCTCCAAAAATGTACTCAATGGGATCGTAATGTTGCAACCACACACAAGTTGACCTGCTGTGAGGAAAAAACGCTTTAGTACATTTCAAACATGAAAAAGGTCATTTTAAAATCAACATGAAGAACCAAAATTCCATAAGTATAAAACACACAAAAATGCTTACCGAAGAAAAGAATATGTGTCGTACTAGGCACCCTCCTCCCGCCATGTGGTGCAACTGATGTCCCTTTCTCCAAAAATGTACTCAATGGGATCGTAATGTTGCAACCACACACAAGTTGACCTGCTGTGAGGAAAAAACGCTTTAGTACATTTCAAACATGAAAAAGGTCATTTTAAAATCAACATGAAGAACCAAAATTCCATAAGTATAAAACATAAAAAAATGCTTACCGAAGAAAACAATATGTATCGTACTAGGCACCCTCCTCCCGCCCTGTGGTGCAACTGATGTCCCTTTCTCCAAAAATGTACTCAATGGGATCGTAATGTTGCAACCACACACAAGTTGACCTGCTGTGAGGAAAAAACGCTTTAGTACATTTCAAACATGAAAAAGGTCATTTTAAAATCAACATGAAGAACCAAAATTCCATAAGTATAAAACACACCAAAATGCTTACTGAAGAAAACAATATGTATCGTACTAGGCACCCTCCTCCCGCCCTGTGGTGCAACTGATGTCCCTTTCTCCAAAAATGTACTCAATGGGATCGTAATGTTGCAACCACACACAAGTTGACCTGCTGTGAGGAAAAAACGCTTTAGTACATTTCATCATGATAAAGGTCATTTTAAAATCAACATGAAGAACCAAAATTCCATAAGTATAAAACATAAAAAAATGCTTACCGAACAAAACAATATGTATCGTACTAGGCACCCTCCTCCCACCCTGTGGTGCAACTGATGTCCCTTTCTCCAAAAACGTACTCAATGGGATCGTAATGTTGCAACCACACACAAGTTGACCTGCTGTGAGGAAAAAACGCTTTAGTACATTTCAAACATGAAAAAGGTCATTTTAAAATCAACATGAAGAACCAAAATTCCAAAAGTATAAAACACACAAAAATGCTTACCGAAGAATAAAAAATGTATCGTACTAGGCACCCTCCTCCCGCCCTGTGGTGCAACTGATGTCCCTTTCTCCAAAAATGTACTCAATGGGATCGTAATGTTGCAACGACACACAAGTTGACCTGCTGTGAGGAAAAAACGCTTTAGTACATTTCAAACATGAAAAAGGTCATTTTAAAATCAACATGAAGAACCAAAATTCCATAAGTATAAAACACACAAAAATGCTTACCGAAGAAAACAATATGTGTCGTACTAGGCACCCTCCTCCCGCCCTGTGGTGCAACTGATGTCCCTTTCTCCAAAAATGTACTCAATGGGATCGTAATGTTGCAACCACACACAAGTTGACCTGCTGTGAGGAAAAAACGCTTTAGTACATTTCAAACATGAAAAAGGTCATTTTAAAATCAACATGAAGAACCAAAATTCCATAAGTATAAAACATAAAAAAATACTTACCGAAGAAAACAATATGTATCGTACTAGGCACCCTCCTCCCGCCCTGTGGTGCAACTGATGTCCCTTTCTCCAAAAATGTACTCAATGGGATCGTAATGTTGCAACCACACACAAGTTGACCTGCTGTGAGGAAAAAACGCTTTAGTACATTTCAAACATGAAAAAGGTCATTTTAAAATCAACATGAAGAACCAAAATTCCAAAAGTATAAAACACACAAAAATGCTTACCGAAGAATAAAAAATGTATCGTACTAGGCACCCTCCTCCCGCCCTGTGGTGCAACTGATGTCCCTTTCTCCAAAAATGTACTCAATGGGATCGTAATGTTGCAACCACACACAAGTTGACCTGCTGTGAGGAAATAACGCTTTAGTACATTTCAAACATGAAAAAGGTCATTTTAAAATCAACATGAAGAACCAAAATTCCATAAGTATAAAACATAAAAAAATGCTTACCGAAGAATAAAAAATGTATCGTACTAGGCACCCTCCTCCCGCCCTGTGGTGCAACTGATGTCCCTTTCTCCAAAAATGTACTCAATGGGATCGTAATGTTGCAACCACACAAGTTGACCTGCTGTGAGGAAAAAACCCTTTAGTACATTTCAAACATGAAAAAGGTCATTTTAAAATCAACATGAAGAACCAAAATTCCATAAGTATAAAACACACAAAAATGCTTACTGAAGAAAAAAAAAGTATCGTACTAGGCACCCTCCTCCCGCCCTGTGGTGCAACTGATGTCCCTTTCTCCAAAAATGTACTCAATGGGATCGTAATGTTGCAACCACACACAAGTTGACCTGCTGTGAGGAAAAAACGCTTTAGTACATTTCAAACATGAAAAAGGTCATTTTAAAATCAACATGAAGAACCAAAATTCCAAAAGTATAAAACACACAAAAATGCTTACCGAAGAATAAAAAATGTATCGTACTAGGCACCCTCCTCCCGCCCTGTGGTGCAACTGATGTCCCTTTCTCCAAAAATGTACTCAATGGGATCGTAATGTTGCAACCACACACAAGTTGACCTGCTGTGAGGAAAAAACGCTTTAGTACATTTCAAACATGAAAAAGGTCATTTTAAAATCAACATGAAGAACCAAAATTCCAAAAGTGTAAAACACACAAAAATGCTTACCGAAGAATAAAAAATGTATCGTACTAGGCACCCTCCTCCCGCCCTGTGGTGCAACTGATGTCCCTTTCTCCAAAAATGTACTCAATGGGATCGTAATGTTGCAACCACACACAAGTTGACCTGCTGTGAGGAAAAAACGCTTTAGTACATTTCAAACATGAAAAGGTCATTTTAAAATCAACATGAAGAACCAAAATTCCAAAAGTATAAAACACACAAAAATGCTTACCGAAGAAAACAATATGTATCGTACTAGGCACCCTCCTCCCGCCCTGTGGTGCAACTGATGTCCCTTTCTCCAAAAATGTACTCAATGGGATCGTAATGTTGCAACCACACACAAGTTGACCTGCTGTGAGGAAAAAACGCTTTAGTACATTTCAAACATGAAAAAGGTCATTTTAAAATCAACATGAAGAACCAAAATTCCAAAAGTATAAAACACACAAAAATGCTTACCGAAGAATAAAAAATGTATCGTACTAGGCACCCTCCTCCCGCCCTGTGGTGCAACTGATGTCCCTTTCTCCAAAAATGTACTCAATGGGATCGTAATGTTGCAACCACACACAAGTTGACCTGCTGTGAGGAAAAAACGCTTTAGTACATTTCAAACATGAAAAAGGTCATTTTAAAATCAACATGAAGAACCAAAATTCCATAAGTATAAAACACACCAAAATGCTTACTGAAGAAAACAATATGTATCGTACTAGGCACCCTCCTCCCGCCCTGTGGTGCAACTGATGTCCCTTTCTCCAAAAATGTACTCAATGGGATCGTAATGTTGCAACCACACACAAGTTGACCTGCTGTGAGGAAAAAACGCTTTAGTACATTTCATCATGATAAAGGTCATTTTAAAATCAACATGAAGAACCAAAATTCCATAAGTATAAAACATAAAAAAATGCTTACCGAACAAAACAATATGTATCGTACTAGGCACCCTCCTCCCACCCTGTGGTGCAACTGATGTCCCTTTCTCCAAAAACGTACTCAATGGGATCGTAATGTTGCAACCACACACAAGTTGACCTGCTGTGAGGAAAAAACGCTTTAGTACATTTCAAACATGAAAAAGGTCATTTTAAAATCAACATGAAGAACCAAAATTCCAAAAGTATAAAACACACAAAAATGCTTACCGAAGAATAAAAAATGTATCGTACTAGGCACCCTCCTCCCGCCCTGTGGTGCAACTGATGTCCCTTTCTCCAAAAATGTACTCAATGGGATCGTAATGTTGCAACCACACACAAGTTGACCTGCTGTGAGGAAAAAACGCTTTAGTACATTTCAAACATGAAAAAGGTCATTTTAAAATCAACATGAAGAACCAAAATTCCATAAGTATAAAACACACAAAAATGCTTACCGAAGAAAACAATATGTGTCGTACTAGGCACCCTCCTCCCGCCCTGTGGTGCAACTGATGTCCCTTTCTCCAAAAATGTACTCAATGGGATCGTAATGTTGCAACCACACACAAGTTGACCTGCTGTGAGGAAAAAACGCTTTAGTACATTTCAAACATGAAAAAGGTCATTTTAAAATCAACATGAAGAACCAAAATTCCATAAGTATAAAACATAAAAAAATACTTACCGAAGAAAACAATATGTATCGTACTAGGCACCCTCCTCCCGCCCTGTGGTGCAACTGATGTCCCTTTCTCCAAAAATGTACTCAATGGGATCGTAATGTTGCAACCACACACAAGTTGACCTGCTGTGAGGAAAAAACGCTTTAGTACATTTCAAACATGAAAAAGGTCATTTTAAAATCAACATGAAGAACCAAAATTCCAAAAGTATAAAACACACAAAAATGCTTACCGAAGAATAAAAAATGTATCGTACTAGGCACCCTCCTCCCGCCCTGTGGTGCAACTGATGTCCCTTTCTCCAAAAATGTACTCAATGGGATCGTAATGTTGCAACCACACACAAGTTGACCTGCTGTGAGGAAATAACGCTTTAGTACATTTCAAACATGAAAAAGGTCATTTTAAAATCAACATGAAGAACCAAAATTCCATAAGTATAAAACATAAAAAAATGCTTACCGAAGAATAAAAAATGTATCGTACTAGGCACCCTCCTCCCGCCCTGTGGTGCAACTGATGTCCCTTTCTCCAAAAATGTACTCAATGGGATCGTAATGTTGCAACCACACAAGTTGACCTGCTGTGAGGAAAAAACCCTTTAGTACATTTCAAACATGAAAAAGGTCATTTTAAAATCAACATGAAGAACCAAAATTCCATAAGTATAAAACACACAAAAATGCTTACCGAAGAATAAAAAAGTATCGTACTAGGCACCCTCCTCCCGCCCTGTGGTGCAACTGATGTCCCTTTCTCCAAAAATGTACTCAATGGGATCGTAATGTTGCAACCACACACAAGTTGACCTGCTGTGAGGAAAAAACGCTTTAGTACATTTCAAACATGAAAAAGGTCATTTTAAAATCAACATGAAGAACCAAAATTCCAAAAGTATAAAACACACAAAAATGCTTACCGAAGAATAAAAAATGTATCGTACTAGGCACCCTCCTCCCGCCCTGTGGTGCAACTGATGTCCCTTTCTCCAAAAATGTACTCAATGGGATCGTAATGTTGCAACCACACACAAGTTGACCTGCTGTGAGGAAAAAACGCTTTAGTACATTTCAAACATGAAAAAGGTCATTTTAAAATCAACATGAAGAACCAAAATTCCAAAAGTGTAAAACACACAAAAATGCTTACCGAAGAATAAAAAATGTATCGTACTAGGCACCCTCCTCCCGCCCTGTGGTGCAACTGATGTCCCTTTCTCCAAAAATGTACTCAATGGGATCGTAATGTTGCAACCACACACAAGTTGACCTGCTGTGAGGAAAAAACGCTTTAGTACATTTCAAACATGAAAAGGTCATTTTAAAATCAACATGAAGAACCAAAATTCCAAAAGTATAAAACACACAAAAATGCTTACCGAAGAAAACAATATGTATCGTACTAGGCACCCTCCTCCCGCCCTGTGGTGCAACTGATGTCCCTTTCTCCAAAAATGTACTCAATGGGATCGTAATGTTGCAACCACACACAAGTTGACCTGCTGTGAGGAAAAAACGCTTTAGTACATTTCAAACATGAAAAAGGTCATTTTAAAATCAACATGAAGAACCAAAATTCCAAAAGTATAAAACACACAAAAATGCTTACCGAAGAATAAAAAATGTATCGTACTAGGCACCCTCCTCCCGCCCTGTGGTGCAACTGATGTCCCTTTCTCCAAAAATGTACTCAATGGGATCGTAATGTTGCAACCACACACAAGTTGACCTGCTGTGAGGAAAAAACGCTTTAGTACATTTCAAACATGAAAAAGGTCATTTTAAAATCAACATGAAGAACCAAAATTCCAAAAGTATAAAACATAAAAAAATGCTTACCGAAGAATAAAAAATGTATCGTACTAGGCACCCTCCTCCCGCCCTGTGGTGCAACTGATGTCCCTTTCTCCAAAAATGTACTCAATGGGATCGTAATGTTGCAACCACACACAAGTTGACCTGCTGTGAGGAAAAAACGCTTTAGTACATTTCAAACATGAAAAAGGTCATTTTAAAATCAACATGAAGAACCAAAATTCCAAAAGTGTAAAACACACAAAAATGCTTACCGAAGAATAAAAAATTTATCGTACTAGGCACCCTCCTCCCGCCCTGTGGTGCAACTGATGTCCCTTTCTCCAAAAATGTACTCAATGGGATCGTAATGTTGCAACCACACACAAGTTGACCTGCTGTGAGGAAAAAACGCTTTAGTACATTTCAAACATGAAAAAGGTCATTTTAAAATCAACATGAAGAACCAAAATTCCAAAAGTATAAAACACACAAAAATGCTTACCGAAGAATAAAAAATGTATCGTACTAGGCATCCTCCTCCCGCCCTGTGGTGCAACTGATGTCCCTTTCTCCAAAAATGTACTCAATGGGATCGTAATGTTGCAACCACACACAAGTTGACCTGCTGTGAGGAAAAAACGCTTTAGTACATTTCAAACATGAAAAAGGTCATTTTAAAATCAACATGAAGAACCAAAATTCCAAAAGTATAAAACACACAAAAATGCTTACCGAAGAATAAAAAATGTATCGTACTAGGCACCCTCCTCCCGCCCTGTGGTGCAACTGATGTCCCTTTCTCCAAAAATGTACTCAATGGGATCGTAATGTTGCAACCACACACAAGTTGACCTGCTGTGAGGAGAAAACGCTTTAGTACATTTCAAACATGAAAAAGGTCATTTTAAAATCAACATGAAGAACCAAAATTCCATAAGTATAAAACATAAAAAATGCTTACGGAAGAAAACAATATGTATCGTACTAGGCACCCTCCTCCCGCCCTGTGGTGCAACTGATGTCCCTTTCTCCAAAAATGTACTCAATGGGATCGTAATGTTGCAACCACACACAAGTTGACCTGCTGTGAGGAAAAAACGCTTTAGTACATTTCAAACATGAAAAAGGTCATTTTAAAATCAACATGAAGAACCAAAATTCCAAAAGTATAAAACACACAAAAAAGCTTACCGAAGAATAAAAAATGTATCGTACTAGGCACCCTCCTCCCGCCCTGTGGTGCAACTGATGTCCCTTTCTCCAAAAATGTACTCAATGGGATCGTAATGTTGCAACCACACACAAGTTGACCTGCTGTGAGGAAAAAACGCTTTAGTACATTTCAAACATGAAAAAGGTCATTTTAAAATCAACATGAAGAACCAAAATTCCATAAGTATAAAACATAAAAAAATGCTTACCGAAGAAAACAATATGTATCGTACTAGGCACCCTCCTCCCGCCCTGTGGTGCAACTGATGTCCCTTTCTCCAAAAATGTACTCAATGGGATCGTAATGTTGCAACCACACACAAGTTGACCTGCTGTGAGGAAAAAACGCTTTAGTACATTTCAAATTGAAAAAGGTCATTTTAAAATCAACATGAAGAACCAACATTCCATAAGTATAAAACATAAAAAAAATGCTTACCGAAGAAAACAATATGTATCGTACTAGCCACCCTCCTCCCGCCCTGTGGTGCAACTGATGTCCCTTTCTCCAAAAATGTACTCAATGGGATCGTAATGTTGCAACCACACACAAGTTGACCTCCTGTGAGGAAAAAACGCTTTAGTACATTTCAAACATGAAAAAGGTCATTTTAAAATCAACATGAAGAACCAAAATTCCATAAGTATAAAACATAAAAAAATGCTTACCGAAGAAAACAATATGTATCGTACTAGGCACCCTCCTCCCGCCCTGTGGTGCAACTGATGTCCCTTTCTCCAAAAATGTACTCAATGGGATCGTAATGTTGCAACCACACACAAGTTGACCTGCTGTGAGGAAAAAACGCTTTAGTACATTTCAAACATGAAAAAGGTCATTTTAAAATCAACATGAAGAACGAAAATTCCAAAAGAATAAAACACACAAAAATGCTTACCGAAGAATAAAAAATGTATCGTACTAGGCACCCTCCTCCCGCCCTGTGGTGCAACTGATGTCCCTTTCTCCAAAAATGTACTCAATGGGATCGTAATGTTGCAACCACACACAAGTTGACCTGCTGTGAGGAAAAAACGCTTTAGTACATTTCAAACATGAAAAAGGTCATTTTAAAATCAACATGAAGAACCAAAATTCCATAAGTATAAAACATAAAAAAATGCTTACCGAAGAAAACAATATGTATCGTACTAGGCACCCTCCTCCCGCCCTGTGGTGCAACTGATGTCCCTTTCTCCAAAAATGTACTCAATGGGATCGTAATGTTGCAACCACACACAAGTTGACCTGCTGTGAGGAAAATACGCTTTAGTACATTTCAAACATGAAAAAGGTCATTTTAAAATCAACATGAAGAACCAAAATTCCAAAAGTATAAAACACACAAAAATGCTTACCGAAGAATAAAAAATGTATCGTACTAGGCACCCTCCTCCCGCCCTGTGGTGCAACTGATGTCCCTTTCTCCAAAAATGTACTCAATGGGATCGTAATGTTGCAACCACACACAAGTTGACCTGCTGTGAGGAAAAAACGCTTTAGTACATTTCAAACATGAAAAAGGTCATTTTAAAATCAACATGAAGAACCAAAATTCCAAAAGTATAAAACACACAAAAATGCTTACCGAAGGATAAAAAATGTATCGTACTAGGCACCCTCCTCCCGCCCTGTGGTGCAACTGATGTCCCTTTCTCCAAAAATGTACTCAATGGGATCGTAATGTTGCAACCACACACAAGTTGACCTGCTGTGAGGAAAAAACGCTTTAGTACATTTCAAACATGAAGAAGGTCATTTTAAAATCAACATGAAGAACCAAAATTCCAAAAGTATAAAACACACAAAAATGCTTACCGAAGAATAAAAAATGTATCGTACTAGGCACCCTCCTCCCGCCCTGTGGTGCAACTGATGTCCCTTTCTCCAAAAATGTACTCAATGGGATCGTAATGTTGCAACCACACACAAGTTGACCTGCTGTGAGGAAAAAACGCTTTAGTACATTTCAAACATGAAAAAGGTCATTTTAAAATCAACATGAAGAACCAAAATTCCAAAAGTATAAAACACACAAAAATGCTTACCGAAGAATAAAAAATGTACCGTACTAGGCACCCTCCTCCCGCCCTGTGGTGCAACTGATGTCCCTTTCTCCAAAAATGTACTCAATGGGATCGTAATGTTGCAACCACACACAAGTTGACCTGCTGTGAGGAAAAAACGCTTAAGTACATTTCGAACATGAAAAAGTCCTTTTAAAATCAACATGAAGAACCAAAATTCCAAAAGTATAGAACACACAAAAATGCTTACCGAAGAATAAAAAATGTATCGTACCAGGCACCCTCCTCCCGCCCTGTGGTGCAACTGATGTCCCTTTCTCCAAAAATGTACTCAATGGGATCGTAATGTTGCAACCACACACAAGTTGACCTGCTGTGAGGAAAAAACGCTTTAGTACATTTCAAACATGAAAAAGGTCATTTTAAAATCAACATGAAGAACCAAAATTCCATAAGTATAAAACATAAAAAAATGCTTACCGAAGAAAACAATATGTATCGTACTAGGCACCCTCCTCCCGCCCTGTGGTGCAACTGATGTCCCTTTCTCCAAAAATGTACTCAATGGGATCGTAATGTTGCAACCACACACAAGTTGACCTGATGTGAGGAAAAAACGCTTTAGTACATTTCAAACATGAAAAAGGTCATTTTAAAATCAACATGAAGAACCAAAATTCCAAAAGTATAAAACACACAAAAATGCTTACCGAAGAATAAAAAATGTATCGTACTAGGCACCCTCCTCCCGCCCTGTGGTGCAACTGATGTCCCTTTCTCCAAAAATGTACTCAATGGGATCGTAATGTTGCAACCACACACAAGATGACCTGCTGTGAGGAAAAAACGCTTTAGTACATTTCAAACATGAAAAAGGTCATTTTAAAATCAACATGAAGAACCAAAATTCCATAAGTATAAAACATAAAAAAATGCTTACCGAAGAAAACAATATGTATCGTACTAGGCACCCTCCTCCCGCCCTGTGGTGCAACTGATGTCCCTTTCTCCAAAAATGTACTCAATGGGATCGTAATGTTGCAACCACACACAAGTTGACCTGCTGTGAGGAAAAAACGCTTTAGTACATTTCAAACATGAAAAAGGTCATTTTGAAATCAACATGAAGAACCAAAATTCCATAAGTATAAAACACACAAAAATGCTTACCGAAGAATAAAAAAGTATCGTACTAGGCACCCTCCTCCCGCCCTGTGGTGCAACTGATGTCCCTTTCTCCAAAAATGTACTCAATGGGATCGTAATGTTGCAACCACACACAAGTTGACCTGCTGTGAGGAAAAAACGCTTTAGTACATTTCAAACATGAAAAAGGTCATTTTAAAATCAACATGAAGAACCAAAATTCCATAAGTATAAAACACACAAAAATGCTTACCGAAGAATAAAAAAGTATCGTACTAGGCACCCTCCTCCCGCCCTGTGGTGCAACTGATGTCCCTTTCTCCAAAAATGTACTCAATGGGATCGTAATGTTGCAACCACACACAAGTTGACCTCCTGTGAGGAAAAAACGCTTTAGTACATTTCAAACATGAAAAAGGTCATTTTAAAATCAACATGAAGAACCAAAATTCCATAAGTATAAAACATAAAAAAATGCTTACCGAAGAAAACAATATGTATCGTACTAGGCACCCTCCTCCCGCCCTGTGGTGCAACTGATGTCCCTTTCTCCAAAAATGTACTCAATGGGATCGTAATGTTGCAACCACACACAAGTTGACCTGCTGTGAGGAAAAAACGCTTTAGTACATTTCAAACATGAAAAAGGTCATTTTAAAATCAACATGAAGAACCAAAATTCCAAAAGTATAAAACACACAAAAATGCTTACCGAAGAATAAAAAATGTATCGTACTAGGCACCCTCCTCCCGCCCTGTGGTGCAACTGATGTCCCTTTCTCCAAAAATGTACTCAATGGGATCGTAATTTTGCAACCACACACAAGTTGACCTGCTGTGAGGAAAAAACGCTTTAGTACATTTCAAACATGAAAAAGGTCATTTTAAAATCAACATGAAGAACCAAAATTCCAAAAGTATAAAACACACAAAAATGCTTACCGAAGAATAAAAAATGTATCGTACTAGGCACCCTCCTCCCGCCCTGTGGTGCAACTGATGTCCCTTTCTCCAAAAATGTACTCAATGGGATCGTAATGTTGCAACCACACACAAGTTGACCTGCTGTGAGGAAAAAACGCTTTAGTACATTTCAAACATGGAAAAGGTCATTTTAAAATCAACATGAAGAACCAAAATTCCATAAGTATAAAACATAAAAAAATGCTTACCGAAGAAAACAATATGTATCGTACTAGGCACCCTCCTCCCGCCCTGTGGTGCAACTGATGTCCCTTTCTCCAAAAATGTACTCAATGGGATCGTAATGTTGCAACCACACACAAGTTGACCTGCTGTGAGGAAAAAACGCTTTAGTACATTTCAAACATGAAAAAGGTCATTTTAAAATCAACATGAAGAACCAAAATTCCATAAGTATTAAACATAAAAAAATGCTTACCGAAGAAAACAATATGTATCTTACTAGGCACCCTCCTCCCGCCCTGTGGTGCAACTGATGTCCCTTTCTCCAAAAATGTACTCAATGGGATCGTAATGTTGCAACCACACACAAGTTGACCTGCTGTGAGGAAAAAACGCTTTAGTACATTTCAAACATGAAAAAGGTCATTTTAAAATCAACATGAAGAACCAAAATTCCAAAAGTATAAAACACACAAAAATGCTTACCGAAGAATAAAAAATGTATCGTACTAGGCACCCTCCTCCCGCCCTGTGGTGCAACTGATGTCCCTTTCTCCAAAAATGTACTCAATGGGATCGTAATGTTGCAACCACACACAAGTTCACCTGCTGTGAGGAAAAAACGCTTTAGTACATTTCAAACATGAAAAAGGTCATTTTAAAATCAACATGAAGAACCAAAATTCCAAAAGTATAAAACATAAAAAAATGCTTACCGAAGAAAACAATATGTATCGTACTAGGCACCCTCCTTCCGCCCTGTGGTGCAACTGATGTCCCTTTCTCCAAAAATGTACTCAATGGGATCGTAATGTTGCAACCACACACAAGTTGACCTGCTGTGAGGAAAAAACGCTTTAGTACATTTCAAACATGAAAAAGGTCATTTTAAAATCAACATGAAGAACCAAAATTCCATAAGTATAAAACACACAAAAATGCTTACCGAAGAATAAAAAATGTATCGTACTAGGCACCCTCCTCCCGCCCTGTGGTGCAACTGATGTCCCTTTCTCCAAAAATGTACTCAATGGGATCGTAATGTTGCAACCACACACAAGTTGACCTGCTGTGAGGAAAAAACGCTTTAGTACATTTCAAACATGAAAAAGGTCATTTTAAAATCAACATGAAGAACCAAAATTCCAAAAGTATAAAACACACAAAAATGCTTACCGAAGAATAAAAAATGTATCGTACTAGGCACCCTCCTCCCGCCCTGTGGTGCAACTGATGTCCCTTTCTCCAAAAATGTACTCAATGGGATCGTAATGTTGCAACCACACACAAGTTGACCTGCTGTGAGGAAAAAACGCTTTAGTACATTTCAAACATGAAAAAGGTCATTTTAAAATCAACATGAAGAACCAAAATTCCAAAAGTATAAAACATAAAAAAATGCTTACCGAAGAAAACAATATGTATCGTACTAGGCACCCTCCTCCCGCCCTGTGGTGCAACTGATGTCCCTTTCTCCAAAAATGTACTCAATGGGATCGTAATGTTGCAACCACACACAAGTTGACCTGCTGTGAGGAAAAAACGCTTTAGTACATTTCAAACATGAAAAAGGTCATTTTAAAATCAACATGAAGAACCAAAATTCCAAAAGTATAAAACACACAAAAATGCTTACCGAAGAATAAAAAATGTATCGTACTAGGCACCCTCCTCCCGCCCTGTGGTGCAACTGATGTCCCTTTCTCCAAAAATGTACTCAATGGGATCGTAATGTTGCAACCACACACAAGTTGACCTGCTGTGAGGAAAAAACGCTTTAGTACATTTCAAACATGAAAAAGGTCATTTTAAAATCAACATGAAGAACCAAAATTCCATAAGTATAAAACACACAAAAGTGCTTACCGAAGAAAACAATATGTGTCGTACTAGGCACCCTCCTCCCGCCCTGTGGTGCAACTGATGTCCCTTTCTCCAAAAATGTACTCAATGGGATCGTAATGTTGCAACCACACACAAGTTGACCTGCTGTGAGGAAAAAACGCTTTAGTACATTTCAAACATGAAAAAGGTCATTTTAAAATCAACATGAAGAACCAAAATTCCATAAGTATAAAACATAAAAAAATGCTTACCGAAGAAAACAATATGTATCGTACTAGGCACCCTCCTCCCGCCCTGTGGTGCAACTGATGTCCCTTTCTCCAAAAATGTACTCAATGGGATCGTAATGTTGCAACCACACACAAGTTGACCTGCTGTGAGGAAAAAACGCTTTAGTACATTTCAAACATGAAAAAGGTCATTTTAAAATCAACATGAAGAACCAAAATTCCATAAGTATTAAACATAAAAAAATGCTTACCGAAGAAAACAATATGTATCTTACTAGGCACCCTCCTCCCGCCCTGTGGTGCAACTGATGTCCCTTTCTCCAAAAATGTACTCAATGGGATCGTAATGTTGCAACCACACACAAGTTGACCTGCTGTGAGGAAAAAACGCTTTAGTACATTTCAAACATGAAAAAGGTCATTTTAAAATCAACATGAAGAACCAAAATTCCAAAAGTATAAAACACACAAAAATGCTTACCGAAGAATAAAAAATGTATCGTACTAGGCACCCTCCTCCCGCCCTGTGGTGCAACTGATGTCCCTTTCTCCAAAAATGTACTCAATGGGATCGTAATGTTGCAACCACACACAAGTTCACCTGCTGTGAGGAAAAAACGCTTTAGTACATTTCAAACATGAAAAAGGTCATTTTAAAATCAACATGAAGAACCAAAATTCCAAAAGTATAAAACATAAAAAAATGCTTACCGAAGAAAACAATATGTATCGTACTAGGCACCCTCCTCCCGCCCTGTGGTGCAACTGATGTCCCTTTCTCCAAAAATGTACTCAATGGGATCGTAATGTTGCAACCACACACAAGTTGACCTGCTGTGAGGAAAAAACGCTTTAGTACATTTCAAACATGAAAAAGGTCATTTTAAAATCAACATGAAGAACCAAAATTCCATAAGTATAAAACACACAAAAATGCTTACCGAAGAAAACAATATGTGTCGTACTAGGCACCCTCCTCCCGCCCTGTGGTGCAACTGATGTCCCTTTCTCCAAAAATGTACTCAATGGGATCGTAATGTTGCAACCACACACAAGTTGACCTGCTGTGAGGAAAAAACGCTTTAGTACATTTCAAACATGAAAAAGGTCATTTTAAAATCAACATGAAGAACCAAAATTCCATAAGTATAAAACATAAAAAAATACTTACCGAAGAAAACAATATGTATCGTACTAGGCACCCTCCTCCCGCCCTGTGGTGCAACTGATGTCCCTTTCTCCAAAAATGTACTCAATGGGATCGTAATGTTGCAACCACACACAAGTTGACCTGCTGTGAGGAAAAAACGCTTTAGTACATTTCAAACATGAAAAAGGTCATTTTAAAATCAACATGAAGAACCAAAATTCCAAAAGTATAAAACACACAAAAATGCTTACCGAAGAATAAAAAATGTATCGTACTAGGCACCCTCCTCCCGCCCTGTGGTGCAACTGATGTCCCTTTCTCCAAAAATGTACTCAATGGGATCGTAATGTTGCAACCACACACAAGTTGACCTGCTGTGAGGAAAAAACGCTTTAGTACATTTCAAACATGAAAAAGGTCATTTTAAAATCAACATGAAGAACCAAAATTCCAAAAGTATAAAACACACAAAAATGCTTACCGAAGAATAAAAAATGTATCGTACTAGGCACCCTCCTCCCGCCCTGTGGTGCAACTGATGTCCCTTTCTCCAAAAATGTACTCAATGGGATCGTAATGTTGCAACCACACACAAGTTGACCTGCTGTGAGGAAAAAACGCTTTAGTACATTTCAAACATGAAAAAGGTCATTTTAAAATCAACATGAAGAACCAAAATTCCATAAGTATAAAACACACAAAAATGCTTACCGAAGAAAACAATATGTGTCGTACTAGGCACCCTCCTCCCGCCCTGTGGTGCAACTGATGTCCCTTTCTCCAAAAATGTACTCAATGGGATCGTAATGTTGCAACCACACACAAGTTGACCTGCTGTGAGGAAAAAACGCTTTAGTACATTTCAAACATGAAAAAGGTCATTTTAAAATCAACATGAAGAACCAAAATTCCATAAGTATAAAACATAAAAAAATGCTTACCGAAGAAAACAATATGTATCGTACTAGGCACCCTCCTCCCGCCCTGTGGTGCAACTGATGTCCCTTTCTCCAAAAATGTACTCAATGGGATCGTAATGTTGCAACCACACACAAGTTGACCTGCTGTGAGGAAAAAACGCTTTAGTACATTTCAAACATGAAAAAGGTCATTTTAAAATCAACATGAAGAACCAAAATTCCATAAGTATAAAACACACCAAAATGCTTACCGAAGAAAACAATATGTATCGTACTAGGCACCCTCCTCCCGCCCTGTGGTGCAACTGATGTCCCTTTCTCCAAAAATGTACTCAATGGGATCGTAATGTTGCAACCACACACAAGTTGACCTGCTGTGAGGAAAAAACGCTTTAGTACATTTCATCATGATAAAGGTCATTTTAAAATCAACATGAAGAACCAAAATTCCATAAGTATAAAACATAAAAAAATGCTTACCGAAGAAAACAATATGTATCGTACTAGGCACCCTCCTCCCACCCTGTGGTGCAACTGATGTCCCTTTCTCCAAAAATGTACTCAATGGGATCGTAATGTTGCAACCACACACAAGTTGACCTGCTGTGAGGAAAAAACGCTTTAGTACATTTCAAACATGAAAAAGGTCATTTTAAAATCAACATGAAGAACCAAAATTCCAAAAGTATAAAACACACAAAAATGCTTACCGAAGAATAAAAAATGTATCGTACTAGGCACCCTCCTCCCGCCCTGTGGTGCAACTGATGTCCCTTTCTCCAAAAATGTACTCAATGGGATCGTAATGTTGCAACCACACACAAGTTGACCTGCTGTGAGGAAATAACGCTTTAGTACATTTCAAACATGAAAAAGGTCATTTTAAAATCAACATGAAGAACCAAAATTCCATAAGTATAAAACACACAAAAATGCTTACTGAAGAAAAAAAAAGTATCGTACTAGGCACCCTCCTCCCGCCCTGTGGTGCAACTGATGTCCCTTTCTCCAAAAATGTACTCAATGGGATCGTAATGTTGCAACCACACACAAGTTGACCTGCTGTGAGGAAAAAACGCTTTAGTACATTTCAAACATGAAAAAGGTCATTTTAAAATCAACATGAAGAACCAAAATTCCAAAAGTGTAAAACACACAAAAATGCTTACCGAAGAATAAAAAATGTATCGTACTAGGCACCCTCCTCCCGCCCTGTGGTGCAACTGATGTCCCTTTCTCCAAAAATGTACTCAATGGGATCGTAATGTTGCAACCACACACAAGTTGACCTGCTGTGAGGAAAAAACGCTTTAGTACATTTCAAACATGAAAAAGGTCATTTTAAAATCAACATGAAGAACCAAAATTCCAAAAGTGTAAAACACACAAAAATGCTTACTGAAGAAAAAAAAAGTATCGTACTAGGCACCCTCCTCCCGCCCTGTGGTGCAACTGATGTCCCTTTCTCCAAAAATGTACTCAATGGGATCGTAATGTTGCAACCACACACAAGTTGACCTGCTGTGAGGAAAAAACGCTTTAGTACATTTCAAACATGAAAAAGGTCATTTTAAAATCAACATGAAGAACCAAAATTCCAAAAGTGTAAAACACACAAAAATGCTTACCGAAGAATAAAAAATGTATCGTACTAGGCACCCTCCTCCCGCCCTGAGGTGCAACTGATGTCCCTTTCTCCAAAAATGTACTCAATGGGATCGTAATGTTGCAACCACACACAAGTTGACCTGCTGTGAGGAAAAAACGCTTTAGTACATTTCAAACATGAAAAAGGTCATTTTAAAATCAACATGAAGAACCAAAATTCCAAAAGTGTAAAACACACAAAAATGCCTACTGAAGAATAAAAAATGTATCGTACTAGGCACCCTCCTCCCGCCCTGTGGTGCAACTGATGTCCCTTTCTCCAAAAATGTACTCAATGGGATCGTAATGTTGCAACCACACACAAGTTGACCTGCTGTGAGGAAAAAACGCTTTAGTACATTTCAAACATGAAAAAGGTCATTTTAAAATCAACATGAAGAACCAAAATTCCAAAAGTATAAAACACACAAAAATGCTTACCGAAGAATAAAAAATGTATCGTACTAGGCACCCTCCTCCCGCCCTGTGGTGCAACTGATGTCCCTTTCTCCAAAAATGTACTCAATGGGATCGTAATGTTGCAACCACACACAAGTTGACCTGCTGTGAGGAAAAAACGCTTTAGTACATTTCAAACATGAAAAAGGTCATTTTAAAATCAACATGAAGAACCAAAATTCCATAAGTATAAAACACACAAAAATGCTTACTGAAGAAAAAAAAAGTATCGTACTAGGCACCCTCCTCCCGCCCTGTGGTGCAACTGATGTCCCTTTCTCCAAAAATGTACTCAATGGGATCGTAATGTTGCAACCACACACAAGTTGACCTGCTGTGAGGAAAAAACGCTTTAGTACATTTCAAACATGAAAAAGGTCATTTTAAAATCAACATGAAGAACCAAAATTCCAAAAGTGTAAAACACACAAAAATGCTTACCGAAGAATAAAAAATTTATCGTACTAGGCACCCTCCTCCCGCCCTGTGGTGCAACTGATGTCCCTTTCTCCAAAAATGTACTCAATGGGATCGTAATGTTGCAACCACACACAAGTTGACCTGCTGTGAGGAAAAAACGCTTTAGTACATTTCAAACATGAAAAAGGTCATTTTAAAATCAACATGAAGAACCAAAATTCCAAAAGTGTAAAACACACAAAAATGCTTACTGAAGAAAAAAAAAGTATCGTACTAGGCACCCTCCTCCCGCCCTGTGGTGCAACTGATGTCCCTTTCTCCAAAAATGTACTCAATGGGATCGTAATGTTGCAACCACACACAAGTTGACCTGCTGTGAGGAAAAAACGCTTTAGTACATTTCAAACATGAAAAAGGTCATTTTAAAATCAACATGAAGAACCAAAATTCCAAAAGTGTAAAACACACAAAAATGCTTACCGAAGAATAAAAAATGTATCGTACTAGGCACCCTCCTCCCGCCCTGTGGTGCAACTGATGTCCCTTTCTCCAAAAATGTACTCAATGGGATCGTAATGTTGCAACCACACACAAGTTGACCTGCTGTGAGGAAAAAACGCTTTAGTACATTTCAAACATGAAAAAGGTCATTTTAAAATCAACATGAAGAACCAAAATTCCAAAAGTGTAAAACACACAAAAATGCTTACTGAAGAATAAAAAATGTATCGTACTAGGCACCCTCCTCCCGCCCTGTGGTGCAACTGATGTCCCTTTCTCCAAAAATGTACTCAATGGGATCGTAATGTTGCAACCACACACAAGTTGACCTGCTGTGAGGAAAAAACGCTTTAGTACATTTCAAACATGAAAAAGGTCATTTTAAAATCAACATGAAGAACCAAAATTCCAAAAGTGTAAAACACACAAAAATGCTTACCGAAGAATAAAAAATGTATCGTACTAGGCACCCTCCTCCCGCCCTGTGGTGCAACTGATGTCCCTTTCTCCAAAAATGTACTCAATGGGATCGTAATGTTGCAACCACACACAAGTTGACCTGCTGTGAGGAAATAACGCTTTAGTACATTTCAAACATGAAAAAGGTCATTTTAAAATCAACATGAAGAACCAAAATTCCATAAGTATAAAACACACAAAAATGCTTACTGAAGAAAAAAAAAGTATCGTACTAGGCACCCTCCTCCCGCCCTGTGGTGCAACTGATGTCCCTTTCTCCAAAAATGTACTCAATGGGATCGTAATGTTGCAACCACACACAAGTTGACCTGCTGTGAGGAAAAAACGCTTTAGTACATTTCAAACATGAAAAAGGTCATTTTAAAATCAACATGAAGAACCAAAATTCCAAAAGTGTAAAACACACAAAAATGCTTACCGAAGAATAAAAAATGTATCGTACTAGGCACCCTCCTCCCGCCCTGTGGTGCAACTGATGTCCCTTTCTCCAAAAATGTACTCAATGGGATCGTAATGTTGCAACCACACACAAGTTGACCTGCTGTGAGGAAAAAACGCTTTAGTACATTTCAAACATGAAAAAGGTCATTTTAAAATCAACATGAAGAACCAAAATTCCAAAAGTATAAAACACACAAAAATGCTTACCGAAGAATAAAAAATGTATCGTACTAGGCACCCTCCTCCCGCCCTGTGGTGCAACTGATGTCCCTTTCTCCAAAAATGTACTCAATGGGATCGTAATGTTGCAACCACACACAAGTTGACCTGCTGTGAGGAAAAAACGCTTTAGTACATTTCAAACATGAAAAAGGTCATTTTAAAATCAACATGAAGAACCAAAATTCCAAAAGTATAAAACACACAAAAATGCTTACCGAAGAATAAAAAATGTATCGTACTAGGCACCCTCCTCCCGCCCTGTGGTGCAACTGATGTCCCTTTCTCCAAAAATGTACTCAATGGGATCGTAATGTTGCAACCACACACAAGTTGACCTGCTGTGAGGAAAAAACGCTTTAGTACATTTCAAACATGAAAAAGGTCATTTTAAAATCAACATGAAGAACCAAAATTCCATAAGTATAAAACATAAAAAATCCTTACGGAAGAAAACAATATGTATCGTACTAGGCACCCTCCTCCCGCCCTGTGGTGCAACTGATGTCCCTTTCTCCAAAAATGTACTCAATGGGATCGTAATGTTGCAACCACACACAAGTTGACCTGCTGTGAGGAAAAAACGCTTTAGTACATTTCAAACATGAAAAAGGTCATTTTAAAATCAACATGAAGAACCAAAATTCCAAAAGTATAAAACACACAAAAATGCTTACCGAAGAATAAAAAATGTATCGTACTAGGCACCCTCCTCCCGCCCTGTGGTGCAACTGATGTCCCTTTCTCCAAAAATGTACTCAATGGGATCGTAATGTTGCAACCACACACAAGTTGACCTGCTGTGAGGAAAAAACGCTTTAGTACATTTCAAACATGAAAAAGGTCATTTTAAAATCAACATGAAGAACCAAAATTCCATAAGTATAAAACATAAAAAAATGCTTACCGAAGAAAACAATATGTATCGTACTAGGCACCCTCCTCCCGCCCTGTGGTGCAACTGATGTCCCTTTCTCCAAAAATGTACTCAATGGGATCGTAATGTTGCAACCACACACAAGTTGACCTGCTGTGAGGAAAAAACGCTTTAGTACATTTCAAATTGAAAAAGGTCATTTTAAAATCAACATGAAGAACCAAAATTCCATAAGTATAAAACATAAAAAAAATGCTTACCGAAGAAAACATTATGTATCGTACTAGGCACCCTCCTCCCGCCCTGTGGTGCAACTGATGTCCCTTTCTCCAAAAATGTACTCAATGGGATCGTAATGTTGCAACCACACACAAGTTGACCTGCTGTGAGGAAAAAACGCTTTAGTACATTTCAAACATGAAAAAGGTCATTTTAAAATCAACATGAAGAACCAAAATTCCATAAGTATAAAACATAAAAAAATGCTTACCGAAGAAAACAATATGTATCGTACTAGGCACCCTCCTCCCACCCTGTGGTGCAACTGATGTCCCTTTCTCCAAAAATGTACTCAATGGGATCGTAATGTTGCAACCACACACAAGTTGACCTGCTGTGAGGAAAAAACGCTTTAGTACATTTCAAACATGAAAAAGGTCATTTTAAAATCAACATGAAGAACCAAAATTCCAAAAGAATAAAACACACAAAAATGCTTACCGAAGAATAAAAAATGTATCGTACTAGGCACCCTCCTCCCGCCCTGTGGTGCAACTGATGTCCCTTTCTCCAAAAATGTACTCAATGGGATCGTAATGTTGCAACCACACACAAGTTGACCTGCTGTGAGGAAAAAACGCTTTAGTACATTTCAAACATGAAAAAGGTCATTTTAAAATCAACATGAAGAACCAAAATTCCATAAGTATAAAACATAAAAAAATGCTTACCGAAGAAAACAATATGTATCGTACTAGGCACCCTCCTCCCGCCCTGTGGTGCAACTGATGTCCCTTTCTCCAAAAATGTACTCAATGGGATCGTAATGTTGCAACCACACACAAGTTGACCTGCTGTGAGGAAAAAACGCTTTAGTACATTTCAAACATGAAAAAGGTCATTTTAAAATCAACATGAAGAACCAAAATTCCAAAAGTATAAAACACACAAAAATGCTTACCGAAGAATAAAAAATGTATCGTACTAGGCACCCTCCTCCCGCCCTGTGGTGCAACTGATGTCCCTTTCTCCAAAAATGTACTCAATGGGATCGTAATGTTGCAACCACACACAAGTTGACCTGCTGTGAGGAAAAAACGCTTTAGTACATTTCAAACATGAAAAAGGTCATTTTAAAATCAACATGAAGAACCAAAATTCCAAAAGTATAAAACACACAAAAATGCTTACCGAAGAATAAAAAATGTATCGTACTAGGCACCCTCCTCCCGCCCTGTGGTGCAACTGATGTCCCTTTCTCCAAAAATGTACTCAATGGGATCGTAATGTTGCAACCACACACAAGTTGACCTGCTGTGAGGAAAAAACGCTTTAGTACATTTCAAACATGAAAAAGGTCATTTTAAAATCAACATGAAGAACCAAAATTCCAAAAGTATAAAACACACAAAAATGCTTACCGAAGAATAAAAAATGTATCGTACTAGGCACCCTCCTCCCGCCCTGTGGTGCAACTGATGTCCCTTTCTCCAAAAATGTACTCAATGGGATCGTAATGTTGCAACCACACACAAGTTGACCTGCTGTGAGGAAAAAACGCTTTAGTACATTTCAAACATGAAAAAGGTCATTTTAAAATCAACATGAAGAACCAAAATTCCAAAAGTATAAAACACACAAAAATGCTTACCGAAGAATAAAAAATGTACCGTACTAGGCACCCTCCTCCCGTCCTGTGGTGCAACTGATGTCCCTTTCTCCAAAAATGTACTCAATGGGATTGTAATGTTGCAACCACACACAAGTTGACCTGCTGTGAGGAAAAAACGCTTTAGTACATTTCGAACATGAAAAAGTCTTTTTAAAATCAACATGAAGAACCAAAATTCCAAAAGTATAGAACTCACAAAAATGCTTACCGAAGAATAAAAAATGTATCGTACCAGGCACCCTCCTCCCGCCCTGTGGTGCAACTGATGTCCCTTTCTCCAAAAATGTACTCAATGGGATCGTAATGTTGCAACCACACACAAGTTGACCTGCTGTGAGGAAAAAACGCTTTAGTACATTTCAAACATGAAAAAGGTCATTTTAAAATCAACATGAAGAATCAAAATTCCATAAGTATAAAACATAAAAAAATGCTTACCGAAGAAAACAATATGTATCGTACTAGGCACCCTCCTCCCGCCCTGTGGTGCAACTGATGTCCCTTTCTCCAAAAATGTACTCAATGGGATCGTAATGTTGCAACCACACACAAGTTGACCTGATGTGAGGAAAAAACGCTTTAGTACATTTCAAACATGAAAAAGGTCATTTTAAAATCAACATGAAGAACCAAAATTCCAAAAGTATAAAACACACAAAAATGCTTACCGAAGAATAAAAAATGTATCGTACTAGGCACCCTCCTCCCACCCTGTGGTGCAACTGATGTCCCTTTCTCCAAAAATGTACTCAATGGGATCGTAATGTTGCAACCACACACAAGTTGACCCGCTGTGAGGAAAAAACGCTTTAGTACATTTCAAACATGAAAAAGGTCATTTTAAAATCAACATGAAGAACCAAAATTCCATAAGTATAAAACATAAAAAAATGCTTACCGAAGAAAACAATATGTATCGTACTAGGCACCCTCCTCCCGCCCTGTGGTGCAACTGATGTCCCTTTCTCCAAAAATGTACTCAATGGGATCGTAATGTTGCAACCACACACAAGTTGACCTGCTGTGAGAAAAAACGCTACAGTACATTTCAAACATGAAAAAGGTCATTTTAAAATCAACATGAAGAACCAAAATTCCATAAGTATAAAACATAAAAAAATGCTTACCGAAGAAAACAATATGTATCGTACTAGGCACCCTCCTCCCGCCCTGTGGTGCAACTGATGTCCCTTTCTCCAAAAATGTACTCAATGGGATCGTAATGTTGCAACCACACACAAGTTTACCTGCTGTGAGGAAAAAACGCTTTAGTACATTTCAAACATGAAAAAGGTCATTTTAAAATCAACATGAAGAACCAAAATTCCAAAAGTATAAAACACACAAAAATGCTTACCGAAGAATAAAAAATGTATCGTACTAGGCACCCTCCTCCCGCCCTGTGGTGCAACTGATGTCCCTTTCTCCAAAAATGTACTCAATGGGATCGTAATGTTGCAACCACACACAAGATGACCTGCTGTGAGGAAAAAACGCTTTAGTACATTTCAAACATGAAAAAGGTCATTTTAAAATCAACATGAAGAACCAAAATTCCATAAGTATAAAACATAAAAAAATGCTTACCGAAGAAAACAATATGTATCGTACTAGGCACCCTCCTCCCGCCCTGTGGTGCAACTGATGTCCCTTTCTCCAAAAATGTACTCAATGGGATCGTAATGTTGCAACCACACACAAGTTGACCTGCTGTGAGGAAAAAACGCTTTAGTACATTTCAAACATGAAAAAGGTCATTTTAAAATCAACATGAAGAACCAAAATTCCATAAGTATAAAACATAAAAAAAATGCTTACCGAAGAAAACAATATGTATCGTACTAGGCACCCTCCTCCCGCCCTGTGGTGCAACTGATGTCCCTTTCTCCAAAAATGTACTCAATGGGATCGTAATGTTGCAACCACACACAAGTTGACCTGCTGTGAGGAAAAAACGCTTTAGTACATTTCAAACATGAAAAAGGTCATTTTAAAATCAACATGAAGAACCAAAATTCCATAAGTATAAAACATAAAAAAATGCTTACCGAAGAAAACAATATGTATCGTACTAGGCACCCTCCTCCCGCCCTGTGGTGCAACTGATGTCCCTTTCTCCAAAAATGTACTCAATGGGATCGTAATGTTGCAACCACACACAAGTTGACCTGCTGTGAGGAAAAAACGCTTTAGTACATTTCAAACATGAAAAAGGTCATTTTAAAATCAACATGAAGAACCAAAATTCCATAAGTATAAAACACACAAAAATGCTTACCGAAGAAAAAAAAAGTATCGTACTAGGCACCCTCCTCCCGCCCTGTGGTGCAACTGATTTCCCTTTCTCCAAAAATGTACTCAATGGGATCGTAATGTTGCAACCACAAACAAGTTGACCTGCTGTGAGGAAAAAACGCTTTAGTACATTTCAAACATGAAAAAGGTCATTTTAAAATCAACATGAAGAACCAAAATTCCAAAAGTATAAAACACACAAAAATGCTTACCGAAGAATAAAAAATGTATCGTACTAGGCACCCTCCTCCCGCCCTGTGGTGCAACTGATGTCCCTTTCTCCAAAAATGTACTCAATGGGATCGTAATGTTGCAACCACACACAAGTTGACCTGCTGTGAGGAAAAAACGCTTTAGTACATTTCAAACATGAAAAAGGTCATTTTAAAATCAACATGAAGAACCAAAATTCCAAAAGTATAAAACACACAAAAATGCTTACCGAAGAATAAAAAATGTATCGTACTAGGCACCCTCCTCCCGCCCTGTGGTGCAACTGATGTCCCTTTCTCCAAAAATGTACTCAATGGGATCGTAATGTTGCAACCACACACAAGTTGACCTGCTGTGAGGAAAAAACGCTTTAGTACATTTCAAACATGGAAAAGGTCATTTTAAAATCAACATGAAGAACCAAAATTCCAAAAGTATAAAACACACAAAAATGCTTACCGAAGAATAAAAAATGTATCGTACTAGGCACCCTCCTCCCGCCCTGTGGTGCAACTGATGTCCCTTTCTCCCAAAATGTACTCAATGGGATCGTAATGTTGCAACCACACACAAGTTGACCTGTTGTGAGGAAAAAACGCTTTAGTACATTTCAAACATGAAAAAGGTCATTTTAAAATCAACATGAAGAACCAAAATTCCATAAGTATAAAACATAAAAAAATGCTTACCGAAGAAAACAATATGTATCGTACTAGGCACCCTCCTCCCGCCCTGTGGTGCAACTGATGTCCCTTTCTCCAAAAATGTACTCAATGGGATCGTAATGTTGCAACCACACACAAGTTGACCTGCTGTGAGAAAAAACGCTACAGTACATTTCAAACATGAAAAAGGTCATTTTAAAATCAACATGAAGAACCAAAATTCCATAAGTATAAAACATAAAAAAATGCTTACCGAAGAAAACAATATGTATCGTACTAGGCACCCTCCTCCCGCCCTGTGGTGCAACTGATGTCCCTTTCTCCAAAAATGTACTCAATGGGATCGTAATGTTGCAACCACACACAAGTTGACCTGCTGTGAGGAAAAAACGCTTTAGTACATTTCAAACATGAAAAAGGTCATTTTAAAATCAACATGAAGAACCAAAATTCCATAAGTATAAAACACACAAAAATGCTTACCGAAGAATAAAAAATGTATCGTACTAGGCACCCTCCTCCCGCCCTGTGGTGCAACTGATGTCCCTTTCTCCAAAAATGTACTCAATGGGATCGTAATGTTGCAACCACACACAAGATGACCTGCTGTGAGGAAAAAACGCTTTAGTACATTTCAAACATGAAAAAGGTCATTTTAAAATCAACATGAAGAACCAAAATTCCATAAGTATAAAACATAAAAAAATGCTTACCGAAGAAAACAATATGTATCGTACTAGGCACCCTCCTCCCGCCCTGTGGTGTAACTGATGTCCCTTTCTCCAAAAATGTACTCAATGGGATCGTAATGTTGCAACCACACACAAGTTGACCTGCTGTGAGGAAAAAACGCTTTAGTACATTTCAAACATGAAAAAGGTCATTTTAAAATCAACATGAAGAACCAAAATTCCATAAGTATAAAACACACAAAAATGCTTACTGAAGAAAAAAAAAGTATCGTACTAGGCACCCTCCTCCCGCCCTGTGGTGCAACTGATGTCCCTTTCTCCAAAAATGTACTCAATGGGATCGTAATGTTGCAACCACACACAAGTTGACCTGCTGTGAGGAAAAAACGCTTTAGTACATTTCAAACATGAAAAAGGTCATTTTAAAATCAACATGAAGAACCAAAATTCCAAAAGTGTAAAACACACAAAAATGCTTACCGAAGAATAAAAAATGTATCGTACTAGGCACCCTCCTCCCGCCCTGTGGTGCAACTGATGTCCCTTTCTCCAAAAATGTACTCAATGGGATCGTAATGTTGCAACCACACACAAGTTGACCTGCTGTGAGGAAAAAACGCTTTAGTACATTTCAAACATGAAAAAGGTCATTTTAAAATCAACATGAAGAACCAAAATTCCATAAGTATAAAACACACAAAAATGCTTACCGAAGAAAAAAAAAGTATCGTACTAGGCACCCTCCTCCCGCCCTGTGGTGCAACTGATGTCCCTTTCTCCAAAAATGTACTCAATGGGATCGTAATGTTGCAACCACACACAAGTTGACCTGCTGTGAGGAAAAAACGCTTTAGTACATTTCAAACATGAAAAAGGTCATTTTAAAATCAACATGAAGAACCAAAATTCCAAAAGTATAAAACACACAAAAATGCTTACCGAAGAATAAAAAATGTATCGTACTAGGCACCCTCCTCCCGCCCTGTGGTGCAACTGATGTCCCTTTCTCCAAAAATGTACTCAATGGGATCGTAATGTTGCAACCACACACAAGTTGACCTGCTGTGAGGAAAAAACGCTTTAGTACATTTCAAACATGGAAAAGGTCATTTTAAAATCAACATGAAGAACCAAAATTCCATAAGTATAAAACATAAAAAAATGCTTACCGAAGAAAACAATATGTATCGTACTAGGCACCCTCCTCCCGCCCTGTGGTGCAACTGATGTCCCTTTCTCCAAAAATGTACTCAATGGGATCGTAATGTTGCAACCACACACAAGTTGACCTGCTGTGAGGAAAAAACGCTTTAGTACATTTCAAACATGAAAAAGGTCATTTTAAAATCAACATGAAGAACCAAAATTCCAAAAGTATAAAACACACAAAAATGCTTACCGAAGAATAAAAAATGTATCGTACTAGGCACCCTCCTCCCGCCCTGTGGTGCAACTGATGTCCCTTTCTCCAAAAATGTACTCAATGGGATCGTAATGTTGCAACCACACACAAGTTGACCTGCTGTGAGGAAAAAACGCTTTAGTACATTTCAAACATGAAAAAGGTCATTTTAAAATCAACATGAAGAACCAAAATTCCATAAGTATAAAACACACAAAAATGCTTACCGAAGAATAAAAAATGTATCGTACTAGGCACCCTCCTCCCGCCCTGTGGTGCAACTGATTTCCCTTTCTCCAAAAATGTACTCAATGGGATCGTAATGTTGCAACCACACACAAGTTGACCTGCTGTGAGGAAAAAACGCTTTAGTACATTTCAAACATGAAAAAGGTCATTTTAAAATCAACATGAAGAACCAAAATTCCAAAAGTATAAAACACACAAAAATGCTTACCGAAGAATAAAAAATGAATCGTACTAGGCACCCTCCTCCCGCCCTGTGGTGCAACTGATGTCCCTTTCTCCAAAAATGTACTCAATGGGATCGTAATGTTGCAACCACACACAAGTTGACCTCCTGTGAGGAAAAAACGCTTTAGTACATTTCAAACATGAAAAAGGTCATTTTAAAATCAACATGAAGAACCAAAATTCCAAAAGTATAAAACACACAAAAATGCTTACCGAAGAATAAAAAATGTATCGTACTAGGCACCCTCCTCCCGCCCTGTGGTGCAACTGATGTCCCTTTCTCCAAAAATGTACTCAATGGGATCGTAATGTTGCAACCACACACAAGTTGACCTGCTGTGAGGAAAAAACGCTTTAGTACATTTCAAACATGAAAAAGGTCATTTTAAAATCAACATGAAGAACCAAAATTCCAAAAGTATAAAACACACAAAAATGCTTACCGAAGAATAAAAAATGTATCGTACTAGGCACCCTCCTCCCGCCCTGTGGTGCAACTGATGTCCCTTTCTCCAAAAATGTACTCAATGGGATCGTAATGTTGCAACCACACACAAGTTGACCTGCTGTGAGGAAAAAACGCTTTAGTACATTTCAAACATGAAAAAGGTCATTTTAAAATCAACATGAAGAACCAAAATTCCAAAAGTATAAAACACACAAAAATGCTTACCGAAGAATAAAAAATGTATCGTACTAGGCACCCTCCTCCAGCCCTGTGGTGCAACTGATGTCCCTTTCTCCAAAAATGTACTCAATGGGATCGTAATGTTGCAACCACACACAAGTTGACCTGCTGTGAGGAAAAAACGCTTTAGTACATTTCAAACATGAAAAAGGTCATTTTAAAATCAACATGAAGAACCAAAATTCCAAAAGTATAAAACACACAAAAATGCTTACCGAAGAATAAAAAATGTATCGTACTAGGCACCCTCCTCCCGCCCTGTGGTGCAACTGATGTCCCTTTCTCCAAAAATGTACTCAATGGGATCGTAATGTTGCAACCACACACAAGTTGACCTGCTGTGAGGAAAAAACGCTTTAGTACATTTCAAACATGAAAAAGGTCATTTTAAAATCAACATGAAGAACCAAAATTCCATAAGTATAAAACATAAAAAAATGCTTACCGAGGAAAACAATATGTATCGTACTAGGCACCCTCCTCCCGCCCTGTGGTGCAACTGATGTCCCTTTCTCCAAAAATGTACTCAATGGGATCGTAATGTTGCAACCACACACAAGTTGACCTGCTGTGAGGAAAAAACGCTTTAGTACATTTCAAACATGAAAAAGGTCATTTTAAAATCAACATGAAGAACCAAAATTCCATAAGTATAAAACATAAAAAAATGCTTACCGAAGAAAACAATATGTATCGTACTAGGCACCCTCCTCCCGCCCTGTGGTGCAACTGATGTCCCTTTCTCCAAAAATGTACTCAATGGGATCGTAATGTTGCAACCACACACAAGTTGACCTGCTGTGAGGAAAAAACGCTTTAGTACATTTCAAACATGAAAAAGGTCATTTTAAAATCAACATGAAGAACCAAAATTCCAAAAGTATAAAACACACAAAAATGCTTACCGAAGAATAAAAAATGTATCGTACTAGGCACCCTCCTCCCGCCCTGTGGTGCAACTGATGTCCCTTTCTCCAAAAATGTACTCAATGGGATCGTAATGTTGCAACCACACACAAGTTGACCTGCTGTGAGGAAAAAACGCTTTAGTACATTTCAAACATGAAAAAGGTCATTTTAAAATCAACATGAAGAACCAAAATTCCAAAAGTATAAAACACACAAAAATGCTTACCGAAGAATAAAAAATGTATCGTACTAGGCACCCTCCTCCCGCCCTGTGGTGCAACTGATGTCCCTTTCTCCAAAAATGTACTCAATGGGATCGTAATGTTGCAACCACACACAAGTTGACCTGCTGTGAGGAAAAAACGCTTTAGTACATTTCAAACATGAAAAAGGTCATTTTAAAATCAACATGAAGAACCAAAATTCCATAAGTATAAAACATAAAAAAATGCTTACCGAGGAAAACAATATGTATCGTACTAGGCACCCTCCTCCCGCCCTGTGGTGCAACTGATGTCCCTTTCTCCAAAAATGTACTCAATGGGATCGTAATGTTGCAACCACACACAAGTTGACCTGCTGTGAGGAAAAAACGCTTTAGTACATTTCAAACATGAAAAAGATCATTTTAAAATCAACATGAAGAACCAAAATCCCAAAAGTATAAAACACACAAAAATGCTTACCGAAGAATAAAAAATGTTTCGTACTAGGCACCCTCCTCCCGCCCTGTGGTGCAACTGATGTCCCTTTCTCCAAAAATGTACTCAATGGGATCGTAATGTTGCAACCACACACAAGTTGACCTGCTGTGAGGAAAAAACGCTTTAGTACATTTCAAACATGAAAAAGGTCATTTTAAAATCAACATGAAGAACCAAAATTCCAAAAGTATAAAACACACAAAAATGCTTACCGAAGAATAAAAAATGTATCGTACTAGGCACCCTCCTCCCGCCCTGTGGTGCAACTGATGTCCCTTTCTCCAAAAATGTACTCAATGGGATCGTAATGTTGCAACCACACACAAGTTGACCTGCTGTGAGGAAAAAACGCTTTAGTACATTTCAAACATGAAAAAGGTCATTTTAAAATCAACATGAAGAACCAAAATTCCAAAAGTATAAAACACACAAAAATGCTTACCGAAGAATAAAAAATGTATCGTACTAGGCACCCTCCTCCCGCCCTGTGGTGCAACTGATGTCCCTTTCTCCAAAAATGTACTCAATGGGATCGTAATGTTGCAACCACACACAAGTTGACCTGCTGTGAGGAAAAAACGCTTTAGTACATTTCAAACATGAAAAAGGTCATTTTAAAATCAACATGAAGAACCAAAATTCCATAAGTATAAAACATAAAAAAATGCTTACCGAGGAAAACAATATGTATCGTACTAGGCACCCTCCTCCCGCCCTGTGGTGCAACTGATGTCCCTTTCTCCAAAAATGTACTCAATGGGATCGTAATGTTGCAACCACACACAAGTTGACCTGCTGTGAGGAAAAAACGCTTTAGTACATTTCAAACATGAAAAAGGTCATTTTAAAATCAACATGAAGAACCAAAATTCCAAAAGTATAAAACACACAAAAATGCTTACCGAAGAATAAAAAATGTATCGTACTAGGCACCCTCCTCCCGCCCTGTGGTGCAACTGATGTCCCTTTCTCCAAAAATGTACTCAATGGGATCGTAATGTTGCAACCACACACAAGTTGACCTGCTGTGAGGAAAAAACGCTTTAGTACATTTCAAACATGAAAAAGGTCATTTTAAAATCAACATGAAGAACCAAAATTCCAAAAGTATAAAACACACAAAAATGCTTACCGAAGAATAAAAAATGTATCGTACTAGGCACCCTCCTCCCGCCCTGTGGTGCAACTGATGTCCCTTTCTCCAAAAATCTACGCAATGGGATCGTAATGTTGCAACCACACACAAGTTGACCTGCTGTGAGGAAAAAACGCTTTAGTACATTTCAAACATGAAAAAGGTCATTTTAAAATCAACATGAAGAACCAAAATTCCATAAGTATAAAACACACAAAAATGCTTACCGAAAAAAAAAAAGTATCGTACTAGGCACCCTCCTCCCGCCCTGTGGTGCAACTGATTTCCCTTTCTCCAAAAATGTACTCAATGGGATCGTAATGTTGCAACCACACACAAGTTGACCTGCTGTGAGGAAAAAACGCTTTAGTACATTTCAAACATGAAAAAGGTCATTTTAAAATCAACATGAAGAACCAAAATTCCAAAAGTATAAAACACACAAAAATGCTAACCGAAGAATAAAAAATGTATCGTACTAGGCACCCTCCTCCCGCCCTGTGGTGCAACTGATGTCCCTTTCTCCAAAAATGTACTCAATGGGATCGTAATGTTGCAACCACACACAAGTTGACCTGCTGTGAGGAAAAAACGCTTTAGTACATTTCAAACATGAAAAAGGTCATTTTAAAATCAACATGAAGAACCAAAATTCCATAAGTATAAAACACACAAAAATGCTTACCGAAGAATAAAAAATGTATCGTACTAGGCACCCTCCTCCCGCCCTGTGGTGCAACTGATTTCCCTTTCTCCAAAAATGTACTCAATGGGATCGTAATGTTGCAACCACACACAAGTTGACCTGCTGTGAGGAAAAAACGCTTTAGTACATTTCAAACATGAAAAAGGTCATTTTAAAATCAACATGAAGAACCAAAATTCCTAAAGTATAAAACACACAAAAATGCTTACCGAAGAATAAAAAATGTATCGTACTAGGCACCCTCCTCCCGCCCTGTGGTGCAACTGATGTCCCTTTCTCCAAAAATCTACGCAATGGGATCGTAATGTTGCAACCACACACAAGTTGACCTGCTGTGAGGAAAAAACGCTTTAGTACATTTCAAACATGAAAAAGGTCATTTTAAAATCAACATGAAGAACTAAAATTCCATAAGTATAAAACACACAAAAATGCTTACCGAAGAAAAAAAAAGTATCGTACTAGGCACCCTCCTCCCGCCCTGTGGTGCAACTGATTTCCCTTTCTGCAAAAATGTACTCAATGGGATCGTAATGTTGCAACCACACACAAGTTGACCTGCTGTGAGGAAAAAACGCTTTAGTACATTTCAAACGTGAAAAAGGTCATTTTAAAATCAACATGAAGAACCAAAATTCCAAAAGTATAAAACACACAAAAATGCTTACCGAGGAATAAAAAATGTATCGTACTAGGCACCCTCCTCCCGCCCTGTGGTGCAACTGATGTCCCTTTCTCCAAAAATGTACTCAATGGGATCGTAATGTTGCAACCACACACAAGTTGACCTGCTGTGAGGAAAAAACGCTTTAGTACATTTCAAACATGAAAAAGGTCATTTTAAAATCAACATGAAGAACCAAAATTCCAAAAGTATAAAACACACAAAAATGCTTACCGAAGAATAAAAAATGTATCGTACTAGGCACCCTCCTCCCGCCCTGTGGTGCAACTGATGTCCCTTTCTCCAAAAATGTACTCAATGGGATCGTAATGTTGCAACCACTCACAAGTTGACCTGCTGTGAGGAAAAAACGCTTTAGTACATTTCAAACATGAAAAAGGTCATTTTAAAATCAACATGAAGAACCAAAATTCCAAAAGTATAAAACATAAAAAAATGCTTACCGAAGAAAACAATATGTATCGTACTAGGCACCCTCCTCCCGCCCTGTGGTGCAACTGATGTCCCTTTCTCCAAAAATGTACTCAATGGGATCGTAATGTTGCAACCACACACAAGTTGACCTGCTGTGAGGAAAAAACGCTTTAGTACATTTCAAACATGAAAAAGGTCATTTTAAAATCAACATGAAGAACCAAAATTCCATAAGTATAAAACACACAAAAATGCTTACCGAAGAATAAAAAATGTATCGTACTAGGCACCCTCCTCCCGCCCTGTGGTGCAACTGATTTCCCTTTCTCCAAAAATGTACTCAATGGGATCGTAATGTTGCAACCACACACAAGTTGACCTGCTGTGAGGAAAAAACGCTTTAGTACATTTCAAACATGAAAAAGGTCATTTTAAAATCAACATGAAGAACCAAAATTCCAAAAGTATAAAACACACAAAAATGCTTACCGAAGAATAAAAAATGTATCGTACTAGGCACCCTCCTCCCGCCCTGTGGTGCAACTGATGTCCCTTTCTCCAAAAATCTACGCAATGGGATCGTAATGTTGCAACCACACACAAGTTGACCTGCTGTGAGGAAAAAACGCTTTAGTACATTTCAAACATGAAAAAGGTCATTTTAAAATCAACATGAAGAACTAAAATTCCATAAGTATAAAACACACAAAAATGCTTACCGAAGAAAAAAAAAGTATCGTACTAGGCACCCTCCTCCCGCCCTGTGGTGCAACTGATTTCCCTTTCTGCAAAAATGTACTCAATGGGATCGTAATGTTGCAACCACACACAAGTTGACCTGCTGTGAGGGAAAAACGCTTTAGTACATTTCAAACGTGAAAAAGGTCATTTTAAAATCAACATGAAGAACCAAAATTCCAAAAGTATAAAACACACAAAAATGCTTACCGAGGAATAAAAAATGTATCGTACTAGGCACCCTCCTCCCGCCCTGTGGTGCAACTGATGTCCCTTTCTCCAAAAATGTACTCAATGGGATCGTAATGTTGCAACCACACACAAGTTGACCTGCTGTGAGGAAAAAACGCTTTAGTACATTTCAAACATGAAAAAGGTCATTTTAAAATCAACATGAAGAACCAAAATTCCATAAGTATAAAACATAAAAAAATGCTTACCGAAGAAAACAATATGTATCGTACTAGGCACCCTCCTCCCGTTCTGTGGTGCAACTGATGTCCCTTTCTCCAAAAATGTACTCAATGGGATCGTAATGTTGCAACCACACACAAGTTGACCTGCTGTGAGGAAAAAACGCTTTAGTACATTTCAAACATGAAAAAGGTCATTTTAAAATCAACATGAAGAACCAAAATTCCAAAAGTATAAAACACACAAACATGCTTACCGAAGAATAAAAAATGTATCGTACTAGGCACCCTCCTCCCGCCCTGTGGTGCAACTGATTTCCCTTTCTCCAAAAATGTACTCAATGGGATCGTAATGTTGCAACCACACACAAGTTGACCTGCTGTGAGGAAAAAACGCTTTAGTACATTTCAAACATGAAAAAGGTCATTTTAAAATCAACATGAAGAACCAAAATTCCATAAGTATAAAACACACAAAAATGCTTACCGAAGAAAAAAAAAGTATCGTACTAGGCACCCTCCTCCCGCCCTGTGGTGCAACTGATTTCCCTTTCTCCAAAAATGTACTCAATGGGATCGTAATGTTGCAACCACACACAAGTTGACCTGCTGTGAGGAAAAAACGCTTTAGTACATTTCAAACATGAAAAAGGTCATTTTAAAATCAACATGAAGAACCAAAATTCCAAAAGTATAAAACACACAAAAATGCTAACCGAAGAATAAAAAATGTATAGTACTAGGCACCCTCCTCCCGCCCTGTGGTGCAACTGATGTCCCTTTCTCCAAAAATGTACTCAATGGGATCGTAATGTTGCAACCACACACAAGTTGACCTGCTGTGAGGAAAAAACGCTTTAGTACATTTCAAACATGATAAAGGTCATTTTAAAATCAACATGAAGAACCAAAATTCCATAAGTATAAAACATAAAAAAATGCTTACCGAAGAAAACAATATGTATCGTACTAGGCACCCTCCTCCCGCCCTGTGGTGCAACTGATGTCCCTTTCTCCAAAAATGTACTCAATGGGATCGTAATGTTGCAACCACACACAAGTTGACCTGCTGTGAGGAAAAAACGCTTTAGTACATTTCAAACATGAAAAAGGTCATTTTAAAATCAACATGAAGAACCAAAATTCCATAAGTATAAAACACACAAAAATGCTTACCGAAGAATAAAAAATGTATCGTACTAGGCACCCTCCTCCCGCCCTGTGGTGCAACTGATTTCCCTTTCTCCAAAAATGTACTCAATGGGATCGTAATGTTGCAACCACACACAAGTTGACCTGCTGTGAGGAAAAAACGCTTTAGTACATTTCAAACATGAAAAAGGTCATTTTAAAATCAACATGAAGAACCAAAATTCCAAAAGTATAAAACACACAAAAATGCTTACCGAAGAATAAAAAATGTATCGTACTAGGCACCCTCCTCCCGCCCTGTGGTGCAACTGATGTCCCTTTCTCCAAAAATCTACGCAATGGGATCGTAATGTTGCAACCACACACAAGTTGACCTGCTGTGAGGAAAAAACGCTTTAGTACATTTCAAACATGAAAAAGGTCATTTTAAAATCAACATGAAGAACTAAAATTCCATAAGTATAAAACACACAAAAATGCTTACCGAAGAAAAAAAAAGTATCGTACTAGGCACCCTCCTCCCGCCCTGTGGTGCAACTGATTTCCCTTTCTGCAAAAATGTACTCAATGGGATCGTAATGTTGCAACCACACACAAGTTGACCTGCTGTGAGGAAAAAACGCTTTAGTACATTTCAAACGTGAAAAAGGTCATTTTAAAATCAACATGAAGAACCAAAATTCCAAAAGTATAAAACACACAAAAATGCTTACCGAGGAATAAAAAATGTATCGTACTAGGCACCCTCCTCCCGCCCTGTGGTGCAACTGATGTCCCTTTCTCCAAAAATGTACTCAATGGGATCGTAATGTTGCAACCACACACAAGTTGACCTGCTGTGAGGAAAAAACGCTTTAGTACATTTCAAACATGAAAAAGGTCATTTTAAAATCAACATGAAGAACCAAAATTCCATAAGTATAAAACATAAAAAAATGCTTACCGAAGAAAACAATATGTATCGTACTAGGCACCCTCCTCCCGTTCTGTGGTGCAACTGATGTCCCTTTCTCCAAAAATGTACTCAATGGGATCGTAATGTTGCAACCACACACAAGTTGACCTGCTGTGAGGAAAAAACGCTTTAGTACATTTCAAACATGAAAATGGTCATTTTAAAATCAACATGAAGAACCAAAATTCCATAAGTATAAAACATAAAAAATGCTTACGGAAGAAAACAATATGTATCGTACTAGGCACCCTCCTCCCGCCCTGTGGTGCAACTGATGTCCCTTTCTCCAAAAATGTACTCAATGGGATCGTAATGTTGCAACCACACACAAGTTGACCTGCTGTGAGGAAAAAACGCTTTAGTACATTTCAAACATGAAAAAGGTCATTTTAAAATCAACATGAAGAACAAAAATTCCAAAAGTATAAAACACAAAAAAATGCTTACCGAAGAAAAAAAAAGTATCGTACTAGGCACCCTCCTCCCGCCCTGTGGTGCAACTGATGTCCCTTTCTCCAAAAATGTACTCAATGGGATCGTAATGTTGCAACCACACACAAGTTGACCTGTTGTGAGGAAAAAACGCTTTAGTACATTTCGAACATGAAAAAGGTCATTTTAAAATCAACATGAAGAACCAAAATTCCATAAGTATAAAACACACAAAAATGCTTACCGAAGAATAAAAAATGTATCGTACTAGGCACCCTCCTCCCGCCCTGTGGTGCAACTGATTTCCCTTTCTCCAAAAATGTACTCAATGGGATCGTAATGTTGCAACCACACACAAGTTGACCTGCTGTGAGGAAAAAACGCTTTAGTACATTTCAAACATGAAAAAGGTCATTTTAAAATCAACATGAAGAACCAAAATTCCAAAAGTATAAAACACACAAAAATGCTTACCGAAGAATAAAAAATGTATCGTACTAGGCACCCTCCTCCCGCCCTGTGGTGCAACTGATGTCCCTTTCTCCAAAAATCTACGCAATGGGATCGTAATGTTGCAACCACACACAAGTTGACCTGCTGTGAGGAAAAAACGCTTTAGTACATTTCAAACATGAAAAAGGTCATTTTAAAATCAACATGAAGAACTAAAATTCCATAAGTATAAAACACACAAAAATGCTTACCGAAGAAAAAAAAAGTATCGTACTAGGCACCCTCCTCCCGCCCTGTGGTGCAACTGATTTCCCTTTCTGCAAAAATGTACTCAATGGGATCGTAATGTTGCAACCACACACAAGTTGACCTGCTGTGAGGAAAAAACGCTTTAGTACATTTCAAACGTGAAAAAGGTCATTTTAAAATCAACATGAAGAACCAAAATTCCAAAAGTATAAAACACACAAAAATGCTTACCGAGGAATAAAAAATGTATCGTACTAGGCACCCTCCTCCCGCCCTGTGGTGCAACTGATGTCCCTTTCTCCAAAAATGTACTCAATGGGATCGTAATGTTGCAACCACACACAAGTTGACCTGCTGTGAGGAAAAAACGCTTTAGTACATTTCAAACATGAAAAAGGTCATTTTAAAATCAACATGAAGAACCAAAATTCCATAAGTATAAAACACACAAAAATGCTTACCGAAGAATAAAAAATGTATCGTACTAGGCACCCTCCTCCCGCCCTGTGGTGCAACTGATTTCCCTTTCTCCAAAAATGTACTCAATGGGATCGTAATGTTGCAACCACACACAAGTTGACCTGCTGTGAGGAAAAAACGCTTTAGTACATTTCAAACATGAAAAAGGTCATTTTAAAATCAACATGAAGAACCAAAATTCCAAAAGTATAAAACACACAAAAATGCTTACCGAAGAATAAAAAATGTATCGTACTAGGCACCCTCCTCCCGCCCTGTGGTGCAACTGATGTCCCTTTCTCCAAAAATCTACGCAATGGGATCGTAATGTTGCAACCACACACAAGTTGACCTGCTGTGAGGAAAAAACGCTTTAGTACATTTCAAACATGAAAAAGGTCATTTTAAAATCAACATGAAGAACTAAAATTCCATAAGTATAAAACACACAAAAATGCTTACCGAAGAAAAAAAAAGTATCGTACTAGGCACCCTCCTCCCGCCCTGTGGTGCAACTGATTTCCCTTTCTGCAAAAATGTACTCAATGGGATCGTAATGTTGCAACCACACACAAGTTGACCTGCTGTGAGGAAAAAACGCTTTAGTACATTTCAAACGTGAAAAAGGTCATTTTAAAATCAACATGAAGAACCAAAATTCCAAAAGTATAAAACACACAAAAATGCTTACCGAGGAATAAAAAATGTATCGTACTAGGCACCCTCCTCCCGCCCTGTGGTGCAACTGATGTCCCTTTCTCCAAAAATGTACTCAATGGGATCGTAATGTTGCAACCACACACAAGTTGACCTGCTGTGAGGAAAAAACGCTTTAGTACATTTCAAACATGAAAAAGGTCATTTTAAAATCAACATGAAGAACCAAAATTCCATAAGTATAAAACATAAAAAAATGCTTACCGAAGAAAACAATATGTATCGTACTAGGCACCCTCCTCCCGTTCTGTGGTGCAACTGATGTCCCTTTCTCCAAAAATGTACTCAATGGGATCGTAATGTTGCAACCACACACAAGTTGACCTGCTGTGAGGAAAAAACGCTTTAGTACATTTCAAACATGAAAAAGGTCATTTTAAAATCAACATGAAGAACCAAAATTCCAAAAGTATAAAACACACAAACATGCTTACCGAAGAATAAAAAATGTATCGTACTAGGCACCCTCCTCCCGCCCTGTGGTGCAACTGATTTCCCTTTCTCCAAAAATGTACTCAATGGGATCGTAATGTTGCAACCACACACAAGTTGACCTGCTGTGAGGAAAAAACGCTTTAGTACATTTCAAACATGAAAAAGGTCATTTTAAAATCAACATGAAGAACCAAAATTCCATAAGTATAAAACACACAAAAATGCTTACCGAAGAAAAAAAAAGTATCGTACTAGGCACCCTCCTCCCGCCCTGTGGTGCAACTGATTTCCCTTTCTCCAAAAATGTACTCAATGGGATCGTAATGTTGCAACCACACACAAGTTGACCTGCTGTGAGGAAAAAACGCTTTAGTACATTTCAAACATGAAAAAGGTCATTTTAAAATCAACATGAAGAACCAAAATTCCAAAAGTATAAAACACACAAAAATGCTAACCGAAGAATAAAAAATGTATAGTACTAGGCACCCTCCTCCCGCCCTGTGGTGCAACTGATGTCCCTTTCTCCAAAAATGTACTCAATGGGATCGTAATGTTGCAACCACACACAAGTTGACCTGCTGTGAGGAAAAAACGCTTTAGTACATTTCAAACATGAAAAAGGTCATTTTAAAATCAACATGAAGAACCAAAATTCCATAAGTATAAAACATAAAAAAATGCTTACCGAAGAAAACAATATGTATCGTACTAGGCACCCTCCTCCCGCCCTGTGGTGCAACTGATGTCCCTTTCTCCAAAAATGTACTCAATGGGATCGTAATGTTGCAACCACACACAAGTTGACCTGCTGTGAGGAAAAAACGCTTTAGTACATTTCAAACATGAAAAAGGTCATTTTAAAATCAACATGAAGAACCAAAATTCCATAAGTATAAAACACACAAAAATGCTTACCGAAGAATAAAAAATGTATCGTACTAGGCACCCTCCTCCCGCCCTGTGGTGCAACTGATTTCCCTTTCTCCAAAAATGTACTCAATGGGATCGTAATGTTGCAACCACACACAAGTTGACCTGCTGTGAGGAAAAAACGCTTTAGTACATTTCAAACATGAAAAAGGTCATTTTAAAATCAACATGAAGAACCAAAATTCCAAAAGTATAAAACACACAAAAATGCTTACCGAAGAATAAAAAATGTATCGTACTAGGCACCCTCCTCCCGCCCTGTGGTGCAACTGATGTCCCTTTCTCCAAAAATCTACGCAATGGGATCGTAATGTTGCAACCACACACAAGTTGACCTGCTGTGAGGAAAAAACGCTTTAGTACATTTCAAACATGAAAAAGGTCATTTTAAAATCAACATGAAGAACTAAAATTCCATAAGTATAAAACACACAAAAATGCTTACCGAAGAAAAAAAAAGTATCGTACTAGGCACCCTCCTCCCGCCCTGTGGTGCAACTGATTTCCCTTTCTGCAAAAATGTACTCAATGGGATCGTAATGTTGCAACCACACACAAGTTGACCTGCTGTGAGGAAAAAACGCTTTAGTACATTTCAAACGTGAAAAAGGTCATTTTAAAATCAACATGAAGAACCAAAATTCCAAAAGTATAAAACACACAAAAATGCTTACCGAGGAATAAAAAATGTATCGTACTAGGCACCCTCCTCCCGCCCTGTGGTGCAACTGATGTCCCTTTCTCCAAAAATGTACTCAATGGGATCGTAATGTTGCAACCACACACAAGTTGACCTGCTGTGAGGAAAAAACGCTTTAGTACATTTCAAACATGAAAAAGGTCATTTTAAAATCAACATGAAGAACCAAAATTCCATAAGTATAAAACATAAAAAAATGCTTACCGAAGAAAACAATATGTATCGTACTAGGCACCCTCCTCCCGTTCTGTGGTGCAACTGATGTCCCTTTCTCCAAAAATGTACTCAATGGGATCGTAATGTTGCAACCACACACAAGTTGACCTGCTGTGAGGAAAAAACGCTTTAGTACATTTCAAACATGAAAAAGGTCATTTTAAAATCAACATGAAGAACCAAAATTCCAAAAGTATAAAACACACAAACATGCTTACCGAAGAATAAAAAATGTATCGTACTAGGCACCCTCCTCCCGCCCTGTGGTGCAACTGATTTCCCTTTCTCCAAAAATGTACTCAATGGGATCGTAATGTTGCAACCACACACAAGTTGACCTGCTGTGAGGAAAAAACGCTTTAGTACATTTCAAACATGAAAAAGGTCATTTTAAAATCAACATGAAGAACTAAAATTCCATAAGTATAAAACACACAAAAATGCTTACCGAAGAAAAAAAAAGTATCGTACTAGGCACCCTCCTCCCGCCCTGTGGTGCAACTGATTTCCCTTTCTGCAAAAATGTACTCAATGGGATCGTAATGTTGCAACCACACACAAGTTGACCTGCTGTGAGGAAAAAACGCTTTAGTACATTTCAAACATGAAAAAGGTCATTTTAAAATCAACATGAAGAACCAAAATTCCATAAGTATAAAACATAAAAAAATGCTTACCCGCGAAAACAATATGTATCGTACTAGGCACCCTCCTCCCGTTCTGTGGTGCAACTGATGTCCCTTTCTCCAAAAATGTACTCAATGGGATCGTAATGTTGCAACCACACACAAGTTGACCTGCTGTGAGGAAAAAACGCTTTAGTACATTTCAAACATGAAAAAGGTCATTTTAAAATCAACATGAAGAACCAAAATTCCATAAGTATAAAACATAAAAAAATGCTTACCCGCGAAAACAATATGTATCGTACTAGGCACCCTCCTCCCGTTCTGTGGTGCAACTGATGTCCCTTTCTCCAAAAATGTACTCAATGGGATCGTAATGTTGCAACCACACACAAGTTGACCTGCTGTGAGGAAAAAACGCTTTAGTACATTTCAAACATGAAAAAGGTCATTTTAAAATCAACATGAAGAACTAAAATTCCATAAGTATAAAACACACAAAAATGCTTACCGAAGAAAAAAAAAGGATCGTACTAGGCACCCTCCTCCCGCCCTGTGGTGCAACTGATTTCCCTTTCTGCAAAAATGTACTCAATGGGATCGTAATGTTGCAACCACACACAAGTTGACCTGCTGTGAGGAAAAAACGCTTTAGTACATTTCAAACGTGAAAAAGGTCATTTTAAAATCAACATGAAGAACCAAAATTCCAAAAGTATAAAACACACAAAAATGCTTACCGAAGAATAAAAAATGTATCGTACTAGGCACCCTCCTCCCGCCCTGTGGTGCAACTGATGTCCCTTTCTCCAAAAATGTACTCAATGGGATCGTAATGTTGCAACCACACACAAGTTGACCTGCTGTGAGGAAAAAACGCTTTAGTACATTTCAAACATGAAAAAGGTCATTTTAAAATCAACATGAAGAACCAAAATTCCAAAAGTATAAAACACACAAAAATGCTTACCGAAGAATAAAAAATGTATCGTACTAGGCACCCTCCTCCCGCCCTGTGGTGCAACTGATGTCCCTTTCTCCAAAAATCTACGCAATGGGATCGTAATGTTGCAACCACACACAAGTTGACCTGCTGTGAGGAAAAAACGCTTTAGTATATTTCAAACATGAAAAAGGTCATTTTAAAATCAACATGAAGAACTAAAATTCCATAAGTATAAAACACACAAAAATGCTTACCGAAGAAAAAAAAAGTATCGTACTAGGCACCCTCCTCCCGCCCTGTGGTGCAACTGATTTCCCTTTCTGCAAAAATGTACTCAATGGGATCGTAATGTTGCAACCACACACAAGTTGACCTGCTGTGAGGAAAAAACGCTTTAGTACATTTCAAACGTGAAAAAGGTCATTTTAAAATCAACATGAAGAACCAAAATTCCAAAAGTATAAAACACACAAAAATGCTTACCGAGGAATAAAAAATGTATCGTACTAGGCACCCTCCTCCCGCCCTGTGGTGCAACTGATGTCCCTTTCTCCAAAAATGTACTCAATGGGATCGTAATGTTGCAACCACACACAAGTTGACCTGCTGTGAGGAAAAAACGCTTTAGTACATTTCAAACATGAAAAAGGTCATTTTAAAATCAACATGAAGAACCAAAATTCCATAAGTATAAAACATAAAAAAATGCTTACCGAAGAAAACAATATGTATCGTACTAGGCACCCTCCTCCCGTTCTGTGGTGCAACTGATGTCCCTTTCTCCAAAAATGTACTCAATGGGATCGTAATGTTGCAACCACACACAAGTTGACCTGCTGTGAGGAAAAAACGCTTTAGTACATTTCAAACATGAAAAAGGTCATTTTAAAATCAACATGAAGAACCAAAATTCCAAAAGTATAAAACACACAAACATGCTTACCGAAGAATAAAAAATGTATCGTACTAGGCACCCTCCTCCCGCCCTGTGGTGCAACTGATTTCCCTTTCTCCAAAAATGTACTCAATGGGATCGTAATGTTGCAACCACACACAAGTTGACCTGCTGTGAGGAAAAAACGCTTTAGTACATTTCAAACATGAAAAAGGTCATTTTAAAATCAACATGAAGAACCAAAATTCCATAAGTATAAAACACACAAAAATGCTTACCGAAGAAAAAAAAAGTATCGTACTAGGCACCCTCCTCCCGCCCTGTGGTGCAACTGATTTCCCTTTCTCCAAAAATGTACTCAATGGGATCGTAATGTTGCAACCACACACAAGTTGACCTGCTGTGAGGAAAAAACGCTTTAGTACATTTCAAACATGAAAAAGGTCATTTTAAAATCAACATGAAGAACCAAAATTCCAAAAGTATAAAACACACAAAAATGCTAACCGAAGAATAAAAAATGTATAGTACTAGGCACCCTCCTCCCGCCCTGTGGTGCAACTGATGTCCCTTTCTCCAAAAATGTACTCAATGGGATCGTAATGTTGCAACCACACACAAGTTGACCTGCTGTGAGGAAAAAACGCTTTAGTACATTTCAAACATGAAAAAGGTCATTTTAAAATCAACATGAAGAACCAAAATTCCATAAGTATAAAACATAAAAAAATGCTTACCGAAGAAAACAATATGTATCGTACTAGGCACCCTCCTCCCGCCCTGTGGTGCAACTGATGTCCCTTTCTCCAAAAATGTACTCAATGGGATCGTAATGTTGCAACCACACACAAGTTGACCTGCTGTGAGGAAAAAACGCTTTAGTACATTTCAAACATGAAAAAGGTCATTTTAAAATCAACATGAAGAACCAAAATTCCATAAGTATAAAACACACAAAAATGCTTACCGAAGAATAAAAAATGTATCGTACTAGGCACCCTCCTCCCGCCCTGTGGTGCAACTGATTTCCCTTTCTCCAAAAATGTACTCAATGGGATCGTAATGTTGCAACCACACACAAGTTGACCTGCTGTGAGGAAAAAACGCTTTAGTACATTTCAAACATGAAAAAGGTCATTTTAAAATCAACATGAAGAACCAAAATTCCAAAAGTATAAAACACACAAAAATGCTTACCGAAGAATAAAAAATGTATCGTACTAGGCACCCTCCTCCCGCCCTGTGGTGCAACTGATGTCCCTTTCTCCAAAAATCTACGCAATGGGATCGTAATGTTGCAACCACACACAAGTTGACCTGCTGTGAGGAAAAAACGCTTTAGTACATTTCAAACATGAAAAAGGTCATTTTAAAATCAACATGAAGAACTAAAATTCCATAAGTATAAAACACACAAAAATGCTTACCGAAGAAAAAAAAAGTATCGTACTAGGCACCCTCCTCCCGCCCTGTGGTGCAACTGATTTCCCTTTCTGCAAAAATGTACTCAATGGGATCGTAATGTTGCAACCACACACAAGTTGACCTGCTGTGAGGAAAAAACGCTTTAGTACATTTCAAACGTGAAAAAGGTCATTTTAAAATCAACATGAAGAACCAAAATTCCAAAAGTATAAAACACACAAAAATGCTTACCGAGGAATAAAAAATGTATCGTACTAGGCACCCTCCTCCCGCCCTGTGGTGCAACTGATGTCCCTTTCTCCAAAAATGTACTCAATGGGATCGTAATGTTGCAACCACACACAAGTTGACCTGCTGTGAGGAAAAAACGCTTTAGTACATTTCAAACATGAAAAAGGTCATTTTAAAATCAACATGAAGAACCAAAATTCCATAAGTATAAAACATAAAAAAATGCTTACCGAAGAAAACAATATGTATCGTACTAGGCACCCTCCTCCCGTTCTGTGGTGCAACTGATGTCCCTTTCTCCAAAAATGTACTCAATGGGATCGTAATGTTGCAACCACACACAAGTTGACCTGCTGTGAGGAAAAAACGCTTTAGTACATTTCAAACATGAAAAAGGTCATTTTAAAATCAACATGAAGAACCAAAATTCCAAAAGTATAAAACACACAAACATGCTTACCGAAGAATAAAAAATGTATTGTACTAGGCACCCTCCTCCCGCCCTGTGGTGCAACTGATTTCCCTTTCTCCAAAAATGTACTCAATGGGATCGTAATGTTGCAACCACACACAAGTTGACCTGCTGTGAGGAAAAAACGCTTTAGTACATTTCAAACATGAAAAAGGTCATTTTAAAATCAACATGAAGAACTAAAATTCCATAAGTATAAAACACACAAAAATGCTTACCGAAGAAAAAAAAAGTATCGTACTAGGCACCCTCCTCCCGCCCTGTGGTGCAACTGATTTCCCTTTCTGCAAAAATGTACTCAATGGGATCGTAATGTTGCAACCACACACAAGTTGACCTGCTGTGAGGAAAAAACGCTTTAGTACATTTCAAACGTGAAAAAGGTCATTTTAAAATCAACATGAAGAACCAAAATTCCAAAAGTATAAAACACACAAAAATGCTTACCGAAGAATAAAAAATGTATCGTACTAGGCACCCTCCTCCCGCCCTGTGGTGCAACTGATGTCCCTTTCTCCAAAAATCTACGCAATGGGATCGTAATGTTGCAACCACACACAAGTTGACCTGCTGTGAGGAGAAAACGCTTTAGTACATTTCAAACATGAAAAAGGTCATTTTAAAATCAACATGAAGAACCAAAATTCCATAAGTATAAAACATAAAAAAATGCTTACCGAAGAAAACAATATGTATCGTACTAGGCACCCTCCTCCCGTTCTGTGGTGCAACTGATGTCCCTTTCTCCAAAAATGTACTCAATGGGATCGTAATGTTGCAACCACACACAAGTTGACCTGCTGTGAGCAAAAAACGCTTTAGTACATTTCAAACGTGAAAAAGGTCATTTTAAAATCAACATGAAGAACCAAAATTCCAAAAGTATAAAACACACAAACATGCTTACCGAAGAATAAAAAATGTATCGTACTAGGCACCCTCCTCCCGCCCTGTGGTGCAACTGATGTCCCTTTCTCCAAAAATGTACTCAATGGGATCGTAATGTTGCAACCACACACAAGTTGACCTGCTGTGAGGAAAAAACGCTTTAGTACATTTCAAACATGAAAAAGGTCATTTTAAAATCAACATGAAGAACCAAAATTCCATAAGTATAAAACATAAAAAAATGCTTACCCGCGAAAACAATATGTATCGTACTAGGCACCCTCCTCCCGTTCTGTGGTGCAACTGATGTCCCTTTCTCCAAAAATGTACTCAATGGGATCGTAATGTTGCAACCACACACAAGTTGACCTGCTGTGAGGAAAAAACGCTTTAGTACATTTCAAACATGAAAAAGGTCATTTTAAAATCAACATGAAGAACCAAAATTCCATAAGTATAAAACATAAAAAAATGCTTACCCGCGAAAACAATATGTATCGTACTAGGCACCCTCCTCCCGTTCTGTGGTGCAACTGATGTCCCTTTCTCCAAAAATGTACTCAATGGGATCGTAATGTTGCAACCACACACAAGTTGACCTGCTGTGAGGAAAAAACGCTTTAGTACATTTCAAACATGAAAAAGGTCATTTTAAAATCAACATGAAGAACTAAAATTCCATAAGTATAAAACACACAAAAATGCTTACCGAAGAAAAAAAAAGGATCGTACTAGGCACCCTCCTCCCGCCCTGTGGTGCAACTGATTTCCCTTTCTGCAAAAATGTACTCAATGGGATCGTAATGTTGCAACCACACACAAGTTGACCTGCTGTGAGGAAAAAACGCTTTAGTACATTTCAAACGTGAAAAAGGTCATTTTAAAATCAACATGAAGAACCAAAATTCCAAAAGTATAAAACACACAAAAATGCTTACCGAAGAATAAAAAATGTATCGTACTAGGCACCCTCCTCCCGCCCTGTGGTGCAACTGATGTCCCTTTCTCCAAAAATGTACTCAATGGGATCGTAATGTTGCAACCACACACAAGTTGACCTGCTGTGAGGAAAAAACGCTTTAGTACATTTCAAACATGAAAAAGGTCATTTTAAAATCAACATGAAGAACCAAAATTCCATAAGTATAAAACATAAAAAAATGCTTACCCGCGAAAACAATATGTATCGTACTAGGCACACTCCTCCCGTTCTGTGGTGCAACTGATGTCCCTTTCTCCAAAAATGTACTCAATGGGATCGTAATGTTGCAACCACACACAAGTTGACCTGCTGTGAGGAAAAAACGCTTTAGTACATTTCAAACATGAAAAAGGTCATTTTAAAATCAACATGAAGAACCAAAATTCCATAAGTATAAAACATAAAAAAATGCTTACCCGCGAAAACAATATGTATCGTACTAGGCACCCTCCTCCCGTTCTGTGGTGCAACTGATGTCCCTTTCTCCAAAAATGTACTCAATGGGATCGTAATGTTGCAACCACACACAAGTTGACCTGCTGTGAGGAAAAAACGCTTTAGTACATTTCAAACATGAAAAAGGTCATTTTAAAATCAACATGAAGAACTAAAATTCCATAAGTATAAAACACACAAAAATGCTTACCGAAGAAAAAAAAAGTATCGTAGTAGGCACCCTCCTCCCGCCCTGTGGTGCAACTGATTTCCCTTTCTGCAAAAATGTACTCAATGGGATCGTAATGTTGCAACCACACACAAGTTGACCTGCTGTGAGGAAAAAACGCTTTAGTACATTTCAAACGTGAAAAAGGTCATTTTAAAATCAACATGAAGAACCAAAATTCCAAAAGTATAAAACACACAAAAATGCTTACCGAAGAATAAAAAATGTATCGTACTAGGCACCCTCCTCCCGCCCTGTGGTGCAACTGATGTCCCTTTCTCCAAAAATGTACTCAATGGGATCGTAATGTTGCAACCACACACAAGTTGACCTGCTGTGAGGAAAAAACGCTTTAGTACATTTCAAACATGAAAAAGGTCATTTTAAAATCAACATGAAGAACCAAAATTCCATAAGTATAAAACATAAAAAAATGCTTACCGAAGAAAACAATATGTATCGTACTAGGCACCCTCCTCCCGTTCTGTGGTGCAACTGATGTCCCTTTCTCCAAAAATGTACTCAATGGGATCGTAATGTTGCAACCACACACAAGTTGACCTGCTGTGAGGAAAAAACGCTTTAGCACATTTCAAACATGAAAAAGGTCATTTTAAAATCAACATGAAGAACCAAAATTCCAAAAGTATAAAACACACAAACATGCTTACCGAAGAATAAAAAATGTATCGTACTAGGCACCCTCCTCCCGCCCTGTGGTGCAACTGATTTCCCTTTCTGCAAAAATGTACTCAATGGGATCGTAATGTTGCAACCACACACAAGTTGACCTGCTGTGAGGAAAAAACGCTTTAGTACATTTCAAACATGAAAAAGGTCATTTTAAAATCAACATGAAGAACCAAAATTCCAAAAGTATAAAACACACAAACATGCTTACCGAAGAATAAAAAATGTTTCGTACTAGGCACCCTCCTCCCGCCCTGTGGTGCAACTGATGTCCCTTTCTCCAAAAATGTACGCAATGGGATCGTAATGTTGCAACCACACACAAGTTGACCTGCTGTGAGGAAAAAACGCTTTAGTACATTTCAAACATGAAAAAGGTCATTTTAAAATCAACATGAAGAACCAAAATTCCAAAAGTATAAAACACACAAACATGCTTACCGAAGAATAAAAAATGTATCGTACTAGGCACCCTCCTCCCGCCCTGTGGTGCAACTGATTTCCCTTTCTCCAAAAATGTACTCAATGGGATCGTAATGTTGCAACCACACACAAGTTGACCTGCTGTGAGGAAAAAACGCTTTAGTACATTTCAAACATGAAAAAGGTCATTTTAAAATCAACATGAAGAACCAAAATTCCATAAGAATAAATACACAAAAATGCTTACCGAAGAATAAAAAATGTATCGTACTAGGCACCCTCCTCCCGCCCTGTGGTGCAACTGATGTCCCTTTCTCCAAAAATGTACGCAATGGGATCGTAATGTTGCAACCACACACAAGTTGACCTGCTGTGAGGAAAAAACGCTTTAGTACATTTCAAACATGAAAAAGGTCATTTTAAAATCAACATGAAGAACCAAAATTCCATAAGAATAAATACACAAAAATGCTTACCGAAGAATAAAAAATGTATTGTACTAGGCACCCTCCTCCCGCCCTGTGGTGCAACTGATGTCCCTTTCTCCAAAAATGTACGCAATGGGATCGTAATGTTGCAACCACACACAAGTTGACCTGCTGTGAGGAAAAAACGCTTTAGTACATTTCAAACATGAAAAAGGTCATTTTAAAATCAACATGAAGAACCAAAATTCCATAAGTATAAAACATAAAAAAATGCTTACCCGCGAAAACAATATGTATCGTACTAGGCACCCTCCTCCCGTTCTGTGGTGCAACTGATGTCCCTTTCTCCAAAAATGTACTCAATGGGATCGTAATGTTGCAACCACACACAAGTTGACCTGCTGTGAGGAAAAAACGCTTTAGTACATTTCAAACATGAAAAAGGTCATTTTAAAATCAACATGAAGAACTAAAATTCCATAAGTATAAAACACACAAAAATGCTTACCGAAGAAAAAAAAAGTATCGTACTAGGCACCCTCCTCCCGCCCTGTGGTGCAACTGATTTCCCTTTCTGCAAAAATGTACTCAATGGGATCGTAATGTTGCAACCACACACAAGTTGACCTGCTGTGAGGAAAAAACGCTTTAGTACATTTCAAACGTGAAAAAGGTCATTTTAAAATCAACATGAAGAACCAAAATTCCAAAAGTATAAAACACACAAAAATGCTTACCGAAGAATAAAAAATGTATCGTACTAGGCACCCTCCTCCCGCCCTGTGGTGCAACTGATGTCCCTTTCTCCAAAAATGTACTCAATGGGATCGTAATGTTGCAACCACACACAAGTTGACCTGCTGTGAGGAAAAAACGCTTTAGTACATTTCAAACATGAAAAAGGTCATTTTAAAATCAACATGAAGAACCAAAATTCCATAAGTATAAAACATAAAAAAATGCTTACCGAAGAAAACAATATGTATCGTACTAGGCACCCTCCTCCCGTTCTGTGGTGCAACTGATGTCCCTTTCTCCAAAAATGTACTCAATGGGATCGTAATGTTGCAACCACACACAAGTTGACCTGCTGTGAGGAAAAAACGCTTTAGCACATTTCAAACATGAAAAAGGTCATTTTAAAATCAACATGAAGAACCAAAATTCCATAAGTATAAAACACACAAACATGCTTACCGAAGAATAAAAAATGTATCGTACTAGGCACCCTCCTCCCGCCCTGTGGTGCAACTGATTTCCCTTTCTGCAAAAATGTACTCAATGGGATCGTAATGTTGCAACCACACACAAGTTGACCTGCTGTGAGGAAAAAACGCTTTAGTACATTTCAAACATGAAAAAGGTCATTTTAAAATCAACATGAAGAACCAAAATTCCAAAAGTATAAAACACACAAACATGCTTACCGAAGAATAAAAAATGTTTCGTACTAGGCACCCTCCTCCCGCCCTGTGGTGCAACTGATGTCCCTTTCTCCAAAAATGTACGCAATGGGATCGTAATGTTGCAACCACACACAAGTTGACCTGCTGTGAGGAAAAAACGCTTTAGTACATTTCAAACAGGAAAAAGGTCATTTTAAAATCAACATGAAGAACCAAAATTCCAAAAGTATAAAACACACAAACATGCTTACCGAAGAATAAAAAATGTATCGTACTAGGCACCCTCCTCCCGCCCTGTGGTGCAACTGATTTCCCTTTCTCCAAAAATGTACTCAATGGGATCGTAATGTTGCAACCACACACAAGTTGACCTGCTGTGAGGAAAAAACGCTTTAGTACATTTCAAACATGAAAAAGGTCATTTTAAAATCAACATGAAGAACCAAAATTCCATAAGAATAAATACACAAAAATGCTTACCGAAGAATAAAAAATGTATCGTACTAGGCACCCTCCTCCCGCCCTGTGGTGCAACTGATGTCCCTTTCTCCAAAAATGTACGCAATGGGATCGTAATGTTGCAACCACACACAAGTTGACCTGCTGTGAGGAAAAAACGCTTTAGTACATTTCAAACATGAAAAAGGTCATTTTAAAATCAACATGAAGAACCAAAATTCCATAAGTATAAAACACACAAAAATGCTTACCGAAGAAAAAAAAAGTATCGTACTAGGCACCCTCCTCCCGCCCTGTGGTGCAACTGATTTCCCTTTCTCCAAAAATGTACTCAATGGGATCGTAATGTTGCAACCACACACAAGTTGACCTGCTGTGAGGAAAAAATGCTTTAGTACATTTCAAACATGAAAAAGGTCATTTTAAAATCAACATGAAGAACCAAAATTCCATAAGTATAAAACATAAAAAAATGCTTACCGAAGAAAACAATATGTATCGTACTAGGCACCCTCCTCCCGCCCTGTGGTGCAACTGATGTCCCTTTCTCCAAAAATGTACTCAATGGGATCGTAATGTTGCAACCACACACAAGTTGACCTGCTGTGAGGAAAAAACGCTTTAGTACATTTCAAACATGAAAAAGGTCATTTTAAAATCAACATGAAGAACCAAAATTCCATAAGTATAAAACACACAAAAATGCTTACCGAAGAAAAAAAAAGTTATGTACTAGGCACCCTCCTCCCGCCCTGTGGTGCAACTGATTTCCCTTTCTCCAAAAATGTACTCAATGGGATCGTAATGTTGCAACCACACACAAGTTGACCTGCTGTGAGGAAAAAACGCTTTAGTACATTTCAAACATGAAAAAGGTCATTTTAAAATCAACATGAAGAACCAAAATTCCATAAGTATAAAACACACAAAAATGCTTACCGAAGAATAAAAAAGTATCGTACTAGGCACCCTCCTCCCGCCCTGTGGTGCAACTGATGTCCCTTTCTCCAAAAATGTACTCAATGGGATCGTAATGTTGCAACCACACACAAGTTGACCTGCTGTGAGGAAAAAACGCTTTAGTACATTTCAAACATGAAAAAGGTCATTTTAAAATCAACATGAAGAACCAAAATTCCATAAGTATAAAACATAAAAAAATGCTTACCGAAGAAAACAATATGTATCGTACTAGGCACCCTCCTCCCGCCCTGTGGTGCAACTGATGTCCCTTTCTCCAAAAATGTACTCAATGGGATCGTAATGTTGCAACCACACACAAGTTGACCTGCTGTGAGGAAAAAATGCTTTAGTACATTTCAAACATGAAAAAGGTCATTTTAAAATCAACATGAAGAACCAAAATTCCATAAGTATAAAACATAAAAAAATGCTTACCGAAGAAAACAATATGTATCGTACTAGGCACCCTCCTCCCGCCCTGTGGTGCAACTGATGTCCCTTTCTCCAAAAATGTACTCAATGGGATCGTAATGTTGCAACCACACACAAGTTGACCTGCTGTGAGGAAAAAACGCTTTAGTACATTTCAAACATGAAAAAGGTCATTTTAAAATCAACATGAAGAAGCAAAATTCCATAAGTATAAAACACACAAAAATGCTTACCGAAGAATAAAAAATGTATCGTACTAGGCACCCTCCTCCCGCCCTGTGGTGCAACTGATGTCCCTTTCTCCAAAAATGTACTCAATGGGATCGTAATGTTGCAACCACACACAAGTTGACCTGCTGTGAGGAAAAAACGCTTTAGTACATTTCAAACATGAAAAAGGTCATTTTAAAATCAACATGAAGAACCAAAATTCCATAAGTATAAAACACACAAAAATGCTTACCGAAGAATAAAAAATGTATCGTACTAGGCACCCTCCTCCCGCCCTGTGGTGCAACTGATTTCCCTTTCTCCAAATATGTACTCAATGGGATCGTAATGTTGCAACCACAAACAAGTTGACCTGCTGTGAGGAAAAAACGCTTTAGTACATTTCAAACATGAAAAAGGTCATTTTAAAATCAACATGAAGAACCAAAATTCCAAAAGTATAAAACACACAAAAATGCTTACCGAAGAATAAAAAATGTATCGTACTAGGCACCCTCCTCCCGCCCTGTGGTGCAACTGATGTCCCTTTCTCCAAAAATGTACTCAATGGGATCGTAATGTTGCAACCACACACAAGTTGACCTGCTGTGAGGAAAAAACGCTTTAGTACATTTCAAACATGAAAAAGGTCATTTTAAAATCAACATGAAGAACCAAAATTCCATAAGTATAAAACACACAAAAATGCTTACCGAAGAATAAAAAATGTATCGTACTAGGCACCCTCCTCCCGCCCTGTGGTGCAACTGATTTCCCTTTCTCCAAAAATGTACTCAATGGGATCGTAATGTTGCAACCACACACAAGTTGACCTGCTGTGAGGAAAAAATGCTTTAGTACATTTCAAACATGAAAAAGGTCATTTTAAAATCAACATGAAGAACCAAAATTCCATAAGTATAAAACACACAAAAATGCTTACCGAAGAATAAAAAATGTATCGTACTAGGCACCCTCCTCCCGCCCTGTGGTGCAACTGATGTCCCTTTCTCCAAAAATGTACTCAATGGGATCGTAATGTTGCAACCACACACAAGTTGACCTGCTGTGAGGAAAAAATGCTTTAGTACATTTCAAACATGAAAAAGGTCATTTTAAAATCAACATGAAGAACCAAAATTCCATAAGTATAAAACATAAAAAAATGCTTACCGAAGAAAACAATATGTATCGTACTAGGCACCCTCCTCCCGCCCTGTGGTGCAACTGATGTCCCTTTCTCCAAAAATGTACTCAATGGGATCGTAATGTTGCAACCACACACAAGTTGACCTGCTGTGAGGAAAAAACGCTTTAGTACATTTCAAACATGAAAAAGGTCATTTTAAAATCAACATGAAGAACCAAAATTCCATAAGTATAAAACACACAAAAATGCTTACCGAAGAATAAAAAATGTATCGTACTAGGCACCCTCCTCCCGCCCTGTGGTGCAACTGATTTCCCTTTCTCCAAAAATGTACTCAATGGGATCGTAATGTTGCAACCACACACAAGTTGACCTGCTGTGAGGAAAAAATGCTTTAGTACATTTCAAACATGAAAAAGGTCATTTTAAAATCAACATGAAGAACCAAAATTCCATAAGTATAAAACACACAAAAATGCTTACCGAAGAATAAAAAATGTATCGTACTAGGCACCCTCCTCCCGCCCTGTGGTGCAACTGATGTCCCTTTCTCCAAAAATGTACTCAATGGGATCGTAATGTTGCAACCACACACAAGTTGACCTGCTGTGAGGAAAAAATGCTTTAGTACATTTCAAACATGAAAAAGGTCATTTTAAAATCAACATGAAGAACCAAAATTCCATAAGTATAAAACATAAAAAAATGCTTACCGAAGAATAAAAAATGTATCGTACTAGGCACCCTCCTCCCGCCCTGTGGTGCAACTGATTTCCCTTTCTCCAAAAATGTACGCAATGGGATCGTAATGTTGCAACCACACACAAGTTGACCTGCTGTGAGGAAAAAATGCTTTAGTACATTTCAAACATGAAAAAGGTCATTTTAAAATCAACATGAAGAACCAAAATTCCAAAAGTATAAAACACACAAAAATGCTTACCGAAGAATAAAAAATGTATCGTACTAGGCACCCTCCTCCCGCCCTGTGGTGCAACTGATGTCCCTTTCTCCAAAAATGTACTCAATGGGATCGTAATGTTGCAACCACACACAAGTTGACCTGCTGTGAGGAAAAAACGCTTTAGTACATTTCAAACATGAAAAAGGTCATTTTAAAATCAACATGAAGAACCAAAATTCCATAAGTATAAAACACACAAAAATGCTTACCGAAGAATAAAAAATGTATCGTACTAGGCACCCTCCTCCCGCCCTGTGGTGCAACTGATTTCCCTTTCTCCAAAAATGTACTCAATGGGATCGTAATGTTGCAACCACACACAAGTTGACCTGCTGTGAGGAAAAAATGCTTTAGTACATTTCAAACATGAAAAAGGTCATTTTAAAATCAACATGAAGAACCAAAATTCCATAAGTATAAAACACACAAAAATGCTTACCGAAGAATAAAAAATGTATCGTACTAGGCACCCTCCTCCCGCCCTGTGGTGCAACTGATGTCCCTTTCTCCAAAAATGTACTCAATGGGATCGTAATGTTGCAACCACACACAAGTTGACCTGCTGTGAGGAAAAAATGCTTTAGTACATTTCAAACATGAAAAAGGTCATTTTAAAATCAACATGAAGAACCAAAATTCCATAAGTATAAAACATAAAAAAATGCTTACCGAAGAAAACAATATGTATCGTACTAGGCACCCTCCTCCCGCCCTGTGGTGCAACTGATGTCCCTTTCTCCAAAAATGTACTCAATGGGATCGTAATGTTGCAACCACACACAAGTTGACCTGCTGTGAGGAAAAAACGCTTTAGTACATTTCAAACATGAAAAAGGTCATTTTAAAATCAACATGAAGAACCAAAATTCCATAAGTATAAAACATAAAAAAATGCTTACCGAAGAAAACAATATGTATCGTACTAGGCACCCTCCTCCCGCCCTGTGGTGCAACTGATGTCCCTTTCTCCAAAAATGTACTCAATGGGATCATAATGTTGCAACCACACACAAGTTGACCTGCTGTGAGGAAAAAACGCTTTAGTACATTTCAAACATGAAAAAGGTCATTTTAAAATCAACATGAAGAACTAAAATTCCATAAGTATAAAACACACAAAAATGCTTACCGAAGAAAAAAAAAGTATCGTACTAGGCACCCTCCTCCCGCCCTGTGGTGCAACTGATTTCCCTTTCTGCAAAAATGTACTCAATGGGATCGTAATGTTGCAACCACACACAAGTTGACCTGCTGTGAGGAAAAAACGCTTTAGTACATTTCAAACGTGAAAAAGGTCATTTTAAAATCAACATGAAGAACCAAAATTCCAAAAGTATAAAACACACAAAAATGCTTACCGAAGAATAAAAAATGTATCGTACTAGGCACCCTCCTCCCGCCCTGTGGTGCAACTGATGTCCCTTTCTCCAAAAATGTACTCAATGGGATCGTAATGTTGCAACCACACACAAGTTGACCTGCTGTGAGGAAAAAACGCTTTAGTACATTTCAAACATGAAAAAGGTCATTTTAAAATCAACATGAAGAACCAAAATTCCATAAGTATAAAACATAAAAAAATGCTTACCGAAGAAAACAATATGTATCGTACTAGGCACCCTCCTCCCGTTCTGTGGTGCAACTGATGTCCCTTTCTCCAAAAATGTACTCAATGGGATCGTAATGTTGCAACCACACACAAGTTGACCTGCTGTGAGGAAAAAACGCTTTAGTACATTTCAAACATGAAAAAGGTCATTTTAAAATCAACATGAAGAACCAAAATTCCAAAAGTATAAAACACACAAACATGCTTACCGAAGAATAAAAAATGTATCGTACTGGGCACCCTCCTCCCGCCCTGTGGTGCAACTGATTTCCCTTTCTCCAAAAATGTACTCAATGGGATCGTAATGTTGCAACCACACACAAGTTGACCTGCTGTGAGGAAAAAACGCTTTAGTACATTTCAAACATGAAAAAGGTCATTTTAAAATCAACATGAAGAACCAAAATTCCATAAGTATAAAACATAAAAAAATGCTTACCGAAGAAAACAATATGTATCGTACTAGGCACCCTCCTCCCGCCCTGTGGTGCAACTGATGTCCCTTTCTCCAAAAATGTACTCAATGGGATTGTAATGTTGCAACCACACACAAGTTGACCTGCTGTGAGGAAAAAATGCTTTAGTACATTTCAAACATGAAAAAGGTCATTTTAAAATCAACATGAAGAACCAAAATTCCATAAGTATAAAACATAAAAAAATGCTTACCGAAGAAAACAATATGTATCGTACTAGGCACCCTCCTCCCGCCCTGTGGTGCAACTGATGTCCCTTTCTCCAAAAATGTACTCAATGGGATCGTAATGTTGCAACCACACACAAGTTGACCTGCTGTGAGGAAAAAACGCTTTAGTACATTTCAAACATGAAAAAGGTCATTTTAAAATCAACATGAAGAAGCAAAATTCCATAAGTATAAAACACACAAAAATGCTTACCGAAGAATAAAAAATGTACCGTACTAGGCACCCTCCTCCCGCCCTGTGGTGCAACTGATGTCCCTTTCTCCAAAAATGTACTCAATGGGATCGTAATGTTGCAACCACACACAAGTTGACCTGCTGTGAGGAAAAAACGCTTTAGTACATTTCAAACATGAAAAAGGTCATTTTAAAATCAACATGAAGAACCCAAATTCCATAAGTATAAAACATAAAAATTGCTTACCGAAGAATAAGAAATGTATCGTACTAGGCACCCTCCTCCCGCCCTGTGGTGCAACTGATGTCCCTTTCTCCAAAAATGTACTCAATGGGATCGTAATGTTGCAACCACACACAAGTTGACCTGCTGTGAGGAAAAAACGCTTTAGTACATTTCAAACATGAAAAAGGTCATTTTAAAATCAACATGAAGAACCAAAATTCCATAAGTATAAAACACACAAAAATGCTTACCGAAGAATAAAAAATGTATCGTACTAGGCACCCTCCTCCCGCCCTGTGGTGCAACTGATTTCCCTTTCTCCAAAAATGTACTCAATGGGATCGTAATGTTGCAACCACACACAAGTTGACCTGCTGTGAGGAAAAAACGCTTTAGTACATTTCAAACATGAAAAAGGTCATTTTAAAATCAACATGAAGAACCAAAATTCCAAAAGTATAAAACACACAAAAATGCTTACCGAAGAATAAAAAATGTATCGTACTAGGCACCCTCCTCCCGCCCTGTGGTGCAACTGATGTCCCTTTCTCCAAAAATGTACTCAATGGGATCGTAATGTTGCAACCACACACAAGTTGACCTGCTGTGAGGAAAAAACGCTTTAGTACATTTCAAACATGAAAAAGGTCATTTTAAAATCAACATGAAGAACCAAAATTCCAAAAGTATAAAACACACAAAAATGCTTACCGAAGAATAAAAAATGTATCGTACTAGGCACCCTCCTCCCGCCCTGTGGTGCAACTGATGTCCCTTTCTCCAAAAATGTACTCAATGGGATCGTAATGTTGCAACCACACACAAGTTGACCTGCTGTGAGGAAAAAACGCTTTAGTACATTTCAAACATGAAAAAGGTCATTTTAAAATCAACATGAAGAACCAAAATTCCAAAAGTATAAAACACACAAAAATGCTTACCGAAGAATAAAAAATGTATCGTACTAGGCACCCTCCTCCCGCCCTGTGGTGCAACTGATGTCCCTTTCTCCAAAAATGTACTCAATGGGATCGTAATGTTGCAACCACACACAAGTTGACCTGCTGTGAGGAAAAAATGCTTTAGTACATTTCAAACATGAAAAAGGTCATTTTAAAATCAACATGAAGAACCAAAATTCCATAAGTATAAAACATAAAAAAATGCTTACCGAAGAAAACAATATGTATCGTACTAGGCACCCTCCTCCCGCCCTGTGGTGCAACTGATGTCCCTTTCTCCAAAAATGTACTCAATGGGATCGTAATGTTGCAACCACACACAAGTTGACCTGCTGTGAGGAAAAAACGCTTTAGTACATTTCAAACATGAAAAAGGTCATTTTAAAATCAACATGAAGAAGCAAAATTCCATAAGTATAAAACACACAAAAATGCTTACCGAAGAATAAAAAATGTATCGTACTAGGCACCCTCCTCCCGCCCTGTGGTGCAACTGATGTCCCTTTCTCCAAAAATGTACTCAATGGGATCGTAATGTTGCAACCACACACAAGTTGACCTGCTGTGAGGAAAAAACGCTTTAGTACATTTCAAACATGAAAAAGGTCATTTTAAAATCAACATGAAGAACCAAAATTCCATAAGTATAAAACATAAAAATTGCTTACCGAAGAATAAGAAATGTATCGTACTAGGCACCCTCCTCCCGCCCTGTGGTGCAACTGATGTCCCTTTCTCCAAAAATGTACTCAATGGGATCGTAATGTTGCAACCACACACAAGTTGACCTGCTGTGAGGAAAAAACGCTTTAGTACATTTCAAACATGAAAAAGGTCATTTTAAAATCAACATGAAGAAGCAAAATTCCATAAGTATAAAACACACAAAAATGCTTACCGAAGAATAAAAAATGTATCGTACTAGGCACCCTCCTCCCGCCCTGTGGTGCAACTGATTTCCCTTTCTCCAAAAATGTACTCAATGGGATCGTAATGTTGCAACCACACACAAGTTGACCTGCTGTGAGGAAAAAACGCTTTAGTACATTTCAAACATGAAAAAGGTCATTTTAAAATCAACATGAAGAACCAAAATTCCATAAGTATAAAACACACAAAAATGCTTACCGAAGAATAAAAAATGTATCGTACTAGGCACCCTCCTCCCGCCCTGTGGTGCAACTGATGTCCCTTTCTCCAAAAATGTACTCAATGGGATCGTAATGTTGCAACCACACACAAGTTGACCTGCTGTGAGGAAAAAACGCTTTAGTACATTTCAAACATGAAAAAGGTCATTTTAAAATCAACATGAAGAACCAAAATTCCAAAAGTATAAAACACACAAAAATGCTTACCGAAGAATAAAAAATGTATCGTACTAGGCACCCTCCTCCCGCCCTGTGGTGCAACTGATGTCCCTTTCTCCAAAAAAGCACTCAATGGGATCGTAATGTTGCAACCACACACAAGTTGACCTGCTGTGAGGAAAAAAACGCTTTAGTACATTTCAAACATGAAAAAGGTCATTTTAAAATCAACATGAAGAACCAAAATTCCATAAGTATAAAACATAAAAAAATGCTTACCGAAGAAAACAATATGTATCGTACTAGACACCCTCCTCCCGCCCTGTGGTGCAACTGATGTCCCTTTCTCCAAAAATGTACTCAATGGGATCGTAATGTTGCAACCACACACAAGTTGACCTGCTGTGAGGAAAAAACGCTTTAGTACATTTCAAACATGAAAAAGGTCATTTTAAAATCAACATGAAGAACCAAAATTCCAAAAGTATAAAACACACAAAAATGCTTACCGAAGAATAAAAAATGTATCGTACTAGGCACCCTCCTCCCGCCCTGTGGTGCAACTGATGTCCCTTTCTCCAAAAATGTACTCAATGGGATCGTAATGTTGCAACCACACACAAGTTGACCTGCTGTGAGGAAAAAACGCTTTAGTACATTTCAAACATGAAAAAGGTCATTTTAAAATCAACATGAAGAACCAAAATTCCATAAGTATGAAACATAAAAAATGCTTACCGAAGAAAACAATATGTATCGTACTAGGCACCCTCCTCCCGCCCTGTGGTGCAACTGATGTCCCTTTCTCCAAAAATGTACTCAATGGGATCGTAATGTTGCAACCACACACAAGTTGACCTGCTGTGAGGAAAAAACGCTTTAGTACATTTCAAACATGAAAAAGGTCATTTTAAAATCAACATGAAGAACCAAAATTCCAAAAGTATAAAACACACAAAAATGCTTACCGAAGAATAAAAAATGTATCGTACTAGGCACCCTCCTCCCGCCCTGTGGTGCAACTGATGTCCCTTTCTCCAAAAATGTACTCAATGGGATCGTAATGTTGCAACCACACACAAGTTGACCTGCTGTGAGGAAAAAATGCTTTAGTACATTTCAAACATGAAAAAGGTCATTTTAAAATCAACATGAAGAACCAAAATTCCATAAGTATAAAACATAAAAAAATGCTTACCGAAGAAAACAATATGTATCGTACTAGGCACCCTCCTCCCGCCCTGTGGTGCAACTGATGTCCCTTTCTCCAAAAATGTACTCAATGGGATCGTAATGTTGCAACCACACACAAGTTGACCTGCTGTGAGGAAAAAACGCTTTAGTACATTTCAAACATGAAAAAGGTCATTTTAAAATCAACATGAAGAAGCAAAATTCCATAAGTATAAAACACACAAAAATGCTTACCGAAGAATAAAAAATGTATCGTACTAGGCACCCTCCTCCCGCCCTGTGGTGCAACTGATGTCCCTTTCTCCAAAAATGTACTCAATGGGATCGTAATGTTGCAACCACACACAAGTTGACCTGCTGTGAGGAAAAAACGCTTTAGTACATTTCAAACATGAAAAAGGTCATTTTAAAATCAACATGAAGAACCAAAATTCCATAAGTATAAAACATAAAAATTGCTTACCGAAGAATAAGAAATGTATCGTACTAGGCACCCTCCTCCCGCCCTGTGGTGCAACTGATGTCCCTTTCTCCAAAAATGTACTCAATGGGATCGTAATGTTGCAACCACACACAAGTTGACCTGCTGTGAGGAAAAAACGCTTTAGTACATTTCAAACATGAAAAAGGTCATTTTAAAATCAACATGAAGAACCAAAATTCCATAAGTATAAAACACACAAAAATGCTTACCGAAGAATAAAAAATGTATCGTACTAGGCACCCTCCTCCCGCCCTGTGGTGCAACTGATTTCCCTTTCTCCAAAAATGTACTCAATGGGATCGTAATGTTGCAACCACACACAAGTTGACCTGCTGTGAGGAAAAAACGCTTTAGTACATTTCAAACATGAAAAAGGTCATTTTAAAATCAACATGAAGAACCAAAATTCCATAAGTATAAAACACACAAAAATGCTTACCGAAGAATAAAAAATGTATCGTACTAGGCACCCTCCTCCCGCCCTGTGGTGCAACTGATGTCCCTTTCTCCAAAAATGTACTCAATGGGATCGTAATGTTGCAACCACACACAAGTTGACCTGCTGTGAGGAAAAAACGCTTTAGTACATTTCAAACATGAAAAAGGTCATTTTAAAATCAACATGAAGAACCAAAATTCCAAAAGTATAAAACACACAAAAATGCTTACCGAAGAATAAAAAATGTATCGTACTAGGCACCCTCCTCCCGCCCTGTGGTGCAACTGATGTCCCTTTCTCCAAAAAAGCACTCAATGGGATCGTAATGTTGCAACCACACACAAGTTGACCTGCTGTGAGGAAAAAAACGCTTTAGTACATTTCAAACATGAAAAAGGTCATTTTAAAATCAACATGAAGAACCAAAATTCCATAAGTATAAAACATAAAAAAATGCTTACCGAAGAAAACAATATGTATCGTACTAGACACCCTCCTCCCGCCCTGTGGTGCAACTGATGTCCCTTTCTCCAAAAATGTACTCAATGGGATCGTAATGTTGCAACCACACACAAGTTGACCTGCTGTGAGGAAAAAACGCTTTAGTACATTTCAAACATGAAAAAGGTCATTTTAAAATCAACATGAAGAACCAAAATTCCAAAAGTATAAAACACACAAAAATGCTTACCGAAGAATAAAAAATGTATCGTACTAGGCACCCTCCTCCCGCCCTGTGGTGCAACTGATGTCCCTTTCTCCAAAAATGTACTCAATGGGATCGTAATGTTGCAACCACACACAAGTTGACCTGCTGTGAGGAAAAAACGCTTTAGTACATTTCAAACATGAAAAAGGTCATTTTAAAATCAACATGAAGAACCAAAATTCCATAAGTATGAAACATAAAAAATGCTTACCGAAGAAAACAATATGTATCGTACTAGGCACCCTCCTCCCGCCCTGTGGTGCAACTGATGTCCCTTTCTCCAAAAATGTACTCAATGGGATCGTAATGTTGCAACCACACACAAGTTGACCTGCTGTGAGGAAAAAACGCTTTAGTACATTTCAAACATGAAAAAGGTCATTTTAAAATCAACATGAAGAACCAAAATTCCAAAAGTATAAAACACACAAAAATGCTTACCGAAGAATAAAAAATGTATCGTACTAGGCACCCTCCTCCCGCCCTGTGGTGCAACTGATGTCCCTTTCTCCAAAAATGTACTCAATGGGATCGTAATGTTGCAACCACACACAAGTTGACCTGCTGTGAGGAAAAAACGCTTTAGTACATTTCAAACATGAAAAAGGTCATTTTAAAATCAACATGAAGAACCAAAATTCCAAAAGTATAAAACACACAAAAATGCTTACCGAAGAATAAAAAATGTATCGTACTAGGCACCCTCCTCCCGCCCTGTGGTGCAACTGATGTCCCTTTCTCCAAAAATGTACTCAATGGGATCGTAATGTTGCAACCACACACAAGTTGACCTGCTGTGAGGAAAAAACGCTTTAGTACATTTCAAACATGAAAAAGGTCATTTTAAAATCAACATGAAGAACCAAAATTCCAAAAGTATAAAACACACAAAAATGCTTACCGAAGAATAAAAAATGTATCGTACTAGGCACCCTCCTCCCGCCCTGTGGTGCAACTGATGTCCCTTTCTCCAAAAATGTACTCAATGGGATCGTAATGTTGCAACCACACACAAGTTGACCTGCTGTGAGGAAAAAACGCTTTAGTACATTTCAAACATGAAAAAGGTCATTTTAAAATCAACATGAAGAACCAAAATTCCATAAGTATAAAACATAAAAAAATGCTTACCGAAGAAAACAATATGTATCGTACTAGGCACCCTCCTCCCGCCCTGTGGTGCAACTGATGTCCCTTTCTCCAAAAATGTACTCAATGGGATCGTAATGTTGCAACCACACACAAGTTGACCTGCTGTGAGGAAAAAACGCTTTAGTACATTTCAAACATGAAAAAGGTCATTTTAAAATCAACATGAAGAACCAAAATTCCAAAAGTATAAAACACACAAAAATGCTTACCGAAGAATAAAAAATGTATCGTACTAGGCACCCTCCTCCCGCCCTGTGGTGCAACTGATGTCCCTTTCTCCAAAAATGTACTCAATGGGATCGTAATGTTGCAACCACACACAAGTTGACCTGCTGTGAGGAAAAAACGCTTTAGTACATTTCAAACATGAAAAAGGTCATTTTAAAATCAACATGAAGAACCAAAATTCCAAAAGTATAAAACACACAAAAATGCTTACCGAAGAATAAAAAATGTATCGTACTAGGCACCCTCCTCCCGCCCTGTGGTGCAACTGATGTCCCTTTCTCCAAAAATGTACTCAATGGGATCGTAATGTTGCAACCACACACAAGTTGACCTGCTGTGAGGAAAAAACGCTTTAGTACATTTCAAACATGAAAAAGGTCATTTTAAAATCAACATGAAGAACCAAAATTCCAAAAGTATAAAACACACAAAAATGCTTACCGAAGAATAAAAAATGTATCGTACTAGGCACCCTCCTCCCGCCCTGTGGTGCAACTGATGTCCCTTTCTCCAAAAATGTACTCAATGGGATCGTAATGTTGCAACCACACACAAGTTGACCTGCTGTGAGGAAAAAACGCTTTAGTACATTTCAAACATGAAAAAGGTCATTTTAAAATCAACATGAAGAACCAAAATTCCATAAGTATAAAACATAAAAAAATGCTTACCGAAGAAAACAATATGTATCGTACTAGGCACCCTCCTCCCGCCCTGTGGTGCAACTGATGTCCCTTTCTCCAAAAATGTACTCAATGGGATCGTAATGTTGCAACCACACACAAGTTGACCTGCTGTGAGGAAAAAACGCTTTAGTACATTTCAAACATGAAAAAGGTCATTTTAAAATCAACATGAAGAACCAAAATTCCAAAAGTATAAAACACACAAAAATGCTTACCGAAGAATAAAAAATGTATCGTACTAGGCACCCTCCTCCCGCCCTGTGGTGCAACTGATGTCCCTTTCTCCAAAAATGTACTCAATGGGATCGTAATGTTGCAACCACACACAAGTTGACCTGCTGTGAGGAAAAAACGCTTTAGTACATTTCAAACATGAAAAAGGTCATTTTAAAATCAACATGAAGAACCAAAATTCCATAAGTATAAAACATAAAAAAATGCTTACCGAAGAAAACAATATGTATCGTACTAGGCACCCTCCTCCCGCCCTGTGGTGCAACTGATGTCCCTTTCTCCAAAAATGTACTCAATGGGATCGTAATGTTGCAACCACACACAAGTTGACCTGCTGTGAGGAAAAAACGCTTTAGTACATTTCAAACATGAAAAAGGTCATTTTAAAATCAACATGAAGAACCAAAATTCCATAAGTATAAAACACACAAAAATGCTTACCGAAGAAAAAAAAAGTATCGTACTAGGCACCCTCCTCCCGCCCTGTGGTGCAACTGATTTCCCTTTCTCCAAAAATGTACTCAATGGGATCGTAATGTTGCAACCACACACAAGTTGACCTGCTGTGAGGAAAAAACGCTTTAGTACATTTCAAACATGAAAAAGGTCATTTTAAAATCAACATGAAGAACCAAAATTCCAAAAGTATAAAACACACAAAAATGCTTACCGAAGAATAAAAAATGTATCGTACTAGGCACCCTCCTCCCGCCCTGTGGTGCAACTGATGTCCCTTTCTCCAAAAATGTACGCAATGGGATCGTAATGTTGCAACCACACACAAGTTGACCTGCTGTGAGGAAAAAACGCTTTAGTACATTTCAAACATGAAAAAGGTCATTTTAAAATCAACATGAAGAACCAAAATTCCATAAGTATAAAACACACAAAAATGCTTACCGAAGAAAAAAAAAGTATCGTACTAGGCACCCTCCTCCCGCCCTGTGGTGCAACTGATTTCCCTTTCTCCAAAAATGTACTCAATGGGATCGTAATGTTGCAACCACACACAAGTTGACCTGCTGTGAGGAAAAAACGCTTTAGTACATTTCAAACATGAAAAAGGTCATTTTAAAATCAACATGAAGAACCAAAATTCCAAAAGTATAAAACACACAAAAATGCAAACCGAAGAATAAAAAATGTATCGTACTAGGCACCCTCCTCCCGCCCTGTGGTGCAACTGATGTCCCTTTCTCCAAAAATGTACTCAATGAGATCGTAAAGTTGCAACCACACACAAGTTGACCTGCTGTGAGGAAAAAACGCTTTAGTACATTTCAAACATGAAAAAGGTCATTTTAAAATCAACATGAAGAACCAAAATTCCATAAGTATAAAACACACAAAAATGCTAACCGAAGAAAACAAAATGTATCGTACTAGGCACCCTCCTCCCGCCCTGTGGTGCAACTGATGTCCCTTTCTCCAAAAATGTACTCAATGGGATCGTAATGTTGCAACCACACACAAGTTGACCTGCTGTGAGGAAAAAACGCTTTAGTACATTTCAAACATGAAAAAGGTCATTTTAAAATCAACATGAAGAACCAAAATTCCATAAGTATAAAACACACAAAAATGCTTACCGAAGAATAAAAAATGTATCGTACTAGGCACCCTCCTCCCGCCCTGTGGTGCAACTGATGTCCCTTTCTCCAAAAATGTACTCAATGGGATCGTAATGTTGCAACCACACACAAGTTGACCTGCTGTGAGGAAAAAACGCTTTAGTACATTTCAAACATGAAAAAGGTCATTTTAAAATCAACATGAAGAACCAAAATTCCATAAGTATAAAACATAAAAAATGCTTACCGAAGAATAAGAAATGTATCGTACTAGGCACCCTCCTCCCGCCCTGTGGTGCAACTGATGTCCCTTTCTCCAAAAATGTACTCAATGGGATCGTAATGTTGCAACCACACACAAGTTGACCTGCTGTGAGGAAAAAACGCTTTAGTACATTTCAAACATGAAAAATGTCATTTTAAAATCAACATGAAGAACCAAAATTCCAAAAGTATAAAACACACAAAAATGCTTACCGAAGAATAAAAAATGTATCGTACTAGGCACCCTCCTCCCGCCCTGTGGTGCAACTGATGTCCCTTTCTCCAAAAATGTACGCAATGGGATCGTAATGTTGCAACCACACACAAGTTGACCTGCTGTGAGGAAAAAACGCTTTAGTACATTTCAAACATGAAAAAGGTCATTTTAAAATCAACATGAAGAACCAAAATTCCATAAGTATAAAACATAAAAAATGCTTACCGAAGAATAAGAAATGTATCGTACTAGGCACCCTCCTCCCGCCCTGTGGTGCAACTGATGTCCCTTTCTCCAAAAATGTACTCAATGGGATCGTAATGTTGCAACCACACACAAGTTGACCTGCTGTGAGGAAAAAACGCTTTAGTACATTTCAAACATGAAAAATGTCATTTTAAAATCAACATGAAGAACCAAAATTCCAAAAGTATAAAACACACAAAAATGCTTACCGAAGAATAAAAAATGTATCGTACTAGGCACCCTCCTCCCGCCCTGTGGTGCAACTGATGTCCCTTTCTCCAAAAATGTACGCAATGGGATCGTAATGTTGCAACCACACACAAGTTGACCTGCTGTGAGGAAAAAACGCTTTAGTACATTTCAAACATGAAAAAGGTCATTTTAAAATCAACATGAAGAACCAAAATTCCATAAGTATAAAACATAAAAAAATGCTTACCGAAGAAAACAATATGTATCGTACTAGGCACCCTCCTCCCGCCCTGTGGTGCAACTGATGTCCCTTTCTCCAAAAATGTACTCAATGGGATCGTAATGTTGCAACCACACACAAGTTGACCTGCTGTGAGGAAAAAACGCTTTAGTACATTTCAAACATGAAAAAGGTCATTTTAAAATCAACATGAAGAACCAAAATTCCATAAGTATAAAACACACAAAAATGCTTACCGAAGAAAAAAAAAGTATCGTACTAGGCACCCTCCTCCCGCCCTGTGGTGCAACTGATTTCCCTTTCTCCAAAAATGTACTCAATGGGATCGTAATGTTGCAACCACACACAAGTTGACCTGCTGTGAGGAAAAAACGCTTTAGTACATTTCAAACATGAAAAAGGTCATTTTAAAATCAACATGAAGAACCAAAATTCCAAAAGTATAAAACACACAAAAATGCTTACCGAAGAATAAAAAATGTATCGTACTAGGCACCCTCCTCCCGCCCTGTGGTGCAACTGATGTCCCTTTCTCCAAAAATGTACGCAATGGGATCGTAATGTTGCAACCACACACAAGTTGACCTGCTGTGAGGAAAAAACGCTTTAGTACATTTCAAACATGAAAAAGGTCATTTTAAAATCAACATGAAGAACCAAAATTCCATAAGTATAAAACACAAAAATGCTTACCGAAGAAAAAAAAAGTATCGTACTAGGCACCCTCCTCCCGCCCTGTGGTGCAACTGATTTCCCTTTCTCCAAAAATGTACTCAATGGGATCGTAATGTTGCAACCACACACAAGTTGACCTGCTGTGAGGAAAAAACGCTTTAGTACATTTCAAACATGAAAAAGGTCATTTTAAAATCAACATGAAGAACCAAAATTCCAAAAGTATAAAACACACAAACATGCTTACCGAAGAATAAAAAATGTATCGTACTAGGCACCCTCCTCCCGCCCTGTGGTGCAACTGATTTCCCTTTCTCCAAAAATGTACTCAATGGGATCGTAATGTTGCAACCACACACAAGTTGACCTGCTGTGAGGAAAAAACGCATTAGTACATTTCAAACATGAAAAAGGTCATTTTAAAATCAACATGAAGAACCAAAAGTCCATAAGTATAAAACACACAAAAATGCTTACCGAAGAAAAAAAAAGTATCATACTAGGCACCCTCCTCCCGCCCTGTGGTGCAACTGATTTCCCTTTCTCCAAAAATGTACTCAATGGGATCGTAATGTTGCAACCACACACAAGTTGACCTGCTGTGAGGAAAAAACGCTTTAGTACATTTCAAACATGAAAAAGGTCATTTTAAAATCAACATGAAGAACCAAAATTCCATAAGTATAAAACACACAAAAATGCTTACCGAAGAATAAAAAATGTATCGTACTAGGCACCCTCCTCCCGCCCTGTGGTGCAACTGATGTCCCTTTCTCCAAAAATGTACGCAATGGGATCGTAATGTTGCAACCACACACAAGTTGACCTGCTGTGAGGAAAAAACGCTTTAGTACATTTCAAACATGAAAAAGGTCATTTTAAAATCAACATGAAGAACCAAAATTCCATAAGTATAAAACACACAAAAATGCTTACCGAAGAATAAAAAATGTATCGTACTAGGCACCCTCCTCCCGCCCTGTGGTGCAACTGATGTCCCTTTCTCCAAAAATGTACTCAATGGGATCGTAATGTTGCAACCACACACAAGTTGACCTGCTGTGAGGAAAAAACGCTTTAGTACATTTCAAACATGAAAAAGGTCATTTTAAAATCAACATGAAGAACCAAAATTCCATAAGTATAAAACACACAAAAATGCTTACCGAAGAATAAAAAATGTATCGTACTAGGCACCCTCCTCCCGCCCTGTGGTGCAACTGATGTCCCTTTCTCCAAAAATGTACTCAATGGGATCGTAATGTTGCAACCACACACAAGTTGACCTGCTGTGAGGAAAAAACGCTTTAGTACATTTCAAACATGAAAAAGGTCATTTTAAAATCAACATGAAGAACCAAAATTCCATAAGTATAAAACACACAAAAATGCTTACCGAAGAATAAAAAATGTATCGTACTAGGCACCCTCCTCCCGCCCTGTGGTGCAACTGATGTCCCTTTCTCCAAAAATGTACTCAATGGGATCGTAATGTTGCAACCACACACAAGTTGACCTGCTGTGAGGAAAAAACGCTTTAGTACATTTCAAACATGAAAAAGGTCATTTTAAAATCAACATGAAGAACCAAAATTCCATAAGTATAAAACACACAAAAATGCTTACCGAAGAATAAAAAATGTATCGTACTAGGCACCCTCCTCCCGCCCTGTGGTGCAACTGATGTCCCTTTCTCCAAAAATGTACTCAATGGGATCGTAATGTTGCAACCACACACAAGTTGACCTGCTGTGAGGAAAAAACGCTTTAGTACATTTCAAACATGAAAAAGGTCATTTTAAAATCAACATGAAGAACCAAAATTCCAAAAGTATAAAACACACAAACATGCTTACCGAAGAATAAAAAAAGTATCGTACTAGGCACCCTCCTCCCGCCCTGTGGTGCAACTGATTTCCCTTTCTCCAAAAATGTACTCAATGGGATCGTAATGTTGCAACCACACACAAGTTGACCTGCTGTGAGGAAAAAACGCTTTAGTACATTTCAAACATGAAAAAGGTCATTTTAAAATCAACATGAAGAACCAAAATTCCAAAAGTATAAAACACACAAAAATGCTTACCGAAGAATAAAAAAGTATCGTACTAGGCACCCTCCTCCCGCCCTGTGGTGCAACTGATGTCCCTTTCTCCAAAAATGTACTCAATGGGATCGTAATGTTGCAACCACACACAAGTTGACCTGCTGTGAGGAAAAAACGCTTTAGTACATTTCAAACATGAAAAAGGTCATTTTAAAATCAACATGAAGAACCAAAATTCCATAAGTATAAAACACACAAAAATGCTTACCGAAGAATAAAAAATGTATCGTACTAGGCACCCTCCTCCCGCCCTGTGGTGCAACTGATGTCCCTTTCTCCAAAAATGTACTCAATGGGATCGTAATGTTGCAACCACACACAAGTTGACCTGCTGTGAGAAAAAAACGCTTTAGTACATTTCAAACATGAAAAAGGTCATTATAAAATCAACATGAAGAACCAAAATTCCATAAGTATAAAACACACAAAAATGCTTACCGAAGAATAAAAAAGTATCGTACTAGGCACCCTCCTCCCGCCCTGTGGTGCAACTGATGTCCCTTTCTCCAAAAATGTACTCAATGGGATCGTAATGTTGCAACCACACACAAGTTGACCTCCTGTGAGGAAAAAACGCTTTAGTACATTTCAAACATGAAAAAGGTCATTTTAAAATCAACATGAAGAACCAAAATTCCATAAGTATAAAACATAAAAAAATGCTTACCGAAGAAAACAATATGCATCGTACTAGGCACCCTCCTCCCGCCCTGTGGTGCAACTGATGTCCCTTTCTCCAAAAATGTACTCAATGGGATCGTAATGTTGCAACCACACACAAGTTGACCTGCTGTGAGGAAAAAACGCTTTAGTACATTTCAAACATGAAAAAGGTCATTTTAAAATCAACATGAAGAACCAAAATTCCATAAGTATAAAACATAAAAAATGCTTACCGAAGAAAACAATATGTATCGTACTAGGCACCCTCCTCCCGCCCTGTGGTGCAACTGATGTCCCTTTCTCCAAAAATGTACTCAATGGGATCGTAATGTTGCAACCACACACAAGTTGACCTGCTGTGAGGAAAAAACGCTTTAGTACATTTCAAACATGAAAAAGGTCATTTTAAAATCAACATGAAGAACCAAAATTCCATAAGTATAAAACACACAAAAATGCTTACCGAAGAATAAAAAATGTATCGTACTAGGCACCCTCCTCCCGCCCTGTGGTGCAACTGATGCCCTTTCTCCAAAAATGTACTCAATGGGATCGTAATGTTGCAACCACACACAAGTTGACCTGCTGTGAGGAAAAAACGCTTTAGTACATTTCAAACATGAAAAAGGTCATTTTAAAATCAACATGAAGAACCAAAATTCCATAAGTATAAAACATAAAAAATGCTTACCGAAGAATAAGAAATGTATCGTACTAGGCACCCTCCTCCTGCCCTGTGGTGCAACTGATGTCCCTTTCTCCAAAAATGTACTCAATGGGATCGTAATGTTGCAACCACACACAAGTTGACCTCCTGTGAGGAAAAAACGCTTTAGTACATTTCAAACATGAAAAAGGTCATTTTAAAATCAACATGAAGAACCAAAATTCCATAAGTATAAAACATAAAAAAATGCTTACCGAAGAAAACAATATGCATCGTACTAGGCACCCTCCTCCCGCCCTGTGGTGCAACTGATGTCCCTTTCTCCAAAAATGTACTCAATGGGATCGTAATGTTGCAACCACACACAAGTTGACCTGCTGTGAGGAAGAAATGCTTTAGTACATTTCAAACATGAAAAAGGTCATTTTAAAATCAACATGTAGAACCAAAATTCCATAAGTATAAAACATAAAAAAATGCTTACCGAAGAAAACAATATGTATCGTACTAGGCACCCTCCTCCCGCCCTGTGGTGCAACTGATGTCCCTTTCTCCAAAAATGTACTCAATGGGATCGTAATGTTGCAACCACACACAAGTTGACCTGCTGTGAGGAAAAAACGCTTTAGTACATTTCAAACATGAAAAAGGTCATTTTAAAATCAACATGAAGAACCAAAATTCCATAAGTATAAAACACACAAAAATGCTTACCGAAGAAAACAATATGTATCGTACTAGGCACCCTCCTCCCGCCCTGTGGTGCAACTGATGTCCCTTTCTCCAAAAATGTACTCAATGGGATCGTAATGTTGCAACCACACACAAGTTGACCTGCTGTGAGGAAAAAACGCTTTAGTACATTTCAAACATGAAAAAGGTCATTTTAAAATCAACATGAAGAACCAAAATTCCAAAAGTATTAAACATAAAAAAATGCTTACCGAAGAAAACAATATGTATCGTACTAGGCACCCTCCTCCCGCCCTGTGGTGCAACTGATGTCCCTTTCTCCAAAAATGTACTCAATGGGATCGTAATGTTGCAACCACACACAAGTTGACCTGCTGTGAGGAAAAAACGCTTTAGTACATTTCAAACATGAAAAAGGTCATTTTAAAATCAACATGAAGAACCAAAATTCCATAAGTATAAAACACACAAAAATGCTTACCGAAGAATAAAAAATGTATCGTACTAGGCACCCTCCTCCCGCCCTGTGGTGCAACTGATGTCCCTTTCTCCAAAAATGTACTCAATGGGATCGTAATGTTGCAACCACACACAAGTTGACCTGCTGTGAGGAAAAAACGCTTTAGTACATTTCAAACATGAAAAAGGTCATTTTAAAATCAACATGAAGAACCATAATTCCATAAGTATAAAACACACAAAAATGCTTACCGAAGAATAAAAAATGTATCGTACTAGGCACCCTCCTCCCGCCCTGTGGTGCAACTGATGTCCCTTTCTCCAAAAATGTACTCAATGGGATCGTAATGTTGCAACCACACACAAGTTGACCTGCTGTGAGGAAAAAACGCTTTAGTACATTTCAAACATGAAAAAGGTCATTTTAAAATCAACATGAAGAACCAAAATTCCATAAGTATAAAACATAAAAAAATGCTTACCGAAGAAAACAATATGCATCGTACTAGGCACCCTCCTCCCGCCCTGTGGTGCAACTGATGTCCCTTTCTCCAAAAATGTACTCAATGGGATCGTAATGTTGCAACCACACACAAGTTGACCTGCTGTGAGGAAAAAACGCTTTAGTACATTTCAAACATGAAAAAGGTCATTTTAAAATCAACATGAAGAACCAAAATTCCATAAGTATAAAACATAAAAAATGCTTACCGAAGAAAACAATATGTATCGTACTAGGCACCCTCCTCCCGCCCTGTGGTGCAACTGATGTCCCTTTCTCCAAAAATGTACTCAATGGGATCGTAATGTTGCAACCACACACAAGTTGACCTGCTGTGAGGAAAAAACGCTTTAGTACATTTCAAACATGAAAAAGGTCATTTTAAAATCAACATGAAGAACCAAAATTCCATAAGTATAAAACACACAAAAATGCTTACCGAAGAATAAAAAATGTATCGTACTAGGCACCCTCCTCCCGCCCTGTGGTGCAACTGATGCCCTTTCTCCAAAAATGTACTCAATGGGATCGTAATGTTGCAACCACACACAAGTTGACCTGCTGTGAGGAAAAAACGCTTTAGTACATTTCAAACATGAAAAAGGTCATTTTAAAATCAACATGAAGAACCAAAATTCCATAAGTATAAAACATAAAAAATGCTTACCGAAGAATAAGAAATGTATCGTACTAGGCACCCTCCTCCTGCCCTGTGGTGCAACTGATGTCCCTTTCTCCAAAAATGTACTCAATGGGATCGTAATGTTGCAACCACACACAAGTTGACCTCCTGTGAGGAAAAAACGCTTTAGTACATTTCAAACATGAAAAAGGTCATTTTAAAATCAACATGAAGAACCAAAATTCCATAAGTATAAAACATAAAAAAATGCTTACCGAAGAAAACAATATGCATCGTACTAGGCACCCTCCTCCCGCCCTGTGGTGCAACTGATGTCCCTTTCTCCAAAAATGTACTCAATGGGATCGTAATGTTGCAACCACACACAAGTTGACCTGCTGTGAGGAAGAAATGCTTTAGTACATTTCAAACATGAAAAAGGTCATTTTAAAATCAACATGTAGAACCAAAATTCCATAAGTATAAAACATAAAAAAATGCTTACCGAAGAAAACAATATGTATCGTACTAGGCACCCTCCTCCCGCCCTGTGGTGCAACTGATGTCCCTTTCTCCAAAAATGTACTCAATGGGATCGTAATGTTGCAACCACACACAAGTTGACCTGCTGTGAGGAAAAAACGCTTTAGTACATTTCAAACATGAAAAAGGTCATTTTAAAATCAACATGAAGAACCAAAATTCCATAAGTATAAAACACACAAAAATGCTTACCGAAGAAAACAATATGTATCGTACTAGGCACCCTCCTCCCGCCCTGTGGTGCAACTGATGTCCCTTTCTCCAAAAATGTACTCAATGGGATCGTAATGTTGCAACCACACACAAGTTGACCTGCTGTGAGGAAAAAACGCTTTAGTACATTTCAAACATGAAAAAGGTCATTTTAAAATCAACATGAAGAACCAAAATTCCAAAAGTATTAAACATAAAAAAATGCTTACCGAAGAAAACAATATGTATCGTACTAGGCACCCTCCTCCCGCCCTGTGGTGCAACTGATGTCCCTTTCTCCAAAAATGTACTCAATGGGATCGTAATGTTGCAACCACACACAAGTTGACCTGCTGTGAGGAAAAAACGCTTTAGTACATTTCAAACATGAAAAAGGTCATTTTAAAATCAACATGAAGAACCAAAATTCCATAAGTATAAAACACACAAAAATGCTTACCGAAGAATAAAAAATGTATCGTACTAGGCACCCTCCTCCCGCCCTGTGGTGCAACTGATGTCCCTTTCTCCAAAAATGTACTCAATGGGATCGTAATGTTGCAACCACACACAAGTTGACCTGCTGTGAGGAAAAAACGCTTTAGTACATTTCAAACATGAAAAAGGTCATTTTAAAATCAACATGAAGAACCATAATTCCATAAGTATAAAACACACAAAAATGCTTACCGAAGAATAAAAAATGTATCGTACTAGGCACCCTCCTCCCGCCCTGTGGTGCAACTGATGTCCCTTTCTCCAAAAATGTACTCAATGGGATCGTAATGTTGCAACCACACACAAGTTGACCTGCTGTGAGGAAAAAACGCTTTAGTACATTTCAAACATGAAAAAGGTCATTTTAAAATCAACATGAAGAACCAAAATTCCATAAGTATGAAACATAAAAAATGCTTACCGAAGAAAACAATATGTATCGTACTAGGCACCCTCCTCCCGCCCTGTGGTGCAACTGATGTTCCTTTCTCCAAAAATGTACTCAATGGGATCGTAATGTTGCAACCACACACAAGTTGACCTGCTGTGAGGAAAAAACGCTTTAGTACATTTCAAACATGAAAAAGGTCATTTTAAAATCAACATGAAGAACCAAAATTCCATAAGTATAAAACACACAAAAATGCTTACTGAAGAATAAAAAATGTATCGTACTAGGCACCCTCCTCCCGCCCTGTGGTGCAACTGATGTCCCTTTCTCCAAAAATGCACTCAATGGGATCGTAATGTTGCAAGCACACACAAGTTGACCTGCTGTGAGGAAAAAACGCTTTAGTACATTTCAAACATGAAAAAGGTCATTTTAAAATCAACATGAAGAACCAAAATTCCATAAGTATGAAACATAAAAAATGCTTACCGAAGAATAAAAAATGTATCGTACTAGGCACCCTCCTCCCGCCCTGTGGTGCAACTGATGTCCCTTTCTCCAAAAATGTACTCAATGGGATCGTAATGTTGCAACCACACACAAGTTGACCTGCTGTGAGGAAAAAACGCTTTAGTACATTTCAAACATGAAAAAGGTCATTTTAAAATCAACATGAAGAACCAAAATTCCATAAGTATAAAACACACAAAAATGCTTACCGAAGAATAAAAAAGTATCGTACTAGGCACCCTCCTCCCGCCCTGTGGTGCAACTGATGTCCCTTTCTCCAAAAATGTACTCAATGGGATCGTAATGTTGCAACCACACACAAGTTGACCTGCTGTGAGGAAAAAACGCTTTAGTACATTTCAAACATGAAAAAGGTCATTTTAAAATCAACATGAAGAACCAAAATTCCAAAAGTATAAAACACACAATAATGCTTACCGAAGAATAAAAAATGTATCGTACTAGGCACCCTCCTCCCGCCCTGTGGTGCAACTGATGTCCCTTTCTCCAAAAATATACTCAATGGGATCGTAATGTTGCAAGCACACACAAGTTGACCTGGTGTGAGGAAAAAACGCTTTAGTACATTTCAAACATGAAAAAGGTCATTCTAAAATCAACATGAAGAACCAAAATTCCATAAGTATAAAACACACAAAAATGCTTACCGAAGAATAAAAAATGTATCGTACTAGGCACCCTCCTCCCGCCCTGTGGTGCAACTGATGTCCCTTTCTCCAAAAAAGCACTCAATGGGATCGTAATGTTGCAACCACACACAAGTTGACCTGCTGTGAGGAAAAAAACGCTTTAGTACATTTCAAACATGAAAAAGGTCATTTTAAAATCAACATGAAGAACCAAAATTCCATAAGTATAAAACATAAAAAAATGCTTACCGAAGAAAACAATATGTATCGTACTAGACACCCTCCTCCCGCCCTGTGGTGCAACTGATGTCCCTTTCTCCAAAAATGTACTCAATGGGATCGTAATGTTGCAACCACACACAAGTTGACCTGCTGTGAGGAAAAAACGCTTTAGTACATTTCAAACATGAAAAAGGTCATTTTAAAATCAACATGAAGAACCAAAATTCCAAAAGTATAAAACACACAAAAATGCTTACCGAAGAATAAAAAATGTATCGTACTAGGCACCCTCCTCCCGCCCTGTGGTGCAACTGATGTCCCTTTCTCCAAAAATGTACTCAATGGGATCGTAATGTTGCAACCACACACAAGTTGACCTCATGTGAGGAAAAAACGCTTTAGTACATTTCAAACATGAAAAAGGTCATTTTAAAATCAACATGAAGAACCAAAATTCCATAAGTATGAAACATAAAAAATGCTTACCGAAGAAAACAATATGTATCGTACTAGGCACCCTCCTCCCGCCCTGTGGTGCAACTGATGTCCCTTTCTCCAAAAATGTACTCAATGGGATCGTAATGTTGCAACCACACACAAGTTGACCTGCTGTGAGGAAAAAACGCTTTAGTACATTTCAAACATGAAAAAGGTCATTTTAAAATCAACATGAAGAACCAAAATTCCAAAAGTATAAAACACACAAAAATGCTTACCGAAGAATAAAAAATGTATCGTACTAGGCACCCTCCTCCCGCCCTGTGGTGCAACTGATGTCCCTTTCTCCAAAAATGTACTCAATGGGATCGTAATGTTGCAACCACACACAAGTTGACCTGCTGTGAGGAAAAAACGCTTTAGTACATTTCAAACATGAAAAAGGTCATTTTAAAATCAACATGAAGAACCAAAATTCCAAAAGTATAAAACACACAAAAATGCTTACCGAAGAATAAAAAATGTATCGTACTAGGCACCCTCCTCCCGCCCTGTGGTGCAACTGATGTCCCTTTCTCCAAAAATGTACTCAATGGGATCGTAATGTTGCAACCACACACAAGTTGACCTGCTGTGAGGAAAAAACGCTTTAGTACATTTCAAACATGAAAAAGGTCATTTTAAAATCAACATGAAGAACCAAAATTCCATAAGTATAAAACACACAAAAATGCTTACCGAAGAATAAAAAATGTATCGTACTAGGCACCCTCCTCCCGCCCTGTGGTGCAACTGATGTCCCTTTCTCCAAAAATGTACTCAATGGGATCGTAATGTTGCAACCACACACAAGTTGACCTGCTGTGAGGAAAAAACGCTTTAGTACATTTCAAACATGAAAAAGGTCATTTTAAAATCAACATGAAGAACCAAAATTCCATAAGTATAAAACATAAAAAATGCTTACCGAAGAATAAGAAATGTATCGTACTAGGCACCCTCCTCCCGCCCTGTGGTGCAACTGATGTCCCTTTCTCCAAAAATGTACTCAATGGGATCGTAATGTTGCAACCACACACAAGTTGACCTGCTGTGAGGAAAAAACGCTTTAGTACATTTCAAACATGAAAAATGTCATTTTAAAATCAACATGAAGAACCAAAATTCCAAAAGTATAAAACACACAAAAATGCTTACCGAAGAATAAAAAATGTATCGTACTAGGCACCCTCCTCCCGCCCTGTGGTGCAACTGATGTCCCTTTCTCCAAAAATGTACGCAATGGGATCGTAATGTTGCAACCACACACAAGTTGACCTGCTGTGAGGAAAAAACGCTTTAGTACATTTCAAACATGAAAAAGGTCATTTTAAAATCAACATGAAGAACCAAAATTCCATAAGTATAAAACACACAAAAATGCTTACCGAAGAATAAAAAATGTATCGTACTAGGCACCCTCCTCCCGCCCTGTGGTGCAACTGATGTCCCTTTCTCCAAAAATGTACTCAATGGGATCGTAATGTTGCAACCACACACAAGTTGACCTGCTGTGAGGATAAAACGCTTTAGTACATTTCAAACATGAAAAAGGTCATTTTAAAATCAACATGAAGAACCAAAATTCCATAAGTATAAAACATAAAAAATGCTTACCGAAGAAAACAATATGTATCGTACTAGGCACCCTCCTCCCGCCCTGTGGTGCAACTGATGTCCCTTTCTCCAAAAATGTACTCAATGGGATCGTAATGTTGCAACCACACACAAGTTGACCTGCTGTGAGGAAAAAACGCTTTAGTACATTTCAAACATGAAAAAGGTCATTTTAAAATCAACATGAAGAACCAAAATTCCAAAAGTATAAAACACACAAAAATGCTTACCGAAGAATAAAAAATGTATCGTACTAGGCACCCTCCTCCCGCCCTGTGGTGCAACTGATGTCCCTTTCTCCAAAAATGTACTCAATGGGATCGTAATGTTGCAACCACACACAAGTTGACCTGCTGTGAGGAAAAAACGCTTTAGTACATTTCAAACATGAAAAAGGTCATTTTAAAATCAACATGAAGAACCAAAATTCCATAAGTATAAAACACACAAAAATGCTTACCGAAGAATAAAAAATGTATCGTACTAGGCACCCTCCTCCCGCCCTGTGGTGCAACTGATGTCCCTTTCTCCAAAAATGCACTCAATGGGATCGTAATGTTGCAACCACACACAAGTTGACCTGCTGTGAGGAAAAAAACGCTTTAGTACATTTCAAACATGAAAAAGGTCATTTTAAAATCAACATGAAGAACCAAAATTCCATAAGTATAAAACATAAAAAAATGCTTACCGAAGAAAACAATATGTATCGTACTAGGCACCCTCCTCCCGCCCTGTGGTGCAACTGATGTCCCTTTCTCCAAAAATGTACTCAATGGGATCGTAATGTTGCAACCACACACAAGTTGACCTGCTGTGAGGAAAAAACGCTTTAGTACATTTCAAACATGAAAAAGGTCATTTTAAAATCAACATGAAGAACCAAAATTCCATAAGTATAAAACACACAAAAATGCTTACCGAAGAATAAAAAATGTATCGTACTAGGCACCCTCCTCCCGCCCTGTGGTGCAACTGATGTCCCTTTCTCCAAAAAAGCACTCAATGGGATCGTAATGTTGCAACCACACACAAGTTGACCTGCTGTGAGGAAAAAAACGCTTTAGTACATTTCAAACATGAAAAAGGTCATTTTAAAATCAACATGAAGAACCAAAATTCCATAAGTATAAAACATAAAAAAATGCTTACCGAAGAAAACAATATGTATCGTACTAGACACCCTCCTCCCGCCCTGTGGTGCAACTGATGTCCCTTTCTCCAAAAATGTACTCAATGGGATCGTAATGTTGCAACCACACACAAGTTGACCTGCTGTGAGGAAAAAACGCTTTAGTACATTTCAAACATGAAAAAGGTCATTTTAAAATCAACATGAAGAACCAAAATTCCAAAAGTATAAAACACACAAAAATGCTTACCGAAGAATAAAAAATGTATCGTACTAGGCACCCTCCTCCCGCCCTGTGGTGCAACTGATGTCCCTTTCTCCAAAAATGTACTCAATGGGATCGTAATGTTGCAACCACACACAAGTTGACCTGCTGTGAGGAAAAAACGCTTTAGTACATTTCAAACATGAAAAAGGTCATTTTAAAATCAACATGAAGAACCAAAATTCCATAAGTATGAAACATAAAAAATGCTTACCGAAGAAAACAATATGTATCGTACTAGGCACCCTCCTCCCGCCCTGTGGTGCAACTGATGTCCCTTTCTCCAAAAATGTACTCAATGGGATCGTAATGTTGCAACCACACACAAGTTGACCTGCTGTGAGGAAAAAACGCTTTAGTACATTTCAAACATGAAAAAGGTCATTTTAAAATCAACATGAAGAACCAAAATTCCAAAAGTATAAAACACACAAAAATGCTTACCGAAGAATAAAAAATGTATCGTACTAGGCACCCTCCTCCCGCCCTGTGGTGCAACTGATGTCCCTTTCTCCAAAAATGTACTCAATGGGATCGTAATGTTGCAACCACACACAAGTTGACCTGCTGTGAGGAAAAAACGCTTTAGTACATTTCAAACATGAAAAAGGTCATTTTAAAATCAACATGAAGAACCAAAATTCCAAAAGTATAAAACACACAAAAATGCTTACCGAAGAATAAAAAATGTATCGTACTAGGCACCCTCCTCCCGCCCTGTGGTGCAACTGATGTCCCTTTCTCCAAAAATGTACTCAATGGGATCGTAATGTTGCAACCACACACAAGTTGACCTGCTGTGAGGAAAAAACGCTTTAGTACATTTCAAACATGAAAAAGGTCATTTTAAAATCAACATGAAGAACCAAAATTCCATAAGTATAAAATACACAAAAATGCTTACCGAAGAATAAAAAATGTATCGTACTAGGCACCCTCCTCCCGCCCTGTGGTGCAACTGATGTCCCTTTCTCCAAAAATGTACTCAATGGGATCGTAATGTTGCAACCACACACAAGTTGACCTGCTGTGAGGATAAAACGCTTTAGTACATTTCAAACATGAAAAAGGTCATTTTAAAATCAACATGAAGAACCAAAATTCCATAAGTATAAAACATAAAAAATGCTTACCGAAGAAAACAATATGTATCGTACTAGGCACCCTCCTCCCGCCCTGTGGTGCAACTGATGTCCCTTTCTCCAAAAATGTACTCAATGGGATCGTAATGTTGCAACCACACACAAGTTGACCTGCTGTGAGGAAAAAACGCTTTAGTACATTTCAAACATGAAAAAGGTCATTTTAAAATCAACATGAAGAACCAAAATTCCAAAAGTATAAAACACACAAAAATGCTTACCGAAGAATAAAAAATGTATCGTACTAGGCACCCTCCTCCCGCCCTGTGGTGCAACTGATGTCCCTTTCTCCAAAAATGTACTCAATGGGATCGTAATGTTGCAACCACACACAAGTTGACCTGCTGTGAGGAAAAAACGCTTTAGTACATTTCAAACATGAAAAAGGTCATTTTAAAATCAACATGAAGAACCAAAATTCCATAAGTATAAAACACACAAAAATGCTTACCGAAGAATAAAAAATGTATCGTACTAGGCACCCTCCTCCCGCCCTGTGGTGCAACTGATGTCCCTTTCTCCAAAAATGCACTCAATGGGATCGTAATGTTGCAACCACACACAAGTTGACCTGTTGTGAGGAAAAAAACGCTTTAGTACATTTCAAACATGAAAAAGGTCATTTTAAAATCAACATGAAGAACCAAAATTCCATAAGTATAAAACATAAAAAAATGCTTACCGAAGAAAACAATATGTATCGTACTAGGCACCCTCCTCCCGCCCTGTGGTGCAACTGATGTCCCTTTCTCCAAAAATGTACTCAATGGGATCGTAATGTTGCAACCACACACAAGTTGACCTGCTGTGAGGAAAAAACGCTTTAGTACATTTCAAACATGAAAAACGTCATTTTAAAATCAACATGAAGAACCAAAATTCCAAAAGTATAAAACACACAAAAATGCTTACCGAAGAATAAAAAATGTATCTTACTAGGCACCCTCCTCCCGCCCTGTGGTGCAACTGATGTCCCTTTCTCCAAAAATGTACTCAATGGGATCGTAATGTTGCAACCACACACAAGTTGACCTGCTGTGAGGAAAAAACGATTTAGTACATTTAAAACATGAAAAAGGTCATTTTAAAATCAACATGAAGAACCAAAATTCCATAAGTATAAAACATAAAAAAATGCTTACCGAAGAAAACAATATGTATCGTACTAGGCACCCTCCTCCCGCCCTGTGGTGCAACTGATGTCCCTTTCTCCAAAAATGTACTCAATGGGATCGTAATGTTGCAACCACACACAAGTTGACCTGCTGTGAGGAAAAAACGCTTTAGTACATTTCAAACATGAAAAAGGTCATTTTAAAATCAACATGAAGAACCAAAATTCCATAAGTATAAAACATAAAAAAAATGCTTACCGAAGAAAACAATATGTATCGTACTAGGCACCCTCCTCCCGCCCTGTGGTGCAACTGATGTCCCTTTCTCAAAAATGTACTCAATGGGATCGTAATGTTGCAACCACACACAAGTTGACCTGCTGTGAGGAAAAAACGCTTTAGTACATTTCAAACATGAAAAAGGTCATTTTAAAATCAACATGAAGAACCAAAATTCCATAAGTATAAAACATAAAAAAATGCTTACCGAAGAAAACAATATGTATCGTACTAGGCACCCTCCTCCCACCCTGTGGTGCAACTGATGTCCCTTTCTCCAAAAATGTACTCAATGGGATCGTAATGTTGCAACCACACACAAGTTGACCTGCTGTGAGGAAAAAACGCTTTAGTACATTTCAAACATGAAAAAGGTCATTTTAAAATCAACATGAAGAACCAAAATTCCAAAAGTATAAAACACACAAAAATGCTTACCGAAGAATAAAAAATGTATCGTACTAGGCACCCTCCTCCCGCCCTGTGGTGCAACTGATGTCCCTTTCTCCAAAAATGTACTCAATGGGATCGTAATGTTGCAACCACACACAAGTTGACCTGCTGTGAGGAAATAACGCTTTAGTACATTTCAAACATGAAAAAGGTCATTTTAAAATCAACATGAAGAACCAAAATTCCATAAGTATAAAACACACAAAAATGCTTACCGAAGAATAAAAAATGTATCGTACTAGGCACCCTCCTCCCGCCCTGTGGTGCAACTGATGTCCCTTTCTCCAAAAATGTACTCAATGGGATCGTAATGTTGCAACCACACACAAGTTGACCTGCTGTGAGGAAAAAACGCTTTAGTACATTTCAAACATGAAAAAGGTCATTTTAAAATCAACATGAAGAACCAAAATTCCAAAAGAATAAAACACACAAAAATGCTTACCGAAGAATAAAAAAGTATCGTACTAGGCACCCTCCTCCCGCCCTGTGGTGCAACTGATGTCCCTTTCTCCAAAAATGTACTCAATGGGATCGTAATGTTGCAACCACACACAAGTTGACCTGCTGTGAGGAAAAAACGCTTTAGTACATTTCAAACATGAAAAAGGTCATTTTAAAATCAACATGAAGAACCAAAATTCCATAAGTATAAAACACACAAAAATGCTTACCGAAGAATAAAAAATGTATCGTACTAGGCACCCTCCTCCCGCCCTGTGGTGCAACTGATGTCCCTTTCTCCAAAAATGTACTCAATGGGATCGTAATGTTGCAACCACACACAAGTTGACCTGCTGTGAGAAAAAAACGCTTTAGTACATTTCAAACATGAAAAAGGTCATTTTAAAATCAACATGAAGAACCAAAATTCCATAAGTATAAAACACACAAAAATGCTTACCGAAGAATAAAAAAGTATCGTACTAGGCACCCTCCTCCCGCCCTGTGGTGCAACTGATGTCCCTTTCTCCAAAAATGTACTCAATGGGATCGTAATGTTGCAACCACACACAAGTTGACCTCCTGTGAGGAAAAAACGCTTTAGTACATTTCAAACATGAAAAAGGTCATTTTAAAATCAACATGAAGAACCAAAATTCCAAAAGAATAAAACACACAAAAATGCTTACCGAAGAATAAAAAATGTATCGTACTAGGCACCCTCCTCCCGCCCTGTGGTGCAACTGATGTCCCTTTCTCCAAAAATGTACTCAATGGGATCGTAATGTTGCAACCACACACAAGTTGACCTGCTGTGAGGAAGAAATGCTTTAGTACATTTCAAACATGAAAAAGGTCATTTTAAAATCAACATGTAGAACCAAAATCCCATAAGTATAAAACATAAAAAAATGCTTACCGAAGAAAACAATATGTATCGTACTAGGCACCCTCCTCCCGCCCTGTGGTGCAACTGATGTCCCTTTCTCCAAAAATGTACTCAATGGGATCGTAATGTTGCAACCACACACAAGTTGACCTGCTGTGAGGAAAAAACGCTTTAGTACATTTCAAACATGAAAAAGGTCATTTTAAAATCAACATGAAGAAGCAAAATTCCATAAGTATAAAACACACAAAAATGCTTACCGAAGAATAAAAAATGTATCGTACTAGGCACCCTCCTCCCGCCCTGTGGTGCAACTGATGTCCCTTTCTCCAAAAATGTACTCAATGGGATCGTAATGTTGCAACCACACACAAGTTGACCTGCTGTGAGGAAAAAACGCTTTAGTACATTTCAAACATGAAAAAGGTCATTTTAAAATCAACATGAAGAACCAAAATTCCATAAGTAAAAAACATAAAAAATGCTTACCGAAGAATAAGAAATGTATCGTACTAGGCACCCTCGTCCCGCCCTGTGGTGCAACTGATGTCCCTTTCTCCAAAAATGTACTCAATGGGATCGTAATGTTGCAACCACACACAAGTTGACCTGCTGTGAGGAAAAAACGCTTTAGTACATTTCAAACATGAAAAATGTCATTTTAAAATCAACATGAAGAACCAAAATTCCAAAAGTATAAAACACACAAAAATGCTTACCGAAGAATAAAAAATGTATCGTACTAGGCACCCTCCTCCCGCCCTGTGGTGCAACTGATGTCCCTTTCTCCAAAAATGTACTCAATGGGATCGTAATGTTGCAACCACACACAAGTTGACCTGCTGTGAGGAAAAAACGCTTTAGTACATTTCAAACATGAAAAAGGTCATTTTAAAATCAACATGAAGAACCAAAATTCCATAAGTATAAAACACACAAAAATGCTTACCGAAGAATAAAAAATGTATCGTACTAGGCACCCTCCTCCCGCCCTGTGGTGCAACTGATGTCCCTTTCTCCAAAAATGTACTCAATGGGATCGTAATGTTGCAACCACACACAAGTTGACCTGCTGTGAGGAAAAAACGCTTTAGTACATTTCAAACATAAAAAGGTCATTTTAAAATCAACATGAAGAACCAAAATTCCATAAGTATAAAACATAAATAATGCTTACCGAAGAAAACAATATGTATCGTACTAGGCACCCTCCTCCCGCCCTGTGGTGCAACTGATGTCCCTTTCTCCAAAAATGTACTCAATGGGATCGTAATGTTGCAACCACACACAAGTTGACCTGCTGTGAGGAAAAAACGCTTTAGTACATTTCAAACATGAAAAAGGTCATTTTAAAATCAACATGAAGAACCAAAATTCCAAAAGTATAAAACACACAAAAATGCTTACCGAAGAATAAAAAATGTATCGTACTAGGCACCCTCCTCCCGCCCTGTGGTGCAACTGATGTCCCTTTCTCCAAAAATATACTCAATGGGATCGTAATGTTGCAACCACACACAAGTTGACCTGCTGTGAGGAAAAAAACGCTTTAGTACATTTCAAACATGAAAAAGGTCATTTTAAAATCAACATGAAGAACCAAAATTCCATAAGTATAAAACACACAAAAATGCTTACCGAAGAATAAAAAAGTATCGTACTAGGCACCCTCCTCCCGCTCTGTGGTGCAACTGATTTCCCTTTCTCCAAAAATGTACTCAATGGGATCGTAATGTTGCAACCACACACAAGTTGACCTGCTGTGAGGAAAAAACGCTTTAGTACATTTCAAACATGAAAAAGGTCATTTTAAAATCAACATGAAGAACCAAAATTCCATAAGTATAAAACACACAAAAATGCTTACCGAAGAATAAAAAAGTATCGTACTAGGCACCCTCCTCCCGCCCTGTGGTGCAACTGATGTCCCTTTCTCCAAAAATGTACTCAATGGGATCGTAATGTTGCAACCACACACAAGTTGACCTGCTGTGAGGAAAAAACGCTTTAGTACATTTCAAACATGAAAAAGGTCATTTTAAAATCAACATGAAGAACCAAAATTCCATAAGTATAAAACACACAAAAATGCTTACCGAAGAATAAAAAATGTATCGTACTAGGCACCCTCCTCCCGCCCTGTGGTGCAACTGATGTCCCTTTCTCCAAAAATGTACTCAATGGGATCGTAATGTTGCAACCACACACAAGTTGACCTGCTGTGAGGAAAAAACGCTTTAGTACATTTCAAACATGAAAAAGGTCATTTTAAAATCAACATGAAGAACCAAAATTCCATAAGTATAAAACACACAAAAATGCTTACCGAAGAATAAAAAAGTATCGTACTAGGCACCCTCCTCCCGCCCTGTGGTGCAACTGATGCCCTTTCTCCAAAAATGTACTCAATGGGATCGTAATGTTGCAACCACACACAAGTTGACCTCCTGTGAGGAAAAAACGCTTTAGTACATTTCAAACATGAAAGAGGTCATTTTAAAATCAACATGAAGAACCAAAATTCCATAAGTATAAAACATAAAAAAATGCTTACCGAAGAAAACAATATGTATCGTACTAGGCACCCTCCTCCCGCCCTGTGGTGCAACTGATGTCCCTTTCTCCAAAAATGTACTCAATGGGATCGTAATGTTGCAACCACACACAAGTTGACCTGCTGTGAGGAAAAAACGCTTTAGTACATTTCAAACATGAAAAAGGTCATTTTAAAATCAACATGAAGAAGCAAAATTCCATAAGTATAAAACACACAAAAATGCTTACCGAAGAATAAAAAATGTATCGTACTAGGCACCCTCCTCCCGCCCTGTGGTGCAACTGATGTCCCTTTCTCCAAAAATGTACTCAATGGGATCGTAATGTTGCAACCACACACAAGTTGACCTGCTGTGAGGAAAAAACGCTTTAGTACATTTCAAACATGAAAAAGGTCATTTTAAAATCAACATGAAGAACCAAAATTCCATAAGTATAAAACATAAAAAATGCTTACCGAAGAATAAGAAATGTATCGTACTAGGCACCCCCCTCCCGCCCTGTGGTGCAACTGATGTCCCTTTCTCCAAAAATGTACTCAATGGGATCGTAATGTTGCAACCACACACAAGTTGACCTGCTGTGAGGAAAAAACGCTTTAGTACATTTCAAACATGAAAAAGGTCATTTTAAAATCAACATGAAGAACCAAAATTCCAAAAGTATAAAACACACAAAAATGCTTACCGAAGAATAAAAAATGTATCGTACTAGGCACCCTCCTCCCGCCCTGTGGTGCAACTGATGTCCCTTTCTCCAAAAATGTACTCAATGGGATCGTAATGTTGCAACCACACACAAGTTGACCTGCTGTGAGGAAAAAACGCTTTAGTACATTTCAAACATGAAAAAGGTCATTTTAAAATCAACATGAAGAACCAAAATTCCATAAGTATAAAACATAAAAAAATGCTTACCGAAGAAAACAATATGTATCGTACTAGGCACCCTCCTCCCGCCCTGTGGTGCAACTGATGTCCCTTTCTCCAAAAATGTACTCAATGGGATCGTAATGTTGCAACCACACACAAGTTGACCTGCTGTGAGGAAAAAACGCTTTAGTACATTTCAAACATGAAAAAGGTCATTTTAAAATCAACATGAAGAACCAAAATTCCAAAAGTATAAAACACACAAAAATGCTTACCGAAGAATAAAAAATGTATCGTACTAGGCACCCTCCTCCCGCCCTGTGGTGCAACTGATGTCCCTTTCTCCAAAAATGTACTCAATGGGATCGTAATGTTGCAACCACACACAAGTTGACCTGCTGTGAGGAAAAAACGCTTTAGTACATTTCAAACATGAAAAAGGTCATTTTAAAATCAACATGAAGAACCAAAATTCCATAAGTATAAAACACACAAAAATGCTTACCGAAGAATAAAAAATGTATCGTACTAGGCACCCTCCTCCCGCCCTGTGGTGCAACTGATGTCCCTTTCTCCAAAAATGTACTCAATGGGATCGTAATGTTGCAACCACACACAAGTTGACCTGCTGTGAGGAAAAAACGCTTTAGTACATTTCAAACATGAAAAAGGTCATTTTAAAATCAACATGAAGAACCAAAATTCCATAAGTATAAAACATAAAAAATGCTTACCGAAGAATAAGAAATGTATCGTACTAGGCACCCTCCTCCCGCCCTGTGGTGCAACTGATGTCCCTTTCTCCAAAAATGTACTCAATGGGATCGTAATGTTGCAACCACACACAAGTTGACCTGCTGTGAGGAAAAAACGCTTTAGTACATTTCAAACATGAAAAATGTCATTTTAAAATCAACATGAAGAACCAAAATTCCAAAAGTATAAAACACACAAAAATGCTTACCGAAGAATAAAAAATGTATCGTACTAGGCACCCTCCTCCCGCCCTGTGGTGCAACTGATGTCCCTTTCTCCAAAAATGTACTCAATGGGATCGTAATGTTGCAACCACACACAAGTTGACCTGCTGTGAGGAAAAAACGCTTTAGTACATTTCAAACATGAAAAAGGTCATTTTAAAATCAACATGAAGAACCAAAATTCCATAAGTATAAAACATAAAAAAATGCTTACCGAAGAAAACAATATGTATCGTACTAGGCACCCTCCTCCCGCCCTGTGGTGCAACTGATGTCCCTTTCTCCAAAAATGTACTCAATGGGATCGTAATGTTGCAACCACACACAAGTTGACCTGCTGTGAGGAAAAAACGCTTTAGTACATTTCAAACATGAAAAAGGTCATTTTAAAATCAACATGAAGAACCAAAATTCCATAAGTATAAAACACACAAAAATGCTTACCGAAGAATAAAAAATGTATCGTACTAGGCACCCTCCTCCCGCCCTGTGGTGCAACTGATGTCCCTTTCTCCAAAAATGTACTCAATGGGATCGTAATGTTGCAACCACACACAAGTTGACCTGCTGTGAGGAAAAAACGCTTTAGTACATTTCAAACATGAAAAAGGTCATTTTAAAATCAACATGAAGAACCAAAATTCCATAAGTATAAAACACACAAAAATGCTTACCGAAGAATAAAAAATGTATCGTACTAGGCACCCTCCTCCCGCCCTGTGGTGCAACTGATGTCACTTTCTCCAAAAATGTACTCAATGGGATCGTAATGTTGCAACCACACACAAGTTGACCTGCTGTGAGGAAAAAACGCTTTAGTACATTTCAAACATGAAAAAGGTCATTTTAAAATCAACATGAAGAACCAAAATTCCATAAGTATAAAACACACAAAAATGCTTACCGAAGAATAAAAAATGTATCGTACTAGGCACCCTCCTCCCGCCCTGTGGTGCAACTGATGTCCCTTTCTCCAAAAATGTACTCAATGGGATCGTAATGTTGCAACCACACACAAGTTGACCTGCTGTGAGGAAAAAACGCTTTAGTACATTTCAAACATGAAAAAGGTCATTTTAAAATCAACATGAAGAACCAAAATTCCATAAGTATGAAACATAAAAAAATGCTTACCGAAGAAAACAATATGTATCGTACTAGGCACCCTCCTCCCGCCCTGTGGTGCAACTGATGTTCCTTTCTCCAAAAATGTACTCAATGGGATCGTAATGTTGCAACCACACACAAGTTGACCTGCTGTGAGGAAAAAACGCTTTAGTACATTTCAAACATGAAAAAGGTCATTTTAAAATCAACATGAAGAACCAAAATTCCAAAAGTATAAAACACACAAAAATGCTTACCGAAGAATAAAAAATGTATCGTACTAGGCACCCTCCTCCCGCCCTGTGGTGCAACTGATGTCCCTTTCTCCAAAAATGTACTCAATGGGATCGTAATGTTGCAACCACACACAAGTTGACCTGCTGTGAGGAAAAAACGCTTTAGTACATTTCAAACATGAAAAAGGTCATTTTAAAATCAACATGAAGAACCAAAATTCCAAAAGTATAAAACACACAAAAATGCTTACCGAAGAATAAAAAATGTATCGTACTAGGCACCCTCCTCCCGCCCTGTGGTGCAACTGATGTCCCTTTCTCCAAAAATGTACTCAATGGGATCGTAATGTTGCAACCACACACAAGTTGACCTGCTGTGAGGAAAAAACGCTTTAGTACATTTCAAACATGAAAAAGGTCATTTTAAAATCAACATGAAGAACCAAAATTCCATAGTTATAAAACACACAAAAATGCTTACCGAAGAATAAAAAATGTATCGTACTAGGCACCCTCCTCCCGCCCTGTGGTGCAACTGATGTCCCTTTCTCCAAAAATGTACTCAATGGGATCGTAATGTTGCAACCACACACAAGTTGACCTGCTGTGAGGATAAAACGCTTTAGTACATTTCAAACATGAAAAAGGTCATTTTAAAATCAACATGAAGAACCAAAAATCCATAAGTATAAAACATAAAAAATGCTTACCGAAGAAAACAATATGTATCGTACTAGGCACCCTCCTCCCGCCCTGTGGTGCAACTGATGTCCCTTTCTCCAAAAATGTACTCAATGGGATCGTAATGTTGCAACCACACACAAGTTGACCTGCTGTGAGGAAAAAACGCTTTAGTACATTTCAAACATGAAAAAGGTCATTTTAAAATCAACATGAAGAACCAAAATTCCAAAAGTATAAAACACACAAAAATGCTTACCGAAGAATAAAAAATGTATCATACTAGGCACCCTCCTCCCGCCCTGTGGTGCAACTGATGTCCCTTTCTCCAAAAATGTACTCAATGGGATCGTAATGTTGCAACCACACACAAGTTGACCTGCTGTGAGGAAAAAACGCTTTAGTACATTTCAAACATGAAAAAGGTCATTTTAAAATCAACATGAAGAACCAAAATTCCATAAGTATAAAACACACAAAAATGCTTACCGAAGAATAAAAAATGTATCGTACTAGGCACCCTCCTCCCGCCCTGTGGTGCAACTGATGTCCCTTTCTCCAAAAATGCACTCAATGGGATCGTAATGTTGCAACCACACACAAGTCGACCTGCTGTGAGGAAAAAAACGCTTTAGTACATTTCAAACATGAAAAAGGTCATTTTAAAATCAACATGAAGAACCAAAATTCCATAAGTATAAAACATAAAAAAATGCTTACCGAAGAAAACAATATGTATCGTACTAGGCACCCTCCTCCCGCCCTGTGGTGCAACTGATGTCCCTTTCTCCAAAAATGTACTCAATGGGATCGTAATGTTGCAACCACACACAAGTTGACCTGCTGTGAGGAAAAAACGCTTTAGTACATTTCAAACATGAAAAAGGTCATTTTAAAATCAACATGAAGAACCAAAATTCCATAAGTATAAAACACACAAAAATGCTTACCGAAGAATAAAAAAGTATCGTACTAGGCACCCTCCTCCCGCCCTGTGGTGCAACTGATGCCCTTTCTCCAAAAATGTACTCAATGGGATCGTAATGTTGCAACCACACACAAGTTGACCTCCTGTGAGGAAAAAACGCTTTAGTACATTTCAAACATGAAAGAGGTCATTTTAAAATCAACATGAAGAACCAAAATTCCATAAGTATAAAACATAAAAAAATGCTTACCGAAGAAAACAATATGTATCGTACTAGGCACCCTCCTCCCGCCCTGTGGTGCAACTGATGTCCCTTTCTCCAAAAATGTACTCAATGGGATCGTAATGTTGCAACCACACACAAGTTGACCTGCTGTGAGGAAAAAACGCTTTAGTACATTTCAAACATGAAAAAGGTCATTTTAAAATCAACATGAAGAAGCAAAATTCCATAAGTATAAAACACACAAAAATGCTTACCGAAGAATAAAAAATGTATCGTACTAGGCACCCTCCTCCCGCCCTGTGGTGCAACTGATGTCCCTTTCTCCAAAAATGTACTCAATGGGATCGTAATGTTGCAACCACACACAAGTTGACCTGCTGTGAGGAAAAAACGCTTTAGTACATTTCAAACATGAAAAAGGTCATTTTAAAATCAACATGAAGAACCAAAATTCCATAAGTATAAAACATAAAAAATGCTTACCGAAGAATAAGAAATGTATCGTACTAGGCACCCCCCTCCCGCCCTGTGGTGCAACTGATGTCCCTTTCTCCAAAAATGTACTCAATGGGATCGTAATGTTGCAACCACACACAAGTTGACCTGCTGTGAGGAAAAAACGCTTTAGTACATTTCAAACATGAAAAAGGTCATTTTAAAATCAACATGAAGAACCAAAATTCCAAAAGTATAAAACACACAAAAATGCTTACCGAAGAATAAAAAATGTATCGTACTAGGCACCCTCCTCCCGCCCTGTGGTGCAACTGATGTCCCTTTCTCCAAAAATGTACTCAATGGGATCGTAATGTTGCAACCACACACAAGTTGACCTGCTGTGAGGAAAAAACGCTTTAGTACATTTCAAACATGAAAAAGGTCATTTTAAAATCAACATGAAGAACCAAAATTCCATAAGTATAAAACATAAAAAAATGCTTACCGAAGAAAACAATATGTATCGTACTAGGCACCCTCCTCCCGCCCTGTGGTGCAACTGATGTCCCTTTCTCCAAAAATGTACTCAATGGGATCGTAATGTTGCAACCACACACAAGTTGACCTGCTGTGAGGAAAAAACGCTTTAGTACATTTCAAACATGAAAAAGGTCATTTTAAAATCAACATGAAGAACCAAAATTCCAAAAGTATAAAACACACAAAAATGCTTACCGAAGAATAAAAAATGTATCGTACTAGGCACCCTCCTCCCGCCCTGTGGTGCAACTGATGTCCCTTTCTCCAAAAATGTACTCAATGGGATCGTAATGTTGCAACCACACACAAGTTGACCTGCTGTGAGGAAAAAACGCTTTAGTACATTTCAAACATGAAAAAGGTCATTTTAAAATCAACATGAAGAACCAAAATTCCATAAGTATAAAACACACAAAAATGCTTACCGAAGAATAAAAAATGTATCGTACTAGGCACCCTCCTCCCGCCCTGTGGTGCAACTGATGTCCCTTTCTCCAAAAATGTACTCAATGGGATCGTAATGTTGCAACCACACACAAGTTGACCTGCTGTGAGGAAAAAACGCTTTAGTACATTTCAAACATGAAAAAGGTCATTTTAAAATCAACATGAAGAACCAAAATTCCATAAGTATAAAACATAAAAAATGCTTACCGAAGAATAAGAAATGTATCGTACTAGGCACCCTCCTCCCGCCCTGTGGTGCAACTGATGTCCCTTTCTCCAAAAATGTACTCAATGGGATCGTAATGTTGCAACCACACACAAGTTGACCTGCTGTGAGGAAAAAACGCTTTAGTACATTTCAAACATGAAAAATGTCATTTTAAAATCAACATGAAGAACCAAAATTCCAAAAGTATAAAACACACAAAAATGCTTACCGAAGAATAAAAAATGTATCGTACTAGGCACCCTCCTCCCGCCCTGTGGTGCAACTGATGTCCCTTTCTCCAAAAATGTACTCAATGGGATCGTAATGTTGCAACCACACACAAGTTGACCTGCTGTGAGGAAAAAACGCTTTAGTACATTTCAAACATGAAAAAGGTCATTTTAAAATCAACATGAAGAACCAAAATTCCATAAGTATAAAACATAAAAAAATGCTTACCGAAGAAAACAATATGTATCGTACTAGGCACCCTCCTCCCGCCCTGTGGTGCAACTGATGTCCCTTTCTCCAAAAATGTACTCAATGGGATCGTAATGTTGCAACCACACACAAGTTGACCTGCTGTGAGGAAAAAACGCTTTAGTACATTTCAAACATGAAAAAGGTCATTTTAAAATCAACATGAAGAACCAAAATTCCATAAGTATAAAACACACAAAAATGCTTACCGAAGAATAAAAAATGTATCGTACTAGGCACCCTCCTCCCGCCCTGTGGTGCAACTGATGTCCCTTTCTCCAAAAATGTACTCAATGGGATCGTAATGTTGCAACCACACACAAGTTGACCTGCTGTGAGGAAAAAACGCTTTAGTACATTTCAAACATGAAAAAGGTCATTTTAAAATCAACATGAAGAACCAAAATTCCATAAGTATAAAACACACAAAAATGCTTACCGAAGAATAAAAAATGTATCGTACTAGGCACCCTCCTCCCGCCCTGTGGTGCAACTGATGTCACTTTCTCCAAAAATGTACTCAATGGGATCGTAATGTTGCAACCACACACAAGTTGACCTGCTGTGAGGAAAAAACGCTTTAGTACATTTCAAACATGAAAAAGGTCATTTTAAAATCAACATGAAGAACCAAAATTCCATAAGTATAAAACACACAAAAATGCTTACCGAAGAATAAAAAATGTATCGTACTAGGCACCCTCCTCCCGCCCTGTGGTGCAACTGATGTCCCTTTCTCCAAAAATGTACTCAATGGGATCGTAATGTTGCAACCACACACAAGTTGACCTGCTGTGAGGAAAAAACGCTTTAGTACATTTCAAACATGAAAAAGGTCATTTTAAAATCAACATGAAGAACCAAAATTCCATAAGTATGAAACATAAAAAAATGCTTACCGAAGAAAACAATATGTATCGTACTAGGCACCCTCCTCCCGCCCTGTGGTGCAACTGATGTTCCTTTCTCCAAAAATGTACTCAATGGGATCGTAATGTTGCAACCACACACAAGTTGACCTGCTGTGAGGAAAAAACGCTTTAGTACATTTCAAACATGAAAAAGGTCATTTTAAAATCAACATGAAGAACCAAAATTCCAAAAGTATAAAACACACAAAAATGCTTACCGAAGAATAAAAAATGTATCGTACTAGGCACCCTCCTCCCGCCCTGTGGTGCAACTGATGTCCCTTTCTCCAAAAATGTACTCAATGGGATCGTAATGTTGCAACCACACACAAGTTGACCTGCTGTGAGGAAAAAACGCTTTAGTACATTTCAAACATGAAAAAGGTCATTTTAAAATCAACATGAAGAACCAAAATTCCAAAAGTATAAAACACACAAAAATGCTTACCGAAGAATAAAAAATGTATCGTACTAGGCACCCTCCTCCCGCCCTGTGGTGCAACTGATGTCCCTTTCTCCAAAAATGTACTCAATGGGATCGTAATGTTGCAACCACACACAAGTTGACCTGCTGTGAGGAAAAAACGCTTTAGTACATTTCAAACATGAAAAAGGTCATTTTAAAATCAACATGAAGAACCAAAATTCCATAGTTATAAAACACACAAAAATGCTTACCGAAGAATAAAAAATGTATCGTACTAGGCACCCTCCTCCCGCCCTGTGGTGCAACTGATGTCCCTTTCTCCAAAAATGTACTCAATGGGATCGTAATGTTGCAACCACACACAAGTTGACCTGCTGTGAGGATAAAACGCTTTAGTACATTTCAAACATGAAAAAGGTCATTTTAAAATCAACATGAAGAACCAAAAATCCATAAGTATAAAACATAAAAAATGCTTACCGAAGAAAACAATATGTATCGTACTAGGCACCCTCCTCCCGCCCTGTGGTGCAACTGATGTCCCTTTCTCCAAAAATGTACTCAATGGGATCGTAATGTTGCAACCACACACAAGTTGACCTGCTGTGAGGAAAAAACGCTTTAGTACATTTCAAACATGAAAAAGGTCATTTTAAAATCAACATGAAGAACCAAAATTCCAAAAGTATAAAACACACAAAAATGCTTACCGAAGAATAAAAAATGTATCATACTAGGCACCCTCCTCCCGCCCTGTGGTGCAACTGATGTCCCTTTCTCCAAAAATGTACTCAATGGGATCGTAATGTTGCAACCACACACAAGTTGACCTGCTGTGAGGAAAAAACGCTTTAGTACATTTCAAACATGAAAAAGGTCATTTTAAAATCAACATGAAGAACCAAAATTCCATAAGTATAAAACACACAAAAATGCTTACCGAAGAATAAAAAATGTATCGTACTAGGCACCCTCCTCCCGCCCTGTGGTGCAACTGATGTCCCTTTCTCCAAAAATGCACTCAATGGGATCGTAATGTTGCAACCACACACAAGTCGACCTGCTGTGAGGAAAAAAACGCTTTAGTACATTTCAAACATGAAAAAGGTCATTTTAAAATCAACATGAAGAACCAAAATTCCATAAGTATAAAACATAAAAAAATGCTTACCGAAGAAAACAATATGTATCGTACTAGGCACCCTCCTCCCGCCCTGTGGTGCAACTGATGTCCCTTTCTCCAAAAATGTACTCAATGGGATCGTAATGTTGCAACCACACACAAGTTGACCTGCTGTGAGGAAAAAACGCTTTAGTACATTTCAAACATGAAAAAGGTCATTTTAAAATCAACATGAAGAACCAAAATTCCATAAGTATAAAACACACAAAAATGCTTACCGAAGAATAAAAAATGTATCTTACTAGGCACCCTCCTCCCGCCCTGTGGTGCAACTGATGTCCCTTTCTCCAAAAATGTACTCAATGGGATCGTAATGTTGCAACCACACACAAGTTGACCTGCTGTGAGGAAAAAACGATTTAGTACATTTAAAACATGAAAAAGGTCATTTTAAAATCAACATGAAGAACCAAAATTCCATAAGTATAAAACATAAAAAAATGCTTACCGAAGAAAACAATATGTATCGTACTAGGCACCCTCCTCCCGCCCTGTGGTGCAACTGATGTCCCTTTCTCCAAAAATGTACTCAATGGGATCGTAATGTTGCAACCACACACAAGTTGACCTGCTGTGAGGAAAAAACGCTTTAGTACATTTCAAACATGAAAAAGGTCATTTTAAAATCAACATGAAGAACCAAAATTCCATAAGTATAAAACATAAAAAAAATGCTTACCGAAGAAAACAATATGTATCGTACTAGGCACCCTCCTCCCGCCCTGTGGTGCAACTGATGTCCCTTTCTCCAAAAATGTACTCAATGGGATCGTAATGTTGCAACCACACACAAGTTGACCTGCTGTGAGGAAAAAACGCTTTAGTACATTTCAAACATGAAAAAGGTCATTTTAAAATCAACATGAAGAACCAAAATTCCATAAGTATAAAACATAAAAAAATGCTTACCGAAGAAAACAATATGTATCGTACTAGGCACCCTCCTCCCACCCTGTGGTGCAACTGATGTCCCTTTCTCCAAAAATGTACTCAATGGGATCGTAATGTTGCAACCACACACAAGTTGACCTGCTGTGAGGAAAAAACGCTTTAGTACATTTCAAACATGAAAAAGGTCATTTTAAAATCAACATGAAGAACCAAAATTCCAAAAGTATAAAACACACAAAAATGCTTACCGAAGAATAAAAAATGTATCGTACTAGGCACCCTCCTCCCGCCCTGTGGTGCAACTGATGTCCCTTTCTCCAAAAATGTACTCAATGGGATCGTAATGTTGCAACCACACACAAGTTGACCTGCTGTGAGGAAAAAACGCTTTAGTACATTTCAAACATGAAAAAGGTCATTTTAAAATCAACATGAAGAACCAAAATTCCATAAGTATAAAACATAAAAAAATGCTTACCGAAGAAAACAATATGTATCGTACTAGGCACCCTCCTCCCGCCCTGTGGTGCAACTGATGTCCCTTTCTCCAAAAATGTACTCAATGGGATCGTAATGTTGCAACCACACACAAGTTGACCTGCTGTGAGGAAAAAACGCTTTAGTACATTTCAAACATGAAAAAGGTCATTTTAAAATCAACATGAAGAACCAAAATTCCAAAAGAATAAAACACACAAAAATGCTTACCGAAGAATAAAAAATGTATCGTACTAGGCACCCTCCTCCCGCCCTGTGGTGCAACTGATGTCCCTTTCTCCAAAAATGTACTCAATGGGATCGTAATGTTGCAACCACACACAAGTTGACCTGCTGTGAGGAAAAAACGCTTTAGTACATTTCAAACATGAAAAAGGTCATTTTAAAATCAACATGAAGAACCAAAATTCCAAAAGTGTAAAACACACAAAAATGCTTACCGAAGAATAAAAAATGTATCGTACTAGGCACCCTCCTCCCGCCCTGTGGTGCAACTGATGTCCCTTTCTCCAAAAATGTACTCAATGGGATCGTAATGTTGCAACCACACACAAGTTGACCTGCTGTGAGGAAAAAACGCTTTAGTACATTTCGAACATGAAAAAAGACTTTTAAAATCAACATGAAGAACCAAAATTCCAAAAGTATAAAACACACAAAAATGCTTACCGAAGAATAAAAAATGTATCGTACCAGGCACCCTCCTCCCGCCCTGTGGTGCAACTGATGTCCCTTTCTCCAAAAATGTACTCAATGGGATCGTAATGTTGCAACCACACACAAGTTGACCTGCTGTGAGGAAAAAACGCTTTAGTACATTTCAAACATGAAAAAGGTCATTTTAAAATCAACATGAAGAACCAAAATTCCATAAGTATAAAACATAAAAAAATGCTTACCGAAGAAAACAATATCTATCGTACTAGGCACCCTCCTCCCGCCCTGTGGTGCAACTGATGTCCCTTTCTCCAAAAATGTACTCAATGGGATCGTAATGTTGCAACCACACACAAGTTGACCTGCTGTGAGGAAAAAACGCTTTAGTACATTTCAAACATGAAAAAGGTCATTTTAAAATCAACATGAAGAACCAAAATTCCAAAACTATAAAACACACAAAAATGCTTACCGAAGAATAAAAAATGTATCGTACTAGGCACCCTCCTCCCGCCCTGTGGTGCAACTGATGTCCCTTTCTCCAAAAATGTACTCAATGGGATCGTAATGTTGCAACCACACACAAGTTGACCTGCTGTGAGGAAAAAACGCTTTAGTACATTTCAAACATGAAAAAGGTCATTTTAAAATCAACATGAAGAACCAAAATTCCATAAGTATGAAACATAAAAAATGCTTACCGAAGAAAACAATATGTATCGTACTAGGCACCCTCCTCCCGCCCTGTGGTGCAACTGATGTTCCTTTCTCCAAAAATGTACTCAATGGGATCGTAATGTTGCAACCACACACAAGTTGACCTGCTGTGAGGAAAAAACGCTTTAGTACATTTCAAACATGAAAAAGGTCATTTTAAAATCAACATGAAGAACCAAAATTCCAAAAGTATAAAACACACAAAAATGCTTACCGAAGAATAAAAAATGTATCGTACTAGGCACCCTCCTCCCGCCCTGTGGTGCAACTGATGTCCCTTTCTCCAAAAATGTACTCAATGGGATCGTAATGTTGCAACCACACACAAGTTGACCTGCTGTGAGGAAAAAACGCTTTAGTACATTTCAAACATGAAAAAGGTCATTTTAAAATCAACATGAAGAACCAAAATTCCAAAAGTATAAAACACACAAAAATGCTTACCGAAGAATAAAAAATGTATCGTACTAGGCACCCTCCTCCCGCCCTGTGGTGCAACTGATGTCCCTTTCTCCAAAAATGTACTCAATGGGATCGTAATGTTGCAACCACACACAAGTTGACCTGCTGTGAGGAAAAAACGCTTTAGTACATTTCAAACATGAAAAAGGTCATTTTAAAATCAACATGAAGAACCAAAATTCCATAAGTATAAAACACACAAAAATGCTTACCGAAGAATAAAAAATGTATCGTACTAGGCACCCTCCTCCCGCCCTGTGGTGCAACTGATGTCCCTTTCTCCAAAAATGTACTCAATGGGATCGTAATGTTGCAACCACACACAAATTGACCTGCTGTGAGGATAAAACGCTTTAGTACATTTCAAACATGAAAAAGGTCATTTTAAAATCAACATGAAGAACCAAAAATCCATAAGTATAAAACATAAAAAATGCTTACCGAAGAAAACAATATGTATCGTACTAGGCACCCTCCTCCCGCCCTGTGGTGCAACTGATGTCCCTTTCTCCAAAAATGTACTCAATGGGATCGTAATGTTGCAACCACACACAAGTTGACCTGCTGTGAGGAAAAAACGCTTTAGTACATTTCAAACATGAAAAAGGTCATTTTAAAATCAACATGAAGAACCAAAATTCCAAAAGTATAAAACACACAAAAATGCTTACCGAAGAATAAAAAATGTATCATACTAGGCACCCTCCTCCCGCCCTGTGGTGCAACTGATGTCCCTTTCTCCAAAAATGTACTCAATGGGATCGTAATGTTGCAACCACACACAAGTTGACCTGCTGTGAGGAAAAAACGCTTTAGTACATTTCAAACATGAAAAAGGTCATTTTAAAATCAACATGAAGAACCAAAATTCCATAAGTATAAAACACACAAAAATGCTTACCGAAGAATAAAAAATGTATCGTACTAGGGACCCTCCTCCCGCCCTGTGGTGCAACTGATGTCCCTTTCTCCAAAAATGCACTCAATGGGATCGTAATGTTGCAACCACACACAAGTCGACCTGCTGTGAGGAAAAAAACGCTTTAGTACATTTCAAACATGAAAAAGGTCATTTTAAAATCAACATGAAGAACCAAAATTCCATAAGTATAAAACATAAAAAAATGCTTACCGAAGAAAACAATATGTATCGTACTAGGCACCCTCCTCCCGCCCTGTGGTGCAACTGATGTCCCTTTCTCCAAAAATGTACTCAATGGGATCGTAATGTTGCAACCACACACAAGTTGACCTGCTGTGAGGAAAAAACGCTTTAGTACATTTCAAACATGAAAAAGGTCATTTTAAAATCAACATGAAGAACCAAAATTCCAAAAGTATAAAACACACAAAAATGCTTACCGAAGAATAAAAAATGTATCTTACTAGGCACCCTCCTCCCGCCCTGTGGTGCAACTGATGTCCCTTTCTCCAAAAATGTACTCAATGGGATCGTAATGTTGCAACCACACACAAGTTGACCTGCTGTGAGGAAAAAACGATTTAGTACATTTAAAACATGAAAAAGGTGATTTTAAAATCAACATGAAGAACCAAAATTCCATAAGTATAAAACATAAAAAAATGCTTACCGAAGAAAACAATATGTATCGTACTAGGCACCCTCCTCCCGCCCTGTGGTGCAACTGATGTCCCTTTCTCCAAAAATGTACTCAATGGGATCGTAATGTTGCAACCACACACAAGTTGACCTGCTGTGAGGAAAAAACGCTTTAGTACATTTCAAACATGAAAAAGGTCATTTTAAAATCAACATGAAGAACCAAAATTCCATAAGTATAAAACATAAAAAAAATGCTTACCGAAGAAAACAATATGTATCGTACTAGGCACCCTCCTCCCGCCCTGTGGTGCAACTGATGTCCCTTTCTCCAAAAATGTACTCAATGGGATCGTAATGTTGCAACCACACACAAGTTGACCTGCTGTGAGGAAAAAACGCTTTAGTACATTTCAAACATGAAAAAGGTCATTTTAAAATCAACATGAAGAACCAAAATTCCATAAGTATAAAACATAAAAAAATGCTTACCGAAGAAAACAATATGTATCGTACTAGGCACCCTCCTCCCACCCTGTGGTGCAACTGATGTCCCTTTCTCCAAAAATGTACTCAATGGGATCGTAATGTTGCAACCACACACAAGTTGACCTGCTGTGAGGAAAAAACGCTTTAGTACATTTCAAACATGAAAAAGGTCATTTTAAAATCAACATGAAGAACCAAAATTCCAAAAGTATAAAACACACAAAAATGCTTACCGAAGAATAAAAAATGTATCGTACTAGGCACCCTCCTCCCGCCCTGTGGTGCAACTGATGTCCCTTTCTCCAAAAATGTACTCAATGGGATCGTAATGTTGCAACCACACACAAGTTGACCTGCTGTGAGGAAAAAACGCTTTAGTACATTTCAAACATGAAAAAGGTCATTTTAAAATCAACATGAAGAACCAAAATTCCATAAGTATAAAACATAAAAAAATGCTTACCGAAGAAAACAATATGTATCGTACTAGGCACCCTCCTCCCGCCCTGTGGTGCAACTGATGTCCCTTTCTCCAAAAATGTACTCAATGGGATCGTAATGTTGCAACCACACACAAGTTGACCTGCTGTGAGGAAAAAACGCTTTAGTACATTTCAAACATGAAAAAGGTCATTTTAAAATCAACATGAAGAACCAAAATTCCAAAAGAATAAAACACACAAAAATGCTTACCGAAGAATAAAAAATGTATCGTACTAGGCACCCTCCTCCCGCCCTGTGGTGCAACTGATGTCCCTTTCTCCAAAAATGTACTCAATGGGATCGTAATGTTGCAACCACACACAAGTTGACCTGCTGTGAGGAAAAAACGCTTTAGTACATTTCAAACATGAAAAAGGTCATTTTAAAATCAACATGAAGAACCAAAATTCCAAAAGTGTAAAACACACAAAAATGCTTACCGAAGAATAAAAAATGTATCGTACTAGGCACCCTCCTCCCGCCCTGTGGTGCAACTGATGTCCCTTTCTCCAAAAATGTACTCAATGGGATCGTAATGTTGCAACCACACACAAGTTGACCTGCTGTGAGGAAAAAACGCTTTAGTACATTTCGAACATGAAAAAAGACTTTTAAAATCAACATGAAGAACCAAAATTCCAAAAGTATAAAACACACAAAAATGCTTACCGAAGAATAAAAAATGTATCGTACCAGGCACCCTCCTCCCGCCCTGTGGTGCAACTGATGTCCCTTTCTCCAAAAATGTACTCAATGGGATCGTAATGTTGCAACCACACACAAGTTGACCTGCTGTGAGGAAAAAACGCTTTAGTACATTTCAAACATGAAAAAGGTCATTTTAAAATCAACATGAAGAACCAAAATTCCATAAGTATAAAACATAAAAAAATGCTTACCGAAGAAAACAATATCTATCGTACTAGGCACCCTCCTCCCGCCCTGTGGTGCAACTGATGTCCCTTTCTCCAAAAATGTACTCAATGGGATCGTAATGTTGCAACCACACACAAGTTGACCTGCTGTGAGGAAAAAACGCTTTAGTACATTTCAAACATGAAAAAGGTCATTTTAAAATCAACATGAAGAACCAAAATTCCAAAACTATAAAACACACAAAAATGCTTACCGAAGAATAAAAAATGTATCGTACTAGGCACCCTCCTCCCGCCCTGTGGTGCAACTGATGTCCCTTTCTCCAAAAATGTACTCAATGGGATCGTAATGTTGCAACCACACACAAGTTGACCTGCTGTGAGGAAAAAACGCTTTAGTACATTTCAAACATGGAAAAGGTCATTTTAAAATCAACATGAAGAACCAAAATTCCATAAGTATAAAACATAAAAAAATGCTTACCGAAGAAAACAATATGTATCGTACTAGGCACCCTCCTCCCGCCCTGTGGTGCAACTGATGTCCCTTTCTCCAAAAATGTACTCAATGGGATCGTAATGTTGCAACCACACACAAGTTGACCTGCTGTGAGGAAAAAACGCTTTAGTACATTTCAAACATGAAAAAGGTCATTTTAAAATCATCATGAAGATCCAAAATTCCAAAAGTATAAAACACACAAAAATGCTTACCGAAGAATAAAAAATGTATCGTACTAGGCACCCTCCTCCCGCCCTGTGGTGCAACTGATGTCCCTTTCTCCAAAAATGTACTCAATGGGATCGTAATGTTGCAACCACACACAAGATGACCTGCTGTGAGGAAAAAACGCTTTAGTACATTTCAAACATGAAAAAGGTCATTTTAAAATCAACATGAAGAAGCAAAATTCCATAAGTATAAAACATAAAAAATGCTTACCGAAGAATAAAAAATGTATCGTACTAGGCACCCTCCTCCCGCCCTGTGGTGCAACTGATGTCCCTTTCTCCAAAAATGCACTCAATGGGATTGTAATGTTGCAACCACACACAAGTTGACCTGCTGTGAGGAAAAAAACGCTTTAGTACATTTCAAACATGAAAAAGGTCATTTTAAAATCAACATGAAGAACCAAAATTCCATAAGTATAAAACATAAAAAAATGCTTACCGAAGAAAACAATATGTATCGTACTAGGCACCCTCCTCCCGCCCTGTGGTGCAACTGATGTCCCTTTCTCAAAAATGTACTCAATGGGATCGTAATGTTGCAACCACACACAAGTTGACCTGCTGTGAGGAAAAAACGCTTTAGTACATTTCAAACATGAAAAAGGTCATTTTAAAATCAACATGAAGAACCAAAATTCCATAAGTATAAAACACACAAAAATGCTTACCGAAGAAAACAATATGTATCGTACTAGGCACCCTCCTCCCGCCCTGTGGTGCAACTGATGTCCCTTTCTCCAAAAATGTACTCAATGGGATCGTAATGTTGCAACCACACACAAGTTGACCTGCTGTGAGGAAAAAACGCTTTAGTACATTTCAAACATGAAAAAGGTCATTTTAAAATCAACATGAAGAACCAAAATTCCAAAAGTATAAAACACACAAAAATGCTTACCGAAGAATAAAAAATGTATCGTACTAGGCACCCTCCTCCCGCCCTGTGGTGCAACTGATGTCCCTTTCTCCAAAAATGTACTCAATGGGATCGTAATGTTGCAACCACACACAAGTTGACCTGCTGTGAGGAAAAAACGCTTTAGTACATTTCAAACATGAAAAAGGTCATTTTAAAATCAACATGAAGAACCAAAATTCCAAAAGTATAAAACACACAAAAATGCTTACCGAAGAATAAAAAATGTATCGTACTAGGCACCCTCCTCCCGCCCTGTGGTGCAACTGATGTCCCTTTCTCCAAAAATGTACTCAATGGGATCGTAATGTTGCAACCACACACAAGTTGACCTGCTGTGAGGAAAAAACGCTTTAGTACATTTCAAACATGAAAAAGGTCATTTTAAAATCAACATGAAGAACCAAAATTCCATAAGTATAAAACATAAAAAAATGCTTACCGAAGAAAAAAATATGTATCGTACTAGGCACCCTCCTCCCGCCCTGTGGTGCAACTGATGTCCCTTTCTCCAAAAATGTACTCAATGGGATCGTAATGTTGCAACCACACACATGTTGACCTGCTGTGAGGAAAAAACGCTTTAGTACATTTCAAACATGAAAAAGGTCATTTTAAAATCAACATGAAGAACCAAAATTCCAAAAGTATAAAACACACAAAAATGCTTACCGAAGAAAACAATATGTATCGTACTAGGCACCCTCCTCCCGCCCTGTGGTGCAACTGATGTCCCTTTCTCCAAAAATGTACTCAATGGGATCGTAATGTTGCAACCACACACAAGTTGACCTCCTGTGAGGAAAAAACGCTTTAGTACATTTCAAACATGAAAAAGGTCATTTTAAAATCAACATGAAGAACCAAAATTCCAAAAGTATAAAACACACAAAAATGCTTACCGAAGAATAAAAAATGTATCATACTAGGCACCCTCCTCCCGCCCTGTGGTGCAACTGATGTCCCTTTCTCCAAAAATGTACTCAATGGGATCGTAATGTTGCAACCACACACAAGTTGACCTCCTGTGAGGAAAAAACGCTTTAGTACATTTCAAACATGAAAAAGGTCATTTTAAAATCAACATGAAGAACCAAAATTCCAAAAGTATAAAACACACAAAAATGCTTACCGAAGAATAAAAAATGTATCGTACTAGGCACCCTCCTCCCGCCCTGTGGTGCAACTGATGTCCCTTTCTCCAAAAATGTACTCAATGGGATTGTAATGTTGCAACCACACACAAGATGACCTGCTGTGAGGAAAAAACGCTTTAGTACATTTCAAACATGAAAAAGGTCATTTTAAAATCAACATGAAGAACCAAAATTCCATAAGTATAAAACACACAAAAATGCTTACCGAAGAATAAAAAATGTATCGTACTAGGCACCCTCCTCCCGCCCTGTGGTGCAACTGATGTCCCTTTCTCCAAAAATGTACTCAATGGGATCGTAATGTTGCAACCACACACAAGTTGACCTGCTGTGAGGAAAAAAACGCTTTAGTACATTTCAAACATGAAAAAGGTCATTTTAAAATCAACATGAAGAACCAAAATTCCATAAGTATAAAACATAAAAAAATGCTTACCGAGGAAAACAATATGTATCGTACTAGGCACCCTCCTCCCGCCCTGTGGTGCAACTGATGTCCCTTTCTCCAAAAATGTACTCAATGGGATCGTAATGTTGCAACCACACACAAGTTGACCTGCTGTGAGGAAAAAACGCTTTAGTACATTTCAAACATGAAAAAGGTCATTTTAAAATCAACATGAAGAACCAAAATTCCAAAAGTATAAAACACACAAAAATGCTTACCGAAGAATAAAAAATGTATCGTACTAGGCACCCTCCTCCCGCCCTGTGGTGCAACTGATGTCCCTTTCTCCAAAAATGTACTCAATGGGATCGTAATGTTGCAACCACACACAAGTTGACCTGCTGTGAGGAAAAAACGCTTTAGTACATTTCAAACATGAAAAAGGTCATTTTAAAATCAACATGAAGAACCAAAATTCCATAAGTATAAAACATAAAAAAATGCTTACCGAAGAATAAAAAATGTATCGTACTAGGCACCCTCCTCCCGCCCTGTGGTGCAACTGATGTCCCTTTCTCCAAAAATGTACTCAATGGGATCGTAATGTTGCAACCACACACAAGTTGACCTGCTGTGAGGAAAAAACGCTTTAGTACATTTCAAACATGAAAAAGGTCATTTTAAAATCAACATGAAGAACCAAAATTCCAAAAGTATAAAACACACAAAAATGCTTACCGAAGAATAAAAAATGTATCGTACTAGGCACCCTCCTCCCGCCCTGTGGTGCAACTGATGTCCCTTTCTCCAAAAATGTACTCAATGGGATCGTAATGTTGCAACCACACACAAGTTGACCTGCTGTGAGGAAAAAACGCTTTAGTACATTTCAAACATGAAAAAGGTCATTTTAAAATCAACATGAAGAACCAAAATTCCATAAGTATAAAACATAAAAAAATGCTTACCGAAGAAAACAATATGTATCGTACTAGGCACCCTCCTCCCGCCCTGTGGTGCAACTGATGTCCCTTTCTCCAAAAATGTACTCAATGGGATCGTAATGTTGCAACCACACACAAGTTGACCAGCTGTGAGGAAAAAACGCTTTAGTACATTTCAAACATGAAAAAGGTCATTTTAAAATCAACATGAAGAACCAAAATTCCAAAAGAATAAAACACACAAAAATGCTTACCGAAGAATAAAAAATGTATCGTACTAGGCACCCTCCTCCCGCCCTGTGGTGCAACTGATGTCCCTTTCTCCAAAAATGTACTCAATGGGATCGTAATGTTGCAACCACACACAAGTTGACCTGCTGTGAGGAAAAAACGCTTTAGTACATTTCAAACATGAAAAAGGTCATTTTAAAATCAACATGAAGAACCAAAATTCCATAAGTATAAAACATAAAAAAATGCTTACCGAAGAAAACAATATGTATCGTACTAGGCACCCTCCTCCCGCCCTGTGGTGCAACTGATGTCCCTTTCTCCAAAAATGTACTCAATGGGATCGTAATGTTGCAACCACACACATGTTGACCTGCTGTGAGGAAAAAACGCTTTAGTACATTTCAAACATGAAAAAGGTCATTTTAAAATCAACATGAAGAACCAAAATTCCAAAAGTATAAAACACACAAAAATGCTTACCGAAGAAAACAATATGTATCGTACTAGGCACCCTCCTCCCGCCCTGTGGTGCAACTGATGTCCCTTTCTCCAAAAATGTACTCAATGGGATCGTAATGTTGCAACCACACACAAGTTGACCTGCTGTGAGGAAAAAACGCTTTAGTACATTTCAAACATGAAAAAGGTCATTTTAAAATCAACATGAAGAACCAAAATTCCAAAAGTATAAAACACACAAAAATGCTTACCGAAGAATAAAAAATGTATCGTACTAGGCACCCTCCTCCCGCCCTGTGGTGCAACTGATGTCCCTTTCTCCAAAAATGTACGCAATGGGATCGTAATGTTGCAACCACACACAAGTTGACCTGCTGTGAGGAAAAAACGCTTTAGTACATTTCAAACATGAAAAAGGTCATTTTAAAATCAACATGAAGAACCAAAATTCCATAAGTATAAAACACACAAAAATGCTTACCGAAGAATAAAAAATGTATCGTACTAGGCACCCTCCTCCCGCCCTGTGGTGCAACTGATGTCCCTTTCTCCAAAAATGTACTCAATGGGATCGTAATGTTGCAACCACACACAAGTTGACCTGCTGTGAGGAAAAAACGCTTTAGTACATTTCAAACATGAAAAAGGTCATTTTAAAATCAACATGAAGAACCAAAATTCCATAAGTATGAAACATAAAAAATGCTTACCGAAGAAAACAATATGTATCGTACTAGGCACCCTCCTCCCGCCCTGTGGTGCAACTGATGTCCCTTTCTCCAAAAATGTACTCAATGGGATCGTAATGTTGCAACCACACACAAGTTGACCTGCTGTGAGGAAAAAACGCTTTAGTACATTTCAAACATGAAAAAGGTCATTTTAAAATCAACATGAAGAACCAAAATTCCAAAAGTATAAAACACACAAAAATGCTTACCGAAGAATAAAAAATGTATCGTACTAGGCACCCTCCTCCCGCCCTGTGGTGCAACTGATGTCCCTTTCTCCAAAAATGTACTCAATGGGATCGTAATGTTGCAACCACACACAAGTTGACCTGCTGTGAGGAAAAAACGCTTTAGTACATTTCAAACGTGAAAAAGGTCATTTTAAAATCAACATGAAGAACCAAAATTCCAAAAGTATAAAACACACAAAAATGCTTACCGAAGAATAAAAAATGTATCGTACTAGGCACCCTCCTCCCGCCCTGTGGTGCAACTGATGTCCCTTTCTCCAAAAATGTACTCAATGGGATCGTAATGTTGCAACCACACACAAGTTGACCTGCTGTGAGGAAAAAACGCTTTAGTACATTTCAAACATGAAAAAGGTCATTTTAAAATCAACATGAAGAACCAAAATTCCATAAGTATAAAACATAAAAAAATGCTTACCGAAGAAAACAATATGTATCGTACTAGGCACCCTCCTCCCGTTCTGTGGTGCAACTGATGTCCCTTTCTCCAAAAATGTACTCAATGGGATCGTAATGTTGCAACCACACACAAGTTGACCTGCTGTGAGGGAAAAACGCTTTAGTACATTTCAAACATGAAAAAGGTCATTTTAAAATCAACATGAAGAACCAAAATTCCAAAAGTATAAAACACACAAACATGCTTACCAAAGAATAAAAAATGTATCGTACTAGGCACCCTCCTCCCGCCCTGTGGTGCAACTGATTTCCCTTTCTCCAAAAATGTACTCAATGGGATCGTAATGTTGCAACCACACACAAGTTGACCTGCTGTGAGGAAAAAACGCTTTAGTACATTTCAAACATGAAAAAGGTCATTTTAAAATCAACATGAAGAACCAAAAGTCCATAAGTATAAAACACACAAAAATGCTTACCGAAGAAAAAAAAAGTATCATACTAGGCACCCTCCTCCCGCCCTGTGGTGCAACTGATTTCCCTTTCTCCAAAAATGTACTCAATGGGATCGTAATGTTGCAACCACACACAAGTTGACCTGCTGTGAGGAAAAAACGCTTTAGTACATTTCAAACATGAAAAAGGTCATTTTAAAATCAACATGAAGAACCAAAATTCCATAAGTATAAAACACACAAAAATGCTTACCGAAGAATAAAAAATGTATCGTACTAGGCACCCTCCTCCCGCCCTGTGGTGCAACTGATGTCCCTTTCCCCAAAAATGTACGCAATGGGATCGTAATGTTGCAACCACACACAAGTTGACCTGCTGTGAGGAAAAAACGCTTTAGTACATTTCAAACATGAAAAAGGTCATTTTAAAATCAACATGAAGAACCAAAATTCCATAAGTATAAAACACACAAAAATGCCTACCGAAGAAAAAAAAAGTATCGTACTAGGCACCCTCCTCCCGCCCTGTGGTGCAACTGATTTCCCTTTCTCCAAAAATGTACTCAATGGGATCGTAATGTTGCAACCACACACAAGTTGACCTGCTGTGAGGAAAAAATGCTTTAGTACATTTCAAACATGAAAAAGGTCATTTTAAAATCAACATGAAGAACCAAAATTCCAAAAGTATAAAACACACAAAAATGCTTACCGAAGAATAAAAAATGTATCGTACTAGGCACCCTCCTCCCGCCCTGTGGTGCAACTGATGTCCCTTTCTCCAAAAATGTACTCAATGGGATCGTAATGTTGCAACCACACACAAGTTGACCTGCTGTGAGGAAAAAACGCTTTAGTACATTTCAAACATGAAAAAGGTCATTTTAAAATCAACATGAAGAACCAAAATTCCAAAAGTATAAAACACACAAAAATGCTTACCGAAGAATAAAAAATGTATCGTACTAGGCACCCTCCTCCCGCCCTGTGGTGCAACTGATGTCCCTTTCTCCAAAAATGTACTCAATGGGATCGTAATGTTGCAACCACACACAAGTTGACCTGCTGTGAGGAAAAAACGCTTTAGTACATTTCAAACATGAAAAAGGTCATTTTAAAATCAACATGAAGAACCAAAATTCCAAAAGTATAAAACACACAAAAATGCTTACCGAAGAATAAAAAATGTATCGTACTAGGCACCCTCCTCCCGCCCTGTGGTGCAACTGATGTCCCTTTCTCCAAAAATGCACTCAATGGGATCGTAATGTTGCAACCACACACAAGTTGACCTGCTGTGAGGAAAAAAACGCTTTAGTACATTTCAAACATGAAAAAGGTCATTTTAAAATCAACATGAAGAACCAAAATTCCATAAGTATAAAACATAAAAGAAAACAATATGTATCGTACTAGGCACCCTCCTCCCGCCCTGTGGTGCAACTGATGTCCCTTTCTCCAAAAATGTACTCAATGGGATCGTAATGTTGCAACCACACACAAGTTGACCTGCTGTGAGGAAAAAACGCTTTAGTACATTTCAAACATGAAAAAGGTCATTTTAAAATCAACATGAAGAACCAAAATTCCAAAAGTATAAAACACACAAAAATGCTTACCGAAGAATAAAAAATGTATCGTACTAGGCACCCTCCTCCCGCCCTGTGGTGCAACTGATGTCCCTTTCTCCAAAAATGTACGCAATGGGATCGTAATGTTGCAACCACACACAAGTTGACCTGCTGTGAGGAAAAAACGCTTTAGTACATTTCAAACATGAAAAAGGTCATTTTAAAATCAACATGAAGAACCAAAATTCCATAAGTATAAAACATAAAAAATGCTTACCGAAGAATAAGAAATGTATCGTACTAGGCACCCTCCTCCCGCCCTGTGGTGCAACTGATGTCCCTTTCTCCAAAAATGTACTCAATGGGATCGTAATGTTGCAACCACACACAAGTTGACCTGCTGTGAGGAAAAAACGCTTTAGTACATTTCAAACATGAAAAAGGTCATTTTAAAATCAACATGAAGAACAAAAATTCCATAAGTATAAAACACACAAAAATGCTTACCGAAGAAAAAAAAAGTATCGTACTAGGCACCCTCCTCCCGCCCTGTGGTGCAACTGATGTCCCTTTCTCCAAAAATGTACTCAATGGGATCGTAATGTTGCAACCACACACAAGTTGACCTGCTGTGAGGAAAAAACGCTTTAGTACATTTCAAACATGAAAAAGGTCATTTTAAAATCAACATGAAGAACCAAAATTCCAAAAGTATAAAACACACAAAAATGCTTACCGAAGAAAACAATATGTATCGTACTAGGCACCCTCCACCCGCCCTGTGGTGCAACTGATGTCCCTTTCTCCAAAAATGTACTCAATGGGATCGTAATGTTGCAACCACACACAAGTTGACCTCCTGTGAGGAAAAAACGCTTTAGTACATTTCAAACATGAAAAAGGTCATTTTAAAATCAACATGAAGAACCAAAATTCCATAAGTATAAAACACACAAAAATGCTTACCGAAGAATAAAAAATGTATCGTACTAGGCACCCTCCTCCCGCCCTGTGGTGCAACTGATGTCCCTTTCTCCAAAAATGTACTCAATGGGATCGTAATGTTGCAACCACACACAAGTTGACCTCCTGTGAGGAAAAAACGCTTTACTACATTTCAAACATGAAAAAGGTCATTTTAAAATCAACATGAAGAACCAAAATTCCAAAAGTATAAAACACACAAAAATGCTTACCGAAGAATAAAAAATGTATCGTACTAGGCACCCTCCTCCCGCCCTGTGGTGCAACTGATGTCCCTTTCTCCAAAAATGTACTCAATGGGATTGTAATGTTGCAACCACACACAAGATGACCTGCTGTGAGGAAAAAACGCTTTAGTACATTTCAAACATGAAAAAGGTCATTTTAAAATCAACATGAAGAACCAAAATTCCAAAAGTATAAAACACACAAAAATGCTTACCGAAGAATAAAAAATGTATCGTACTAGGCACCCTCCTCCCGCCCTGTGGTGCAACTGATGTCCCTTTCTCCAAAAATGTACTCAATGGGATCGTAATGTTGCAACCACACACAAGTTGACCTGCTGTGAGGAAAAAAACGCTTTAGTACATTTCAAACATGAAAAAGGTCATTTTAAAATCAACATGAAGAACCAAAATTCCATAAGTATCAAACACACAAAAATGCTTACTGAAGAATAAAAAATGTATCGTACTAGGCACCCTCCTCCAGCCCTGTGGTGCAACTGATGTCCCTTTCTCCAAAAATGTACTCAATGGGATCGTAATGTTGCAACCACACACAAGTTGACCTGCTGTGAGGAAAAAACGCTTTAGTACATTTCAAACATGAAAAAGGTCATTTTAAAATCAACATGAAGAACCAAAATTCCATAAGTATAAAACACACAAAAATGCTTACCGAAGAATGAAAAAGTATCGTACTAGGCACCCTCCTCCCGCCCTGTGGTGCAACTGATGTCCCTTTCTCCAAAAATGTACTCAATGGGATCGTAATGTTGCAACCACACACAAGTTGACCTGCTGTGAGGAAAAAACGCTTTAGTACATTTCAAACATGAAAAAGGTCATTTTAAAATCAACATGAAGAACCAAAATTCCAAAAGTATAAAACACACAAAAATGCTTACCGAAGAATAAAAAATGTATCGTACTAGGCACCCTCCTCCCGCCCTGTGGTGCAACTGATGTCCCTTTCTCCAAAAATGTACTCAATGGGAACGTAATGTTGCAACCACACACAAGTTGACCTGCTGTGAGGAAAAAACGCTTTAGTACATTTCAAACATGAAAAAGGTCATTTTAAAATCAACATGAAGAACCAAAATTCCATAAGTATAAAACATAAAAAAATGCTTACCGAAGAATAAAAAATGTATCGTACTAGGCACCCTCCTCCCGCCCTGTGGTGCAACTGATGTCCCTTTCTCCAAAAATGTACTCAATGGGATCGTAATGTTGCAACCACACACAAGTTGACCTGCTGTGAGGAAAAAACGCTTTAGTACATTTCAAACATGAAAAAGGTCATTTTAAAATCAACATGAAGAACCAAAATTCCAAAAGTATAAAACACACAAAAATGCTTACCGAAGAATAAAAAATGTATCGTACTAGGCACCCTCCTCCCGCCCTGTGGTGCAACTGATGTCCCTTTCTCCAAAAATGTACTCAATGGGATCGTAATGTTGCAACCACACACAAGTTGACCTGCTGTGAGGAAAAAACGCTTTAGTACATTTCAAACATGAAAAAGGTCATTTTAAAATCAACATGAAGAACCAAAATTCCATAAGTATAAAACATAAAAAAATGCTTACCGAAGAAAACAATATGTATCGTACTAGGCACCCTCCTCCCGCCCTGTGGTGCAACTGATGTCCCTTTCTCCAAAAATGTACTCAATGGGATCGTAATGTTGCAACCACACACAAGTTGACCTGCTGTGAGGAAAAAACGCTTTAGTACATTTCAAACATGAAAAAGGTCATTTTAAAATCAACATGAAGAACCAAAATTCCAAAAGAATAAAACACACAAAAATGCTTACCGAAGAATAAAAAATGTATCGTACTAGGCACCCTCCTCCCGCCCTGTGGTGCAACTGATGTCCCTTTCTCCAAAAATGTACTCAATGGGATCGTAATGTTGCAACCACACACAAGTTGACCTGCTGTGAGGAAAAAACGCTTTAGTACATTTCAAACATGAAAAAGGTCATTTTAAAATCAACATGAAGAACCAAAATTCCATAAGTATAAAACATAAAAAAATGCTTACCGAAGAAAACAATATCTATCGTACTAGGCACCCTCCTCCCGCCCTGTGGTGCAACTGATGTCCCTTTCTCCAAAAATGTACTCAATGGGATCGTAATGTTGCAACCACACACATGTTGACCTGCTGTGAGGAAAAAACGCTTTAGTACATTTCAAACATGAAAAAGGTCATTTTAAAATCAACATGAAGAACCAAAATTCCAAAAGTATAAAACACACAAAAATGCTTACCGAAGAAAACAATATGTATCGTACTAGGCACCCTCCTCCCGCCCTGTGGTGCAACTGATGTCCCTTTCTCCAAAAATGTACTCAATGGGATCGTAATGTTGCAACCACACACAAGTTGACCTGCTGTGAGGAAAAAACGCTTTAGTACATTTCAAACATGAAAAAGGTCATTTTAAAATCAACATGAAGAACCAAAATTCCAAAAGTATAAAACACACAAAAATGCTTACCGAAGAATAAAAAATGTATCGTACTAGGCACCCTCCTCCCGCCCTGTGGTGCAACTGATGTCCCTTTCTCCAAAAATGTACTCAATGGGATCGTAATGTTGCAACCACACACAAGTTGACCTGCTGTGAGGAAAAAACGCTTTAGTACATTTCAAACATGAAAAAGGTCATTTTAAAATCAACATGAAGAACCAAAATTCCATAAGTATAAAACATAAAAAAATGCTTACCGAAGAAAACAATATGTATCGTACTAGGCACCCTCCTCCCGCCCTGTGGTGCAACTGATGTCCCTTTCTCCAAAAATGTACTCAATGGGATCGTAATGTTGCAACCACACACAAGTTGACCTGCTGTGAGGAAAAAACGCTTTAGTACATTTCAAACATGAAAAAGGTCATTTTAAAATCAACATGAAGAACCAAAATTCCAAAAGAATAAAACACACAAAAATGCTTACCGAAGAATAAAAAATGTATCGTACTAGGCACCCTCCTCCCGCCCTGTGGTGCAACTGATGTCCCTTTCTCCAAAAATGTACTCAATGGGATCGTAATGTTGCAACCACACACAAGTTGACCTGCTGTGAGGAAAAAACGCTTTAGTACATTTCAAACATGAAAAAGGTCATTTTAAAATCAACATGAAGAACCAAAATTCCAAAAGTATAAAACACACAAAAATGCTTACCGAAGAATAAAAAATGTATCGTACTAGGCACCCTCCTCCCGCCCTGTGGTGCAACTGATGTCCCTTTCTCCAAAAATGTACTCAATGGGATCGTAATGTTGCAACCACACACAAGTTGACCTGCTGTGAGGAAAAAACGCTTTAGTACATTTCAAACGTGAAAAAGGTCATTTTAAAATCAACATGAAGAACCAAAATTCCAAAAGTATAAAACACACAAAAATGTTTACCGAAGAATAAAAAATGTATCGTACTAGGCTCCCTCCTCCCGCCCTGTGGTGCAACTGATGTCCCTTTCTCCAAAAATGTACTCAATGGGATCGTAATGTTGCAACCACACACAAGTTGACCTGCTGTGAGGAAAAAACGCTTTAGTACATTTCAAACATGAAAAAGGTCATTTTAAAATCAACATGAAGAACCAAAATTCCATAAGTATAAAACATAAAAAAATGCTTACCGAAGAAAACAATATGTATCGTACTAGGCACCCTCCTCCCGTTCTGTGGTGCAACTGATGTCCCTTTCTCCAAAAATGTACTCAATGGGATCGTAATGTTGCAACCACACACAAGTTGACCTGCTGTGAGGAAAAAACGCTTTAGTACATTTCAAACATGAAAAAGGTCATTTTAAAATCAACATGAAGAACCAAAATTCCAAAAGTATAAAACACACAAACATGCTTACCGAAGAATAAAAAATGTATCGTACTAGGCACCCTCCTCCCGCCCTGTGGTGCAACTGATTTCCCTTTCTCCAAAAATGTACTCAATGGGATCGTAATGTTGCAACCACACACAAGTTGACCTGCTGTGAGGAAAAAACGCTTTAGTACATTTCAAACATGAAAAAGGTCATTTTAAAATCAACATGAAGAACCAAAAGTCCATAAGTATAAAACACACAAAAATGCTTACCGAAGAAAAAAAAAGTATCATACTAGGCACCCTCCTCCCGCCCTGTGGTGCAACTGATTTCCCTTTCTCCAAAAATGTACTCAATGGGATCGTAATGTTGCAACCACACACAAGTTGACCTGCTGTGAGGAAAAAACGCTTTAGTACATTTCAAACATGAAAAAGGTCATTTTAAAATCAACATGAAGAACCAAAATTCCATAAGTATAAAACACACAAAAATGCTTACCGAAGAATAAAAAATTTATCGTACTAGGCACCCTCCTCCCGCCCTGTGGTGCAACTGATGTCCCTTTCTCCAAAAATGTACGCAATGGGATCGTAATGTTGCAACCACACACAAGTTGACCTGCTGTGAGGAAAAAACGCTTTAGTACATTTCAAACATGAAAAAGGTCATTTTAAAATCAACATGAAGAACCAAAATTCCATAAGTATAAAACACACATAAATGCTTACCGAAGAAAAAAAAGTATCGTACTAGGCACCCTCCTCCCGCCCTGTGGTGCAACTGATTTCCGTTTCTCCAAAAATGTACTCAATGGGATCGTAATGTTGCAACCACACACAAGTTGACCTGCTGTGAGGAAAAAATGCTTTAGTACATTTCAAACATGAAAAAGGTCATTTTAAAATCAACATGAAGAACCAAAATTCCATAAGTATAAAACATAAAAAAAATGCTTACCGAAGAAAACAATATGTATCGTACTAGGCACCCTCCTCCCGCCCTGTGGTGCAACTGATGTCCCTTTCTCCAAAAATGTACTCAATGGGATCGTAATGTTGCAACCACGCACAAGTTGACCTGCTGTGAGGAAAAAACGCTTTAGTACATTTCAAACATGAAAAAGGTCATTTTAAAATCAACATGAAGAACCAAAATTCCAAAAGTATAAAACACACAAAAATGCTTACCGAAGAAAAAAAATGTATCGTACTAGGCACCCTCCTCCCGCCCTGTGTTGCAACTGATGTCCCTTTCTCCAAAAATTCACTCAATGGGATCGTAATGTTGCAACCACACACAAGTTGACCTGCTGTGAGGAAAAAAACGCTTTAGTACATTTCAAACATGAAAAAGGTCATTTTAAAATCAACATGAAGAACCAAAATTCCATAAGTATAAAACATAAAAAAATGCTTACCGAAGAAAACAATATGTATCGTACTAGGCACCCTCCTCCCGCCCTGTGGTGCAACTGATGTCCCTTTCTCCAAAAATGTACTCAATGGGATCGTAATGTTGCAACCACACACAAGTTGACCTGCTGTGAGGAAAAAACGCTTTAGTACATTTCAAACATGAAAAAGGTCATTTTAAAATCAACATGAAGAACCAAAATTCCATAAGTATAAAACATAAAAAAAATGCTTACCGAAGAAAACAATATGTATCGTACTAGGCACCCTCCTCCCGCCCTGTGGTGCAACTGATGTCCCTTTCTCCAAAAATGTACTCAATGGGATCGTAATGTTGCAACCACACACAAGTTGACCTGCTGTGAGGAAAAAACGCTTTAGTACATTTCAAACATGAAAAAGGTCATTTTAAAATCAACATGAAGAACCAAAATTCCAAAAGTATAAAACACACAAAAATGCTTACCGAAGAATAAAAAATGTATCGTACTAGGCACCCTCCTCCCGCCCTGTGGTGCAACTGATGTCCCTTTCTCCAAAAATGTACTCAATGGGATCGTAATGTTGCAACCACACACAAGTTGACCTGCTGTGAGGAAAAAACGCTTTAGTACATTTCAAACATGAAAAAGGTCATTTTAAAATCAACATGAAGAACCAAAATTCCAAAAGTATAAAACACACAAAAATGCTTACCGAAGAATAAAAAATGTATCGTACTAGGCACCCTCCTCCCGCCCTGTGGTGCAACTGATGTCCCTTTCTCCAAAAATGTACTCAATGGGATTGTAATGTTGCAACCACACACAAGATGACCTGCTGTGAGGAAAAAACGCTTTAGTACATTTCAAACATGAAAAAGGTCATTTTAAAATCAACATGAAGAACCAAAATTCCAAAAGTATAAAACACACAAAAATGCTTACCGAAGAATAAAAAATGTATCGTACTAGGCACCCTCCTCCCGCCCTGTGGTGCAACTGATGTCCCTTTCTCCAAAAATGTACTCAATGGGATCGTAATGTTGCAACCACACACAAGTTGACCTGCTGTGAGGAAAAAAACGCTTTAGTACATTTCAAACATGAAAAAGGTCATTTTAAAATCAACATGAAGAACCAAAATTCCATAAGCATAAAACATAAAAAAATGCTTACCGAGGAAAACAATATGTATCGTACTAGGCACCCTCCTCCCGCCCTGTGGTGCAACTGATGTCCCTTTCTCCAAAAATGTACTCAATGGGATCGTAATGTTGCAACCACACACAAGTTGACCTGCTGTGAGGAAAAAACGCTTTAGTACATTTCAAACATGAAAAAGGTCATTTTAAAATCAACATGAAGAACCAAAATTCCAAAAGTATAAAACACACAAAAATGCTTACCGAAGAATAAAAAATGTATCGTACTAGGCACCCTCCTCCCGCCCTGTGGTGCAACTGATGTCCCTTTCTCCAAAAATGTACTCAATGGGATCGTAATGTTGCAACCACACACAAGTTGACCTGCTGTGAGGAAAAAACGCTTTAGTACATTTCAAACATGAAAAAGGTCATTTTAAAATCAACATGAAGAACCAAAATTCCAAAAGTATAAAACACACAAAAATGCTTACCGAAGAATAAAAAATGTATCGTACTAGGCACCCTCCTCCCGCCCTGTGGTGCAACTGATGTCCCTTTCTCCAAAAATGCACTCAATGGGATCGTAATGTTGCAACCACACACAAGTTGACCTGCTGTGAGGAAAAAAACGCTTTAGTACATTTCAAACATGAAAAAGGTCATTTTAAAATCAACATGAAGAACCAAAATTCCATAAGTATAAAACATAAAAAAATGCTTACCGAAGAAAACAATATGTATCGTACTAGGCACCCTCCTCCCGCCCTGTGGTGCAACTGATGTCCCTTTCTCCAAAAATGTACTCAATGGGATCGTAATGTTGCAACCACACACAAGTTGACCTGCTGTGAGGAAAAAACGCTTTAGTACATTTCAAACATGAAAAAGGTCATTTTAAAATCAACATGAAGAACCAAAATTCCATAAGTATAAAACATAAAAAAAATGCTTACCGAAGAAAACAATATGTATCGTACTAGGCACCCTCCTCCCGCCCTGTGGTGCAACTGATGTCCCTTTCTCCAAAAATGTACTCAATGGGATCGTAATGTTGCAACCACACACAAGTTGACCTGCTGTGAGGAAAAAACGCTTTAGTACATTTCAAACATGAAAAAGGTCATTTTAAAATCAACATGAAGAACCAAAATTCCAAAAGTATAAAACACACAAAAATGCTTACCGAAGAATAAAAAATGTATCGTACTAGGCACCCTCCTCCCGCCCTGTGGTGCAACTGATGTCCCTTTCTCCAAAAATGTACTCAATGGGATCGTAATGTTGCAACCACACACAAGTTGACCTGCTGTGAGGAAAAAACGCTTTAGTACATTTCAAACATGAAAAAGGTCATTTTAAAATCAACATGAAGAACCAAAATTCCATAAGTATAAAACACACAAAAATGCTTACCGAAGAAAAAAAAAGTATCGTACTAGGCACCCTCCTCCCGCCCTGTGGTGCAACTGATTTCCCTTTCTCCAAAAATGTACTCAATGGGATCGTAATGTTGCAACCACACACAAGTTGACCTGCTGTGAGGAAAAAACGCTTCAGTACATTTCAAACATGAAAAAGGTCATTTTAAAATCAACATGATGAACCAAAATTCCAAAAGTATAAAACACACAAAAATGCTTACCGAAGAATAAAAAAGTATCGTACTAGGCACCCTCCTCCCGCCCTGTGGTGCAACTGATTTCCCTTTCTCCAAAAATGTACTCAATGGGATCGTAATGTTGCAACCACACACAAGTTGACCTGCTGTGAGGAAAAAACGCTTTAGTACATTTCAAACATGAAAAAGGTCATTTTAAAATCAACATGAAGAACCAAAATTCCAAAAGTATAAAACACACAAAAATGCTTACCGAAGAATAAAAAATGTATCGTACTAGGCACCCTCCTCCCGCCCTGTGGTGCAACTGATGTCCCTTTCTCCAAAAATGTACGCAATGGGATCGTAATGTTGCAACCACACACAAGTTGACCTGCTGTGAGGAAAAAACGCTTTAGTACATTTCAAACATGAAAAAGGTCATTTTAAAATCAACATGAAGAACCAAAATTCCATAAGTATAAAACACACAAAAATGCTTACCGAAGAAAAAAAAAGTATCGTACTAGGCACCCTCCTCCCGCCCTGTGGTGCAACTGATTTCCCTTTCTCCAAAAATGTACTCAATGGGATCGTAATGTTGCAACCACACACAAGTTGACCTGCTGTGAGGAAAAAACGCTTCAGTACATTTCAAACATGAAAAAGGTCATTTTAAAATCAACATGAAGAACCAAAATTCCAAAAGTATAAAACACACAAAAATGCTTACCGAAGAATAAAAAATGTATCATACTAGGCACCCTCCTCCCGCCCTGTGGTGCAACTGATTTCCCTTTCTCCAAAAATGTACTCAATGGGATCGTAATGTTGCAACCACACACAAGTTGACCTGCTGTGAGGAAAAAACGCTTTAGTACATTTCAAACATGAAAAAGGTCATTTTAAAATCAACATGAAGAACCAAAATTCCATAAGTATAAAACATAAAAAAATGCTTACCGAAGAAAACAATATGTATCGTACTAGGCACCCTCCTCCTGCCCTGTGGTGCAACTGATTTCCCTTTCTGCAAAAATGTACTCAATGGGATCGTAATGTTGCAACCACACACAAGTTGACCTGCTGTGAGGAAAAAACGCTTTAGTACATTTCAAACGTGAAAAAGGTCATTTTAAAATCAACATGAAGAACCAAAATTCCATAAGTATAAAACACACAAAAATGCTTACCGAAGAATAAAAAATGTATCGTACTAGGCACCCTCCTCCCGCCCTGTGGTGCAACTGATGTCCCTTTCTCCAAAAATGTACGCAATGGGATCGTAATGTTGCAACCACACACAAGTTGACCTGCTGTGAGGAAAAAACGCTTTAGTACATTTCAAACATGAAAAAGGTCATTTTAAAATCAACATGAAGAACCAAAAGTCCATAAGTATAAAACACACAAAAATGCTTACCGAAGAATAAAAAATGTATCGTACTAGGCACCCTCCTCCCGCCCTGTGGTGCAACTGATTTCCCTTTCTCCAAAAATGTACTCAATGGGATCGTAATGTTGCAACCACACACAAGTTGACCTGCTGTGAGGAAAAAACGCTTTAGTACATTTCAAACATGAAAAAGGTCATTTTAAAATCAACATGAAGAACCAAAATTCCATAAGTATAAAACACACAAAAATGCTTACCGAAGAAAAAAAAAGTATCGTACTAGGCAACCTCCTCCCGCCCTGTGGTGCAACTGATTTCCCTTTCTGCAAAAATGTACTCAATGGGATCGTAATGTTGCAACCACACACAAGTTGACCTGCTGTGAGGAAAAAACGCTTTAGTACATTTCAAACATGAAAAAGGTCATTTTAAAATCAACATGAAGAACCAAAATTCCATAAGTATAAAACACACAAAAATGCTTACCGAAGAATAAAAAAGTATCGTACTAGGCACCCTCCTCCCGCCCTGTGGTGCAACTGATGTCCCTTTCTCCAAAAATGTACTCAATGGGATCGTAATGTTGCAACCACACACAAGTTGACCTGCTGTGAGGAAAAAACGCTTTAGTACATTTCAAACATGAAAAAGGTCATTTTAAAATCAACATGAAGAACCAAAATTCCATAAGTATAAAACACACAAAAATGCTTACCGAAGAATAAAAAAGTATCGTACTAGGCACCCTCCTCCCGCCCTGTGGTGCAACTGATGTCCCTTTCTCCAAAAATGTACTCAATGGGATCGTAATGTTGCAACCACACACAAGTTGACCTGCTGTGAGGAAAAAACGCTTTAGTACATTTCAAACATGAAAAAGGTCATTTTAAAATCAACATGAAGAACCAAAATTCCATAAGTATAAAACACACAAAAATGCTTACCGAAGAATAAAAAATGTATCGTACTAGGCACCCTCCTCCCGCCCTGTGGTGCAACTGATGTCCCTTTCTCCAAAAATGTACGCAATGGGATCGTAATGTTGCAACCACACACAAGTTGACCTGCTGTGAGGAAAAAACGCTTTAGTACATTTCAAACATGAAAAAGGTCATTTTAAAATCAACATGAAGAACCAAAATTCCATAAGTATAAAACATAAAAAAATGCTTACCGAAGAAAACAATATGTATCGTACTAGGCACCCTCCTCCCGTTCTGTGGTGCAACTGATGTCCCTTTCTCCAAAAATGTACTCAATGGGATCGTAATGTTGCAACCACACACAAGTTGACCTGCTGTGAGGAAAAAACGCTTTAGTACATTTCAAACATGAAAAAGGTCATTTTAAAATCAACATGAAGAACCAAAATTCCAAAAGTATAAAACACACAAACATGCTTACCGAAGAATAAAAAATGTATCGTACTAGGCACCCTCCTCCCGCCCTGTGGTGCAACTGATTTCCCTTTCTCCAAAAATGTACTCAATGGGATCGTAATGTTGCAACCACACACAAGTTGACCTGCTGTGAGGAAAAAACGCTTTAGTACATTTCAAACATGAAAAAGGTCATTTTAAAATCAACATGAAGAACCAAAAGTCCATAAGTATAAAACACACAAAAATGCTTACCGAAGAAAAAAAAAGTATCATACTAGGCACCCTCCTCCCGCCCTGTGGTGCAACTGATTTCCCTTTCTCCAAAAATGTACGCAATGGGATCGTAATGTTGCAACCACACACAAGTTGACCTGCTGTGAGGAAAAAACGCTTTAGTACATTTCAAACATGAAAAAGGTCATTTTAAAATCAACATGAAGAACCAAAATTCCATAAGTATAAAACACACAAAAATGCTTACCGAAGAAAAAAAAAGTATCGTACTAGGCACCCTCCTCCCGCCCTGTGGTGCAACTGATGTCCCTTTCTCCAAAAATGTACTCAATGGGATCGTAATGTTGCAACCACACACAAGTTGACCTGCTGTGAGGAAAAAATGCTTTAGTACATTTCAAACATGAAAAAGGTCATTTTAAAATCAACATGAAGAACCAAAATTCCAAAAGTATAAAACACACAAAAATGCTTACCGAAGAATAAAAAATGTATCGTACTAGGCACCCTCCTCCCGCCCTGTGGTGCAACTGATGTCCCTTTCTCCAAAAATGCACTCAATGGGATCGTAATGTTGCAACCACACACAAGTTGACCTGCTGTGAGGAAAAAAACGCTTTAGTACATTTCAAACATGAAAAAGGTCATTTTAAAATCAACATGAAGAACCAAAATTCCATAAGTATAAAACATAAAAAAATGCTTACCGAAGAAAACAATATGTATCGTACTAGGCACCCTCCTCCCGCCCTGTGGTGCAACTGATGTCCCTTTCTCCAAAAATGTACTCAATGGGATCGTAATGTTGCAACCACACACAAGTTGACCTGCTGTGAGGAAAAAACGCTTTAGTACATTTCAAACATGAAAAAGGTCATTTTAAAATCAACATGAAGAACCAAAATTCCATAAGTATAAAACATAAAAAAAATGCTTACCGAAGAAAACAATATGTATCGTACTAGGCACCCTCCTCCCGCCCTGTGGTGCAACTGATGTCCCTTTCTCCAAAAATGTACTCAATGGGATCGTAATGTTGCAACAACACACAAGTTGACCTGCTGTGAGGAAAAAACGCTTTAGTACATTTCAAACATGAAAAAGGTCATTTTAAAATCAACATGAAGAACCAAAATTCCAAAAGTATAAAACACACAAAAATGCTTACCGAAGAATAAAAAATGTATCGTACTAGGCACCCTCCTCCCGCCCTGTGGTGCAACTGATGTCCCTTTCTCCAAAAATGTACTCAATGGGATCGTAATGTTGCAACCACACACAAGTTGACCTGCTGTGAGGAAAAAACGCTTTAGTACATTTCAAACATGAAAAAGGTCATTTTAAAATCAACATGAAGAACCAAAATTCCATAAGTATAAAACACACAAAAATGCTTACCGAAGAAAAAAAAAGTATCGTACTAGGCACCCTCCTCCCGCCCTGTGGTGCAACTGATTTCCCTTTCTCCAAAAATGTACTCAATGGGATCGTAATGTTGCAACCACACACAAGTTGACCTGCTGTGAGGAAAAAACGCTTCAGTACATTTCAAACATGAAAAAGGTCATTTTAAAATCAACATGATGAACCAAAATTCCAAAAGTATAAAACACACAAAAATGCTTACCGAAGAATAAAAAAGTATCGTACTAGGCACCCTCCTCCCGCCCTGTGGTGCAACTGATTTCCCTTTCTCCAAAAATGTACTCAATGGGATCGTAATGTTGCAACCACACACAAGTTGACCTGCTGTGAGGAAAAAACGCTTTAGTACATTTCAAACATGAAAAAGGTCATTTTAAAATCAACATGAAGAACCAAAATTCCAAAAGTATAAAACACACAAAAATGCTTACCGAAGAATAAAAAATGTATCGTACTAGGCACCCTCCTCCCGCCCTGTGGTGCAACTGATGTCCCTTTCTCCAAAAATGTACTCAATGGGATCGTAATGTTGCAACCACACACAAGTTGACCTGCTGTGAGGAAAAAACGCTTTAGTACATTTCAAACATGAAAAAGGTCATTTTAAAATCAACATGAAGAACCAAAATTCCATAAGTATAAAACATAAAAAAATGCTTACCGAAGAAAACAATATGTATCGTACTAGGCACCCTCCTCCCGCCCTGTGGTGCAACTGATGTCCCTTTCTCCAAAAATGTACTCAATGGGATCGTAATGTTGCAACCACACACAAGTTGACCTGCTGTGAGGAAAAAACGCTTTAGTACATTTCAAACATGAAAAAGGTCATTTTAAAATCAACATGAAGAACCAAAATTCCAAAAGTATAAAACACACAAAAATGCTTACCGAAGAATAAAAAATGTATCGTACTAGGCACCCTCCTCCCGCCCTGTGGTGCAACTGATGTCCCTTTCTCCAAAAATGTACTCAATGGGATCGTAATGTTGCAACCACACACAAGTTGACCTGCTGTGAGGAAAAAACGCTTTAGTACATTTCAAACATGAAAAAGGTCATTTTAAAATCAACATGAAGAACCAAAATTCCATAAGTATAAAACATAAAAAAATGCTTACCGAAGAAAACAATATGTATCGTACTAGGCACCCTCCTCCCGCCCTGTGGTGCAACTGATGTCCCTTTCTCCAAAAATGTACTCAATGGGATCGTAATGTTGCAACCACACACAAGTTGACCTGCTGTGAGGAAAAAACGCTTTAGTACATTTCAAACATGAAAAAGGTCATTTTAAAATCAACATGAAGAACCAAAATTCCAAAAGTATAAAACACACAAAAATGCTTACCGAAGAATAAAAAATGTATCGTACTAGGCACCCTCCTCCCGCCCTGTGGTGCAACTGATGTCCCTTTCTCCAAAAATGTACTCAATGGGATCGTAATGTTGCAACCACACACAAGTTGACCTGCTGTGAGGAAAAAACGCTTTAGTACATTTCAAACATGAAAAAGGTCATTTTAAAATCAACATGAAGAACCAAAATTCCAAAAGTATAAAACACACAAAAATGCTTACCGAAGAATAAAAAATGTATCGTACTAGGCACCCTCCTCCCGCCCTGTGGTGCAACTGATGTCCCTTTCTCCAAAAATGTACTCAATGGGATCGTAATGTTGCAACCACACACAAGTTGACCTGCTGTGAGGAAAAAACGCTTCAGTACATTTCAAACATGAAAAAGGTCATTTTAAAATCAACATGAAGAACCAAAATTCCAAAAGTATAAAACACACAAAAATGCTTACCGAAGAATAAAAAATGTATCATACTAGGCACCCTCCTCCCGCCCTGTGGTGCAACTGATTTCCCTTTCTCCAAAAATGTACTCAATGGGATCGTAATGTTGCAACCACACACAAGTTGACCTGCTGTGAGGAAAAAACGCTTTAGTACATTTCAAACATGAAAAAGGTCATTTTAAAATCAACATGAAGAACCAAAATTCCATAAGTATAAAACATAAAAAAATGCTTACCGAAGAAAACAATATGTATCGTACTAGGCACCCTCCTCCTGCCCTGTGGTGCAACTGATTTCCCTTTCTGCAAAAATGTACTCAATGGGATCGTAATGTTGCAACCACACACAAGTTGACCTGCTGTGAGGAAAAAACGCTTTAGTACATTTCAAACGTGAAAAAGGTCATTTTAAAATCAACATGAAGAACCAAAATTCCATAAGTATAAAACACACAAAAATGCTTACCGAAGAATAAAAAATGTATCGTACTAGGCACCCTCCTCCCGCCCTGTGGTGCAACTGATGTCCCTTTCTCCAAAAATGTACGCAATGGGATCGTAATGTTGCAACCACACACAAGTTGACCTGCTGTGAGGAAAAAACGCTTTAGTACATTTCAAACATGAAAAAGGTCATTTTAAAATCAACATGAAGAACCAAAATTCCATAAGTATAAAACACACAAAAATGCTTACCGTAGAAAAAAAAAGTATCGTACTAGGCACCCTCCTCCCGCCCTGTGGTGCAACTGATGTCCCTTTCTCCAAAAATGTACTCAATGGGATCGTAATGTTGCAACCACACACAAGTTGACCTGCTGTGAGGAAAAAATGCTTTAGTACATTTCAAACATGAAAAAGGTCATTTTAAAATCAACATGAAGAACCAAAATTCCAAAAGTATAAAACACACAAAAATGCTTACCGAAGAATAAAAAATGTATCGTACTAGGCACCCTCCTCCCGCCCTGTGGTGCAACTGATGTCCCTTTCTCCAAAAATGCACTCAATGGGATCGTAATGTTGCAACCACACACAAGTTGACCTGCTGTGAGGAAAAAAACGCTTTAGTACATTTCAAACATGAAAAAGGTCATTTTAAAATCAACATGAAGAACCAAAATTCCATAAGTATAAAACATAAAAAAATGCTTACCGAAGAAAACAATATGTATCGTACTAGGCACCCTCCTCCCGCCCTGTGGTGCAACTGATGTCCCTTTCTCCAAAAATGTACTCAATGGGATCGTAATGTTGCAACCACACACAAGTTGACCTGCTGTGAGGAAAAAACGCTTTAGTACATTTCAAACATGAAAAAGGTCATTTTAAAATCAACATGAAGAACCAAAATTCCATAAGTATAAAACATAAAAAAAATGCTTACCGAAGAAAACAATATGTATCGTACTAGGCACCCTCCTCCCGCCCTGTGGTGCAACTGATGTCCCTTTCTCCAAAAATGTACTCAATGGGATCGTAATGTTGCAACAACACACAAGTTGACCTGCTGTGAGGAAAAAACGCTTTAGTACATTTCAAACATGAAAAAGGTCATTTTAAAATCAACATGAAGAACCAAAATTCCAAAAGTATAAAACACACAAAAATGCTTACCGAAGAATAAAAAATGTATCGTACTAGGCACCCTCCTCCCGCCCTGTGGTGCAACTGATGTCCCTTTCTCCAAAAATGTACTCAATGGGATCGTAATGTTGCAACCACACACAAGTTGACCTGCTGTGAGGAAAAAACGCTTTAGTACATTTCAAACATGAAAAAGGTCATTTTAAAATCAACATGAAGAACCAAAATTCCATAAGTATAAAACACACAAAAATGCTTACCGAAGAAAAAAAAAGTATCGTACTAGGCACCCTCCTCCCGCCCTGTGGTGCAACTGATTTCCCTTTCTCCAAAAATGTACTCAATGGGATCGTAATGTTGCAACCACACACAAGTTGACCTGCTGTGAGGAAAAAACGCTTCAGTACATTTCAAACATGAAAAAGGTCATTTTAAAATCAACATGATGAACCAAAATTCCAAAAGTATAAAACACACAAAAATGCTTACCGAAGAATAAAAAAGTATCGTACTAGGCACCCTCCTCCCGCCCTGTGGTGCAACTGATTTCCCTTTCTCCAAAAATGTACTCAATGGGATCGTAATGTTGCAACCACACACAAGTTGACCTGCTGTGAGGAAAAAACGCTTTAGTACATTTCAAACATGAAAAAGGTCATTTTAAAATCAACATGAAGAACCAAAATTCCAAAAGTATAAAACACACAAAAATGCTTACCGAAGAATAAAAAATGTATCGTACTAGGCACCCTCCTCCCGCCCTGTGGTGCAACTGATGTCCCTTTCTCCAAAAATGTACGCAATGGGATCGTAATGTTGCAACCACACACAAGTTGACCTGCTGTGAGGAAAAAACGCTTTAGTACATTTCAAACATGAAAAAGGTCATTTTAAAATCAACATGAAGAACCAAAATTCCATAAGTATAAAACACACAAAAATGCTTACCGAAGAAAAAAAAAGTATCGTACTAGGCACCCTCCTCCCGCCCTGTGGTGCAACTGATTTCCCTTTCTCCAAAAATGTACTCAATGGGATCGTAATGTTGCAACCACACACAAGTTGACCTGCTGTGAGGAAAAAACGCTTCAGTACATTTCAAACATGAAAAAGGTCATTTTAAAATCAACATGAAGAACCAAAATTCCAAAAGTATAAAACACACAAAAATGCTTACCGAAGAATAAAAAATGTATCATACTAGGCACCCTCCTCCCGCCCTGTGGTGCAACTGATTTCCCTTTCTCCAAAAATGTACTCAATGGGATCGTAATGTTGCAACCACACACAAGTTGACCTGCTGTGAGGAAAAAACGCTTTAGTACATTTCAAACATGAAAAAGGTCATTTTAAAATCAACATGAAGAACCAAAATTCCATAAGTATAAAACATAAAAAAATGCTTACCGAAGAAAACAATATGTATCGTACTAGGCACCCTCCTCCTGCCCTGTGGTGCAACTGATTTCCCTTTCTGCAAAAATGTACTCAATGGGATCGTAATGTTGCAACCACACACAAGTTGACCTGCTGTGAGGAAAAAACGCTTTAGTACATTTCAAACGTGAAAAAGGTCATTTTAAAATCAACATGAAGAACCAAAATTCCATAAGTATAAAACACACAAAAATGCTTACCGAAGAATAAAAAATGTATCGTACTAGGCACCCTCCTCCCGCCCTGTGGTGCAACTGATGTCCCTTTCTCCAAAAATGTACGCAATGGGATCGTAATGTTGCAACCACACACAAGTTGACCTGCTGTGAGGAAAAAACGCTTTAGTACATTTCAAACATGAAAAAGGTCATTTTAAAATCAACATGAAGAACCAAAAGTCCATAAGTATAAAACACACAAAAATGCTTACCGAAGAATAAAAAATGTATCGTACTAGGCACCCTCCTCCCGCCCTGTGGTGCAACTGATTTCCCTTTCTCCAAAAATGTACTCAATGGGATCGTAATGTTGCAACCACACACAAGTTGACCTGCTGTGAGGAAAAAACGCTTTAGTACATTTCAAACATGAAAAAGGTCATTTTAAAATCAACATGAAGAACCAAAATTCCATAAGTATAAAACACACAAAAATGCTTACCGAAGAAAAAAAAAGTATCGTACTAGGCAACCTCCTCCCGCCCTGTGGTGCAACTGATTTCCCTTTCTGCAAAAATGTACTCAATGGGATCGTAATGTTGCAACCACACACAAGTTGACCTGCTGTGAGGAAAAAACGCTTTAGTACATTTCAAACATGAAAAAGGTCATTTTAAAATCAACATGAAGAACCAAAATTCCATAAGTATAAAACACACAAAAATGCTTACCGAAGAATAAAAAAGTATCGTACTAGGCACCCTCCTCCCGCCCTGTGGTGCAACTGATGTCCCTTTCTCCAAAAATGTACTCAATGGGATCGTAATGTTGCAACCACACACAAGTTGACCTGCTGTGAGGAAAAAACGCTTTAGTACATTTCAAACATGAAAAAGGTCATTTTAAAATCAACATGAAGAACCAAAATTCCATAAGTATAAAACACACAAAAATGCTTACCGAAGAATAAAAAAGTATCGTACTAGGCACCCTCCTCCCGCCCTGTGGTGCAACTGATGTCCCTTTCTCCAAAAATGTACTCAATGGGATCGTAATGTTGCAACCACACACAAGTTGACCTGCTGTGAGGAAAAAACGCTTTAGTACATTTCAAACATGAAAAAGGTCATTTTAAAATCAACATGAAGAACCAAAATTCCATAAGTATAAAACACACAAAAATGCTTACCGAAGAATAAAAAATGTATCGTACTAGGCACCCTCCTCCCGCCCTGTGGTGCAACTGATGTCCCTTTCTCCAAAAATGTACGCAATGGGATCGTAATGTTGCAACCACACACAAGTTGACCTGCTGTGAGGAAAAAACGCTTTAGTACATTTCAAACATGAAAAAGGTCATTTTAAAATCAACATGAAGAACCAAAATTCCATAAGTATAAAACATAAAAAAATGCTTACCGAAGAAAACAATATGTATCGTACTAGGCACCCTCCTCCCGTTCTGTGGTGCAACTGATGTCCCTTTCTCCAAAAATGTACTCAATGGGATCGTAATGTTGCAACCACACACAAGTTGACCTGCTGTGAGGAAAAAACGCTTTAGTACATTTCAAACATGAAAAAGGTCATTTTAAAATCAACATGAAGAACCAAAATTCCAAAAGTATAAAACACACAAACATGCTTACCGAAGAATAAAAAATGTATCGTACTAGGCACCCTCCTCCCGCCCTGTGGTGCAACTGATTTCCCTTTCTCCAAAAATGTACTCAATGGGATCGTAATGTTGCAACCACACACAAGTTGACCTGCTGTGAGGAAAAAACGCTTTAGTACATTTCAAACATGAAAAAGGTCATTTTAAAATCAACATGAAGAACCAAAAGTCCATAAGTATAAAACACACAAAAATGCTTACCGAAGAAAAAAAAAGTATCATACTAGGCACCCTCCTCCCGCCCTGTGGTGCAACTGATTTCCCTTTCTCCAAAAATGTACGCAATGGGATCGTAATGTTGCAACCACACACAAGTTGACCTGCTGTGAGGAAAAAACGCTTTAGTACATTTCAAACATGAAAAAGGTCATTTTAAAATCAACATGAAGAACCAAAATTCCATAAGTATAAAACACACAAAAATGCTTACCGAAGAAAAAAAAAGTATCGTACTAGGCACCCTCCTCCCGCCCTGTGGTGCAACTGATGTCCCTTTCTCCAAAAATGTACTCAATGGGATCGTAATGTTGCAACCACACACAAGTTGACCTGCTGTGAGGAAAAAATGCTTTAGTACATTTCAAACATGAAAAAGGTCATTTTAAAATCAACATGAAGAACCAAAATTCCAAAAGTATAAAACACACAAAAATGCTTACCGAAGAATAAAAAATGTATCGTACTAGGCACCCTCCTCCCGCCCTGTGGTGCAACTGATTTCCCTTTCTCCAAAAATGTACGCAATGGGATCGTAATGTTGCAACCACACACAAGTTGACCTGCTGTGAGGAAAAAACGCTTTAGTACATTTCAAACATGAAAAAGGTCATTTTAAAATCAACATGAAGAACCAAAATTCCATAAGTATAAAACACACAAAAATGCTTACCGAAGAATAAAAAATGTATCGTACTAGGCACCCTCCTCCCGCCCTGTGGTGCAACTGATGTCCCTTTCTCCAAAAATGTACTCAATGGGATCGTAATGTTGCAACCACACACAAGTTGACCTGCTGTGAGGAAAAAACGCTTTAGTACATTTCAAACATGAAAAAGGTCATTTTAAAATCAACATGAAGAACCAAAATTCCATAAGTATGAAACATAAAAAATGCTTACCGAAGAAAACAATATGTATCGTACTAGGCACCCTCCTCCCGCCCTGTGGTGCAACTGATTTCCCTTTCTCCAAAAATGTACTCAATGGGATCATAATGTTGCAACCACACACAAGTTGACCTGCTGTGAGGAAAAAACGCTTTAGTACATTTCAAACATGAAAAAGGTCATTTTAAAATCAACATGAAGAACCAAAATTCCATAAGTATAAAACACACAAAAATGCTTACCGAAGAAAAAAAAAGTATCGTACTAGGCAACCTCCTCCCGCCCTGTGGTGCAACTGATTTCCCTTTCTGCAAAAATGTACTCAATGGGATCGTAATGTTGCAACCACACACAAGTTGACCTGCTGTGAGGAAAAAACGCTTTAGTACATTTCAAACATGAAAAAGGTCATTTTAAAATCAACATGAAGAACCAAAATTCCATAAGTATAAAACACACAAAAATGCTTACCGAAGAATAAAAAAGTATCGTACTAGGCACCCTCCTCCCGCCCTGTGGTGCAACTGATGTCCCTTTCTCCAAAAATGTACTCAATGGGATCGTAATGTTGCAACCACACACAAGTTGACCTGCTGTGAGGAAAAAACGCTTTAGTACATTTCAAACATGAAAAAGGTCATTTTAAAATCAACATGAAGAACCAAAATTCCATAAGTATAAAACACACAAAAATGCTTACCGAAGAATAAAAAATGTATCGTACTAGGCACCCTCCTCCCGCCCTGTGGTGCAACTGATGTCCCTTTCTCCAAAAATGTACTCAATGGGATCGTAATGTTGCAACCACACACAAGTTGACCTGCTGTGAGGAAAAAACGCTTTAGTACATTTCAAACATGAAAAAGGTCATTTTAAAATCAACATGAAGAACCAAAATTCCATAAGTATAAAACACACAAAAATGCTTACCGAAGAATAAAAAAGTATCGTACTAGGCACCCTCCTCCCGCCCTGTGGTGCAACTGATGTCCCTTTCTCCAAAAATGTACTCAATGGGATCGTAATGTTGCAACCACACACAAGTTGACCTGCTGTGAGGAAAAAACGCTTTAGTACATTTCAAACATGAAAAAGGTCATTTTAAAATTAACATGAAGAACCAAAATTCCATAAGTATAAAACACACAAAAATGCTTACCGAAGAAAACAATATGTATCGTACTAGGCACCCTCCTCCCGCCCTGTGGTGCAACTGATGTCCCTTTCTCCAAAAATGTACTCAATGGGATCGTAATGTTGCAACCACACACAAGTTGACCTGCTGTGAGGAAAAAACGCTTTAGTACATTTCAAACATGAAAAAGGTCATTTTAAAATCAACATGAAGAACCAAAATTCCATAAGTATAAAACACACAAAAATGCTTACCGAAGAATAAAAAAGTATCGTACTAGGCACCCTCCTCCCGCCCTGTGGTGCAACTGATGTCCCTTTCTCCAAAAATGTACTCAATGGGATCGTAATGTTGCAACCACACACAAGTTGACCTGCTGTGAGGAAAAAACGCTTTAGTACATTTCAAACATGAAAAAGGTCATTTTAAAATCAACATGAAGAACCAAAATTCCATAAGTATAAAACACACAAAAATGCTTACCGAAGAATAAAAAATGTATCGTACTAGGCACCCTCCTCCCGCCCTGTGGTGCAACTGATGTTCCTTTCTCCAAAAATGTACGCAATGGGATCGTAATGTTGCAACCACTCACAAGTTGACCTGCTGTGAGGAAAAAACGCTTTAGTACATTTCAAACATGAAAAAGGTCATTTTAAAATCAACATGAAGAACCAAAATTCCATAAGTATAAAACATAAAAAAATGCTTACCGAAGAAAACAATATGTATCGTACTAGGCACCCTCCTCCCGTTCTGTGGTGCAACTGATGTCCCTTTCTCCAAAAATGTACTCAATGGGATCGTAATGTTGCAACCACACACAAGTTGACCTGCTGTGAGGAAAAAACGCTTTAGTACATTTCAAACATGAAAAAGGTCATTTTAAAATCAACATGAAGAACCAAAATTCCAAAAGTATAAAACACACAAACATGCTTACCGAAGAATAAAAAATGTATCGTACTAGGCACCCTCCTCCCGCCCTGTGGTGCAACTGATTTCCCTTTCTCCAAAAATGTACTCAATGGGATCGTAATGTTGCAACCACACACAAGTTGACCTGCTGTGAGGAAAAAACGCTTTAGTACATTTCAAACATGAAAAAGGTCATTTTAAAATCAACATGAAGAACCAAAAGTCCATAAGTATAAAACACACAAAAATGCTTACCGAAGAAAAAAAAAGTATCATACTAGGCACCCTCCTCCCGCCCTGTGGTGCAACTGATTTCCCTTTCTCCAAAAATGTACGCAATGGGATCGTAATGTTGCAACCACACACAAGTTGACCTGCTGTGAGGAAAAAACGCTTTAGTACATTTCAAACATGAAAAAGGTCATTTTAAAATCAACATGAAGAACCAAAATTCCATAAGTATAAAACACACAAAAATGCTTACCGAAGAAAAAAAAAGTATCGTACTAGGCACCCTCCTCCCGCCCTGTGGTGCAACTGATGTCCCTTTCTCCAAAAATGTACTCAATGGGATCATAATGTTGCAACCACACACAAGTTGACCTGCTGTGAGGAAAAAATGCTTTAGTACATTTCAAACATGAAAAAGGTCATTTTAAAATCAACATGAAGAACCAAAATTCCAAAAGTATAAAACACACAAAAATGCTTACCGAAGAATAAAAAATGTATCGTACTAGGCACCCTCCTCCCGCCCTGTGGTGCAACTGATTTCCCTTTCTCCAAAAATGTACGCAATGGGATCGTAATGTTGCAACCACACACAAGTTGACCTGCTGTGAGGAAAAAACGCTTTAGTACATTTCAAACATGGAAAAGGTCATTTTAAAATCAACATGAAGAACCAAAATTCCATAAGTATAAAACACACAAAAATGCTTACCGAAGAATAAAAAATGTATCGTACTAGGCACCCTCCTCCCGCCCTGTGGTGCAACTGATGTCCCTTTCTCCAAAAATGTACTCAATGGGATCGTAATGTTGCAACCACACACAAGTTGACCTGCTGTGAGGAAAAAACGCTTTAGTACATTTCAAACATGAAAAAGGTCATTTTAAAATCAACATGAAGAACCAAAATTCCATAAGTATGAAACATAAAAAATGCTTACCGAAGAAAACAATATGTATCGTACTAGGCACCCTCCTCCCGCCCTGTGGTGCAACTGATTTCCCTTTCTCCAAAAATGTACTCAATGGGATCGTAATGTTGCAACCACACACAAGTTGACCTGCTGTGAGGAAAAAACGCTTTAGTACATTTCAAACATGAAAAAGGTCATTTTAAAATCAACATGAAGAACCAAAATTCCATAAGTATAAAACACACAAAAATGCTTACCGAAGAAAAAAAAAGTATCGTACTAGGCAACCTCCTCCCGCCCTGTGGTGCAACTGATTTCCCTTTCTGCAAAAATGTACTCAATGGGATCGTAATGTTGCAACCACACACAAGTTGACCTGCTGTGAGGAAAAAACGCTTTAGTACATTTCAAACATGAAAAAGGTCATTTTAAAATCAACATGAAGAACCAAAATTCCATAAGTATAAAACACACAAAAATGCTTACCGAAGAATAAAAAAGTATCGTACTAGGCACCCTCCTCCCGCCCTGTGGTGCAACTGATGTCCCTTTCTCCAAAAATGTACTCAATGGGATCGTAATGTTGCAACCACACACAAGTTGACCTGCTGTGAGGAAAAAACGCTTTAGTGCATTTCAAACATGAAAAAGGTCATTTTAAAATCAACATGAAGAACCAAAATTCCATAAGTATAAAACACACAAAAATGCTTACCGAAGAATAAAAAATGTATCGTACTAGGCACCCTCCTCCCGCCCTGTGGTGCAACTGATGTCCCTTTCTCCAAAAATGTACTCAATGGGATCGTAATGTTGCAACCACACACAAGTTGACCTGCTGTGAGGAAAAAACGCTTTAGTACATTTCAAACATGAAAAAGGTCATTTTAAAATCAACATGAAGAACCAAAATTCCATAAGTATAAAACACACAAAAATGCTTACCGAAGAATAAAAAAGTATCGTACTAGGCACCCTCCTCCCGCCCTGTGGTGCAACTGATGTCCCTTTCTCCAAAAATGTACTCAATGGGATCGTAATGTTGCAACCACACACAAGTTGACCTGCTGTGAGGAAAAAACGCTTTAGTACATTTCAAACATGAAAAAGGTCATTTTAAAATTAACATGAAGAACCAAAATTCCATAAGTATAAAACATAAAAAAATGATTACCGAAGAAAACAATATGTATCGTACTAGGCACCCTCCTCCCGCCCTGTGGTGCAACTGATGTCCCTTTCTCCAAAAATGTACGCAATGGGATCGTAATGTTGCAACCACACACAAGTTGACCTGCTGTGAGGAAAAAACGCTTTAGTACATTTCAAACATGAAAAAGGTCATTTTAAAATCAACATGAAGAACCAAAATTCCATAAGTATAAAACACACAAAAATGCTTACCGAAGAATAAAAAATGTATCATACTAGGCACCCTCCTCCCGCCCTGTGGTGCAACTGATGTCCCTTTCTCCAAAAATGTACTCAATGGGATCGTAATGTTGCAACCACACACAAGTTGACCTGCTGTGAGGAAAAAACGCTTTAGTACATTTCAAACATGAAAAAGGTCTTTTTAAAATCAACATGAAGAACCAAAATTCCATAAGTATAAAACATAAAAAAATGCTTACCGAAGAAAACAATATGTATCGTACTAGGCACCCTCCTCCCGCCCTGTGGTGCAACTGATTTCCCTTTCTGCAAAAATGTACTCAATGGGATCGTAATGTTGCAACCACACACAAGTTGACCTGCTGTGAGGAAAAAACGCTTTAGTACATTTCAAAAGTGAAAAAGGTCATTTTAAAATCAACATGAAGAACCAAAATTCCAAAAGTATAAAACACACAAAAATGCTTACCGAAGAATAAAAAATGTATCGTACTAGGCACCCTCCTCCCGCCCTGTGGTGCAACTGATGTCCCTTTCTCCAAAAATGTACGCAATGGGATCGTAATGTTGCAACCACACACAAGTTGACCTGCTGTGAGGAAAAAACGCTTTAGTACATTTCAAACATGAAAAAGGTCATTTTAAAATCAACATGAAGAACCAAAATTCCATAAGTATAAAACACACAAAAATGCTTACCGAAGAATAAAAAATGTATCGTACTAGGCACCCTCCTCCCGCCCTGTGGTGCAACTGATGTCCCTTTCTCCAAAAATGTACGCAATGGGATCGTAATGTTGCAACCACACACAAGTTGACCTGCTGTGAGGAAAAAACGCTTTAGTACATTTCAAACATGAAAAAGGTCATTTTAAAATCAACATGAAGAACCAAAATTCCATAAGTATAAAACACACAAAAATGCTTACCGAAGAAAAAAAAAGTATCGTACTAGGCACCCTCCTCCCGCCCTGTGGTGCAACTGATGTCCCTTTCTCCAAAAATGTACTCAATGGGATCGTAATGTTGCAACCACACACAAGTTGACCTGCTGTGAGGAAAAAATGCTTTAGTACATTTCAAACATGAAAAAGGTCATTTTAAAATCAACATGAAGAACCAAAATTCCATAAGTATAAAACACACAAAAATGCTTACCGAAGAATAAAAAATGTATCGTACTAGGCACCCTACTCCCGCCCTGTGGTGCAACTGATGTCCCTTTCTCCAAAAATGTACTCAATGGGATCGTAATGTTGCAACCACACACAAGTTGACCTGCTGTGAGGAAAAAATGCTTTAGTACATTTCAAACATGAAAAAGGTCATTTTAAAATCAACATGAAGAACCAAAATTCCATAAGTATAAAACATAAAAAAATGCTTACCGAAGAAAACAATATGTATCGTACTAGGCACCCTCCTCCCGCCCTGTGGTGCAACTGATGTCCCTTTCTCCAAAAATGTACTCAATGGGATCGTAATGTTGCAACCACACACAAGTTGACCTGCTGTGAGGAAAAAACGCTTTAGTACATTTCAAACATGAAAAAGGTCATTTTAAAATCAACATGAAGAACCAAAATTCCAAAAGTATAAATCACACAAAAATGCTTACCGAAGAATAAAAAATGTATCGTACTAGGCACCCTCCTCCCGTCCTGTGGTGCAACTGATTTCCCTTTCTCCAAAAATGTACTCAATGGGATCGTAATGTTGCAACCACACACAAGTTGACCTGCTGTGAGGAAAAAACGCTTTAGTACATTTCAAACATGAAAAAGGTCATTTTAAAATCAACATGAAGAACCAAAATTCCATAAGTATAAAACACACAAAAATGCTTACCGAAGAATAAAAAATGTATCGTACTAGGCACCCTCCTCCCGCCCTGTGGTGCAACTGATGTCCCTTTCTCCAAAAATGTACGCAATGGGATCGTAATGTTGCAACCACACACAAGTTGACCTGCTGTGAGGAAAAAACGCTTTAGTACATTTCAAACATGAAAAAGGTCATTTTAAAATCAACATGAAGAACCAAAATTCCATAAGTATAAAACATAAAAAAATGCTTACCGAAGAAAACAATATGTATCGTACTAGGCACCCTCCTCCCGTTCTGTGGTGCAACTGATGTCCCTTTCTCCAAAAATGTACTCAATGGGATCGTAATGTTGCAACCACACACAAGTTGACCTGCTGTGAGGAAAAAACGCTTTAGTACATTTCAAACATGAAAAAGGTCATTTTAAAATCAACATGAAGAACCAAAATTCCAAAAGTATAAAACACACAAACATGCTTACCGAAGAATAAAAAATGTATCGTACTAGGCACCCTCCTCCCGCCCTGTGGTGCAACTGATTTCCCTTTCTCCAAAAATGTACTCAATGGGATCGTAATGTTGCAACCACACACAAGTTGACCTGCTGTGAGGAAAAAACGCTTTAGTACATTTCAAACATGAAAAAGGTCATTTTAAAATCAACATGAAGAACCAAAAGTCCATAAGTATAAAACACACAAAAATGCTTACCGAAGAAAAAAAAAGTATCATACTAGGCACCCTCCTCCCGCCCTGTGGTGCAACTGATTTCCCTTTCTCCAAAAATGTACTCAATGGGATCGTAATGTTGCAACCACACACAAGTTGACCTGCTGTGAGGAAAAAACGCTTTAGTACATTTCAAACATGAAAAAGGTCATTTTAAAATCAACATGAAGAACCAAAATTCCATAAGTATAAAACACACAAAAATGCTTACCGAAGAATAAAAAATGTATCGTACTAGGCACCCTCCTCCCGCCCTGTGGTGCAACTGATGTCCCTTTCTCCAAAAATGTACGCAATGGGATCGTAATGTTGCAACCACACACAAGTTGACCTGCTGTGAGGAAAAAACGCTTTAGTACATTTCAAACATGAAAAAGGTCATTTTAAAATCAACATGAAGAACCAAAATTCCATAAGTATAAAACACACAAAAATGCTTACCGAAGAAAAAAAAAGTATCGTACTAGGCACCCTCCTCCCGCCCTGTGGTGCAACTGATGTCCCTTTCTCCAAAAATGTACTCAATGGGATCGTAATGTTGCAACCACACACAAGTTGACCTGCTGTGAGGAAAAAATGCTTTAGTACATTTCAAACATGAAAAAGGTCATTTTAAAATCAACATGAAGAACCAAAATTCCAAAAGTATAAAACACACAAAAATGCTTACCGAAGAATGAAAAATGTATCGTACTAGGCACCCTCCTCCCGCCCTGTGGTGCAACTGATGTCCCTTTCTCCAAAAATGTTCGCAATGGGATCGTAATGTTGCAACCACACACAAGTTGACCTGCTGTGAGGAAAAAACGCTTTAGTACATTTCAAACATGAAAAAGGTCATTTTAAAATCAACATGAAGAACCAAAATTCCATAAGTATAAAACACACAAAAATGCTTACCGAAGAATAAAAAATGTATCGTACTAGGCACCCTACTCCCGCCCTGTGGTGCAACTGATGTCCCTTTCTCCAAAAATGTACTCAATGGGATCGTAATGTTGCAACCACACACAAGTTGACCTGCTGTGAGGAAAAAATGCTTTAGTACATTTCAAACATGAAAAAGGTCATTTTAAAATCAACATGAAGAACCAAAATTCCATAAGTATAAAACATAAAAAAATGCTTACCGAAGAAAACAATATGTATCGTACTAGGCACCCTCCTCCCGCCCTGTGGTGCAACTGATGTCCCTTTCTCCAAAAATGTACTCAATGGGATCGTAATGTTGCAACCACACACAAGTTGACCTGCTGTGAGGAAAAAACGCTTTAGTACATTTCAAACATGAAAAAGGTCATTTTAAAATCAACATGAAGAACCAAAATTCCAAAAGTATAAATCACACAAAAATGCTTACCGAAGAATAAAAAATGTATCGTACTAGGCACCCTCCTCCCGTCCTGTGGTGCAACTGATTTCCCTTTCTCCAAAAATGTACTCAATGGGATCGTAATGTTGCAACCACACACAAGTTGACCTGCTGTGAGGAAAAAACGCTTTAGTACATTTCAAACATGAAAAAGGTCATTTTAAAATCAACATGAAGAACCAAAATTCCATAAGTATAAAACACACAAAAATGCTTACCGAAGAATAAAAAATGTATCGTACTAGGCACCCTCCTCCCGCCCTGTGGTGCAACTGATGTCCCTTTCTCCAAAAATGCACGCAATGGGATCGTAATGTTGCAACCACACACAAGTTGACCTGCTGTGAGGAAAAAACGCTTTAGTACATTTCAAACATGAAAAAGGTCATTTTAAAATCAACATGAAGAACCAAAATTCCATAAGTATAAAACATAAAAAAATGCTTACCGAAGAAAACAATATGTATCGTACTAGGCACCCTCCTCCCGTTCTGTGGTGCAACTGATGTCCCTTTCTCCAAAAATGTACTCAATGGGATCGTAATGTTGCAACCACACACAAGTTGACCTGCTGTGAGGAAAAAACGCTTTAGTACATTTCAAACATGAAAAAGGTCATTTTAAAATCAACATGAAGAACCAAAATTCCAAAAGTATAAAACACACAAACATGCTTACCGAAGAATAAAAAATGTATCGTACTAGGCACCCTCCTCCCGCCCTGTGGTGCAACTGATTTCCCTTTCTCCAAAAATGTACTCAATGGGATCGTAATGTTGCAACCACACACAAGTTGACCTGCTGTGAGGAAAAAACGCTTTAGTACATTTCAAACATGAAAAAGGTCATTTTAAAATCAACATGAAGAACCAAAAGTCCATAAGTATAAAACACACAAAAATGCTTACCGAAGAAAAAAAAAGTATCATACTAGGCACCCTCCTCCCGCCCTGTGGTGCAACTGATTTCCCTTTCTCCAAAAATGTACTCAATGGGATCGTAATGTTGCAACCACACACAAGTTGACCTGCTGTGAGGAAAAAACGCTTTAGTACATTTCAAACATGAAAAAGGTCATTTTAAAATCAACATGAAGAACCAAAATTCCATAAGTATAAAACACACAAAAATGCTTACCGAAGAATAAAAAATGTATCGTACTAGGCACCCTCCTCCCGCCCTGTGGTGCAACTGATGTCCCTTTCTCCAAAAATGTACGCAATGGGATCGTAATGTTGCAACCACACACAAGTTGACCTGCTGTGAGGAAAAAACGCTTTAGTACATTTCAAACATGAAAAAGGTCATTTTAAAATCAACATGAAGAACCAAAATTCCATAAGTATAAAACACACAAAAATGCTTACCGAAGAAAAAAAAAGTATCGTACTAGGCACCCTCCTCCCGCCCTGTGGTGCAACTGATGTCCCTTTCTCCAAAAATGTACTCAATGGGATCGTAATGTTGCAACCACACACAAGTTGACCTGCTGTGAGGAAAAAATGCTTTAGTACATTTCAAACATGAAAAAGGTCATTTTAAAATCAACATGAAGAACCAAAATTCCAAAAGTATAAAACACACAAAAATGCTTACCGAAGAATGAAAAATGTATCGTACTAGGCACCCTCCTCCCGCCCTGTGGTGCAACTGATGTCCCTTTCTCCAAAAATGTTCGCAATGGGATCGTAATGTTGCAACCACACACAAGTTGACCTGCTGTGAGGAAAAAACGCTTTAGTACATTTCAAACATGAAAAAGGTCATTTTAAAATCAACATGAAGAACCAAAATTCCATAAGTATAAAACACACAAAAATGCTTACCGAAGAATAAAAAATGTATCGTACTAGGCACCCTACTCCCGCCCTGTGGTGCAACTGATGTCCCTTTCTCCAAAAATGTACTCAATGGGATCGTAATGTTGCAACCACACACAAGTTGACCTGCTGTGAGGAAAAAATGCTTTAGTACATTTCAAACATGAAAAAGGTCATTTTAAAATCAACATGAAGAACCAAAAGTCCATAAGTATAAAACATAAAAAAATGCTTACCGAAGAAAACAATATGTATCGTACTAGGCACCCTCCTCCCGCCCTGTGGTGCAACTGATGTCCCTTTCTCCAAAAATGTACTCAATGGGATCGTAATGTTGCAACCACACACAAGTTGACCTGCTGTGAGGAAAAAACGCTTTAGTACATTTCAAACATGAAAAAGGTCATTTTAAAATCAACATGAAGAACCAAAATTCCAAAAGTATAAATCACACAAAAATGCTTACCGAAGAATAAAAAATGTATCGTACTAGGCACCCTCCTCCCGTCCTGTGGTGCAACTGATTTCCCTTTCTCCAAAAATGTACTCAATGGGATCGTAATGTTGCAACCACACACAAGTTGACCTGCTGTGAGGAAAAAACGCTTTAGTACATTTCAAACATGAAAAAGGTCATTTTAAAATCAACATGAAGAACCAAAATTCCATAAGTATAAAACACACAAAAATGCTTACCGAAGAATAAAAAATGTATCGTACTAGGCACCCTCCTCCCGCCCTGTGGTGCAACTGATGTCCCTTTCTCCAAAAATGTACGCAATGGGATCGTAATGTTGCAACCACACACAAGTTGACCTGCTGTGAGGAAAAAACGCTTTAGTACATTTCAAACATGAAAAAGGTCATTTTAAAATCAACATGAAGAACCAAAATTCCATAAGTATAAAACACACAAAAATGCTTACCGAAGAATGAAAAATGTATCGTACTAGGCACCCTCCTCCCGCCCTGTGGTGCAACTGATGTCCCTTTCTCCAAAAATGTTCGCAATGGGATCGTAATGTTGCAACCACACACAAGTTGACCTGCTGTGAGGAAAAAACGCTTTAGTACATTTCAAACATGAAAAAGGTCATTTTAAAATCAACATGAAGAACCAAAATTCCATAAGTATAAAACACACAAAAATGCTTACCGAAGAATAAAAAATGTATCGTACTAGGCACCCTCCTCCCGCCCTGTGGTGCAACTGATGTCCCTTTCTCCAAAAATGTACTCAATGGGATCGTAATGTTGCAACCACACACAAGTTGACCTGCTGTGAGGAAAAAACGCTTTAGTACATTTCAAACATGAAAAAGGTCATTTTAAAATCAACATGAAGAACCAAAATTCCATAAGTATGAAACATAAAAAATGCTTACCGAAGAAAACAATATGTATCGTACTAGGCACCCTCCTCCCGCCCTGTGGTGCAACTGATTTCCCTTTCTCCAAAAATGTACTCAATGGGATCGTAATGTTGCAACCACACACAAGTTGACCTGCTGTGAGGAAAAAACGCTTTAGTACATTTCAAACATGAAAAAGGTCATTTTAAAATCAACATGAAGAACCAAAATTCCATAAGTATAAAACACACAAAAATGCTTACCGAAGAAAAAAAAAGTATCGTACTAGGCAACCTCCTCCCGCCCTGTGGTGCAACTGATGTCCCTTTCTCCAAAAATGTACTCAATGGGATCGTAATGTTGCAACCACACACAAGTTGACCTGCTGTGAGGAAAAAACGCTTTAGTACATTTCAAACATGAAAAAGGTCATTTTAAAATCAACATGAAGAACCAAAATTCCATAAGTATAAAACACACAAAAATGCTTACCGAAGAATAAAAAAGTATCGTACTAGGCACCCTCCTCCCGCCCTGTGGTGCAACTGATGTCCCTTTCTCCAAAAATGTACTCAATGGGATCGTAATGTTGCAACCACACACAAGTTGACCTGCTGTGAGGAAAAAACGCTTTAGTACATTTCAAACATGAAAAAGGTCATTTTAAAATCAACATGAAGAACCAAAATTCCATAAGTATAAAACATAAAAAAATGCTTACCGAAGAAAACAATATGTATCGTACTAGGCACCCTCCTCCCGCCCTGTGGTGCAACTGATGTCCCTTTCTCCAAAAATGTACGCAATGGGATCGTAATGTTGCAACCACACACAAGTTGACCTGCTGTGAGGAAAAAACGCTTTAGTACATTTCAAACATGAAAAAGGTCATTTTAAAATCAACATGAAGAACCAAAATTCCATAAGTATAAAACACACAAAAATGCTTACCGAAGAATAAAAAATGTATCATACTAGGCACCCTCCTCCCGCCCTGTGGTGCAACTGATGTCCCTTTCTCCAAAAATGTACTCAATGGGATCGTAATGTTGCAACCATACACAAGTTGACCTGCTGTGAGGAAAAAACGCTTTAGTACATTTCAAACATGAAAAAGGTCATTTTAAAATCAACATGAAGAACCAAAATTCCATAAGTATAAAACATAAATAAATGCTTACCGAAGAAAACAATATGTATCGTACTAGGCACCCTCCTCCCGCCCTGTGGTGCAACTGATTTCCCTTTCTGCAAAAATGTACTCAATGGGATCGTAATGTTGCAACCACACACAAGTTGACCTGCTGTGAGGAAAAAACGCTTTAGTACATTTCAAACGTGAAAAAGGTCATTTTAAAATCAACATGAAGAACCAAAATTCCAAAAGTATAAAACACACAAAAATGCTTACCGAAGAATAAAAAATGTATCGTACTAGGCACCCTCCTCCCGCCCTGTGGTGCAACTGATGTCCCTTTCTCCAAAAATGTACTCAATGGGATCGTAATGTTGCAACCACACACAAGTTGACCTGCTGTGAGGAAAAAACGCTTTAGGACATTTCAAACATGAAAAAGGTCATTTTAAAATCAACATGAAGAACCAAAATTCCATAAGTATAAAACACACAAAAATGCTTACCGAAGAATAAAAAATGTATCGTACTAGGCACCCTCCTCCCGCCCTGTGGTGCAACTGATGTCCCTTTCTCCAAAAATGTACGCAATGGGATCGTAATGTTGCAACCACACACAAGTTGACCTGCTGTGAGGAAAAAACGCTTTAGTACATTTCAAACATGAAAAAGGTCATTTTAAAATCAACATGAAGAACCAAAATTCCATAAGTATAAAACACACAAAAATGCTTACCGAAGAAAAAAAAAGTATCGTACTAGGCACCCTCCTCCCGCCCTGTGGTGCAACTGATGTCCCTTTCTCCAAAAATGTACTCAATGGGATCGTAATGTTGCAACCACACACAAGTTGACCTGCTGTGAGGAAAAAATGCTTTAGTACATTTCAAACATGAAAAAGGTCATTTTAAAATCAACATGAAGAACCAAAATTCCATAAGTATAAAACACACAAAAATGCTTACCGAAGAATAAAAAATGTATCGTACTAGGCACCCTACTCCCGCCCTGTGGTGCAACTGATGTCCCTTTCTCCAAAAATGTACTCAATGGGATCGTAATGTTGCAACCACACACAAGTTGACCTGCTGTGAGGAAAAAATGCTTTAGTACATTTCAAACATGAAAAAGGTCATTTTAAAATCAACATGAAGAACCAAAATTCCATAAGTATAAAACATAAAAAAATGCTTACCGAAGAAAACAATATGTATCGTACTAGGCACCCTCCTCCCGCCCTGTGGTGCAACTGATGTCCCTTTCTCCAAAAATGTACTCAATGGGATCGTAATGTTGCAACCACACACAAGTTGACCTGCTGTGAGGAAAAAACGCTTTAGTACATTTCAAACATGAAAAAGGTCATTTTAAAATCAACATGAAGAACCAAAATTCCAAAAGTATAAAACACACAAAAATGCTTACCGAAGAATAAAAAATGTATCGTACTAGGCACCCTCCTCCCGCCCTGAGGTGCAACTGATTTCCCTTTCTCCAAAAATGTACTCAATGGGATCGTAATGTTGCAACCACACACAAGTTGACCTGCTGTGAGGAAAAAACGCTTTAGTACATTTCAAACATGAAAAAGGTCATTTTAAAATCAACATGAAGAACCAAAATTCCATAAGTATAAAACACACAAAAATGCTTACCGAAGAAAAAAAAAGTATCGTACTAGGCAACCTCCTCCCGCCCTGTGGTGCAACTGATTTCCCTTTCTCCAAAAATGTACTCAATGGGATCGTAATGTTGCAACCACACACAAGTTGACCTGCTGTGAGGAAAAAACGCTTTAGTACATTTCAAACATGAAAAAGGTCATTTTAAAATCAACATGAAGAACCAAAATTCCATAAGTATAAAACACACAAAAATGCTTACCGAAGAATAAAAAAGTATCGTACTAGGCACCCTCCTCCCGCCCTGTGGTGCAACTGATGTCCCTTTCTCCAAAAATGTACTCAATGGGATCGTAATGTTGCAACCACACACAAGTTGACCTGCTGTGAGGAAAAAACGCTTTAGTACATTTCAAACATGAAAAAGGTCATTTTAAAATCAACATGAAGAACCAAAATTCCATAAGTATAAAACATAAAAAAATGCTTACCGAAGAAAACAATATGTATCGTACTAGGCACCCTCCTCCCGCCCTGTGGTGCAACTGATGTCCCTTTCTCCAAAAATGTACTCAATGGGATCGTAATGTTGCAACCACACACAAGTTGACCTGCTGTGAGGAAAAAACGCTTTAGTACATTTCAAACATGAAAAAGGTCATTTTAAAATCAACATGAAGAACCAAAATTCCATAAGTATAAAACACACAAAAATGCTTACCGAAGAAAAAAAAAGTATCGTACTAGGCACCCTCCTCCCGCCCTGTGGTGCAACTGATTTCCCTTTCTCAAAAAATGTACTCAATGGGATCGTAATGTTGCAACCACACACAAGTTGACCTGCTGTGAGGAAAAAATGCTTTAGTACATTTCAAACATGAAAAAGGTCATTTTAAAATCAACATGAAGAACCAAAATTCCATAAGTATAAAACATAAAAAAAATGCTTACCGAAGAATGAAAAATGTATCGTACTAGGCACCCTCCTCCCGCCCTGTGGTGCAACTGATGTCCCTTTCTCCAAAAATGTACTCAATGGGATCGTAATGTTGCAACCACACACAAGTTGACCTGCTGTGAGGAAAAAACGCTTTAGTACATTTCAAACATGAAAAAGGTCATTTTAAAATCAACATGAAGAACCAAAATTCCAAAAGTATAAAACACACAAAAATGCTTACCGAAGAATAAAAAATGTATCGTACTAGGCACCCTCCTCCCGCCCTGTGGTGCAACTGATGTCCCTTTCTCCAAAAATGCACTCAATGGGATCGTAATGTTGCAACCACACACAAGTTGACCTGCTGTGAGGAAAAAAACGCTTTAGTACATTTCAAACATGAAAAAGGTCATTTTAAAATCAACATGAAGAACCAAAATTCCATAAGTATAAAACATAAAAAAATGCTTACCGAAGAAAACAATATGTATCGTACTAGGCACCCTCCTCCCGCCCTGTGGTGCAACTGATGTCCCTTTCTCAAAAATGTACTCAATGGGATCGTAATGTTGCAACCACACACAAGTTGACCTGCTGTGAGGAAAAAACGCTTTAGTACATTTCAAACATGAAAAAGGTCATTTTAAAATCAACATGAAGAACCAAAATTCCATAAGTATAAAACATAAAAAAAATGCTTACCGAAGAAAACAATATGTATCGTACTAGGCACCCTCCTCCCGCCCTGTGGTGCAACTGATGTCCCTTTCTCCAAAAATGTACTCAATGGGATCGTAATGTTGCAACCACACACAAGTTGACCTGCTGTGAGGAAAAAACGCTTTAGTACATTTCAAACATGAAAAAGGTCATTTTAAAATCAACATGAAGAACCAAAATTCCAAAAGTATAAAACACACAAAAATGCTTACCGAAGAATAAAAAATGTATCGTACTAGGCACCCTCCTCCCGCCCTGTGGTGCAACTGATGTCCCTTTCTCCAAAAATGTACGCAATGGGATCGTAATGTTGCAACCACACACAAGTTGACCTGCTGTGAGGAAAAAACGCTTTAGTACATTTCAAACATGAAAAAGGTCATTTTAAAATCAACATGAAGAACCAAAATTCCAAAAGTATAAAACACACAAAAATGCTTACCGAAGAATAAAAAATGTATCGTACTAGGCACCCTCCTCCCGCCCTGTGGTGCAACTGATGTCCCTTTCTCCAAAAATGTACTCAATGGGATCGTAATGTTGCAACCACACACAAGTTGACCTGCTGTGAGGAAAAAACGCTTTAGTACATTTCAAACATGGAAAAGGTCATTTTAAAATCAACATGAAGAACCAAAATTCCATAAGTATAAAACATAAAAAAATGCTTACCGAAGAAAACAATATGTATCGTACTAGGCACCCTCCTCCCGCCCTGTGGTGCAACTGATGTCCCTTTCTCCAAAAATGTACTCAATGGGATCGTAATGTTGCAACCACACACATGTTGACCTGCTGTGAGGAAAAAACGCTTTAGTACATTTCAAACATGAAAAAGGTCATTTTAAAATCTACATGAAGAACCAAAATTCCAAAAGTATAAAACACACAAAAATGCTTACCGAAGAAAACAATATGTATCGTACTAGGCACCCTCCTCCCGCCCTGTGGTGCAACTGATGTCCCTTTCTCCAAAAATGTACTCAATGGGATCGTAATGTTGCAACCACACACAAGTTGACCTGCTGTGAGGAAAAAACGCTTTAGTACATTTCAAACATGAAAAAGGTCATTTTAAAATCAACATGAAGAACCAAAATTCCAAAAGTATAAAACACACAAAAATGCTTACCGAAGAATAAAAAATGTATCGTACTAGGCACCCTCCTCCCGCCCTGTGGTGCAACTGATGTCCCTTTCTCCAAAAATGTACTCAATGGGATTGTAATGTTGCAACCACACACAAGTTGACCTGCTGTGAGGAAAAAACGCTTTAGTACATTTCAAACATGGAAAAGGTCATTTTAAAATCAACATGAAGAACCAAAATTCCATAAGTATAAAACATAAAAAAATGCTTACCGAAGAAAACAATATGTATCGTACTAGGCACCCTCCTCCCGCCCTGTGGTGCAACTGATGTCCCTTTCTCCAAAAATGTACTCAATGGGATCGTAATGTTGCAACCACACACATGTTGACCTGCTGTGAGGAAAAAACGCTTTAGTACATTTCAAACATGAAAAAGGTCATTTTAAAATCTACATGAAGAACCAAAATTCCAAAAGTATAAAACACACAAAAATGCTTACCGAAGAAAACAATATGTATCGTACTAGGCACCCTCCTCCCGCCCTGTGGTGCAACTGATGTCCCTTTCTCCAAAAATGTACTCAATGGGAACCGTAATGTTGCAACCACACACAAGTTGACCTCCTGTGAGGAAAAAACGCTTTAGTACATTTCAAACATGAAAAAGGTCATTTTAAAATCAACATGAAGAACCAAAATTCCAAAAGTATAAAACACACAAAAATGCTTACCGAAGAATAAAAAATGTATCGTACTAGGCACCCTCCTCCCGCCCTGTGGTGCAACTGATGTCCCTTTCTCCAAAAATGTACTCAATGGGATCGTAATGTTGCAACCACACACAAGTTGACCTCCTGTGAGGAAAAAACGCTTTAGTACATTTCAAACATGAAAAAGGTCATTTTAAAATCAACATGAAGAACCAAAATTCCAAAAGTATAAAACACACAAAAATGCTTACCGAAGAATAAAAAATGTATCGTACTAGGCACCCTCCTCCCGCCCTGTGGTGCAACTGCTGTCCCTTTCTCCAAAAATGTACTCAATGGGATTGTAATGTTGCAACCACACACAAGATGACCTGCTGTGAGGAAAAAACGCTTTAGTACATTTCAAACATGAAAAAGGTCATTTTAAAATCAACATGAAGAACCAAAATTCCAAAAGTATAAAACACATAAAAATGCTTACCGAAGAATAAAAAATGTATCGTACTAGGCACCCTCCTCCCGCCCTGTGGTGCAACTGATGTCCCTTTCTCCAAAAATGTACTCAATGGGATCGTAATGTTGCAACCACACACAAGTTGACCTGCTGTGAGGAAAAAAACGCTTTAGTACATTTCAAACATGAAAAAGGTCATTTTAAAATCAACATGAAGAACCAAAATTCCATAAGTATAAAACATAAAAAAATGCGTACCGAGGAAAACAATATGTATCGTACTAGGCACCCTCCTCCCGCCCTGTGGTGCAACTGATGTCCCTTTCTCCAAAAATGTACTCAATGGGATCGTAATGTTGCAACCACACACAAGTTGACCTGCTGTGAGGAAAAAACGCTTTAGTACATTTCAAACATGAAAAAGGTCATTTTAAAATCAACATGAAGAACCAAAATTCCAAAAGTATAAAACACACAAAAATGCTTACCGAAGAATAAAAAATGTATCGTACTAGGCACCCTCCTCCCGCCCTGTGGTGCAACTGATGTCCCTTTCTCCAAAAATGTACTCAATGGGATCGTAATGTTGCAACCACACACAAGTTGACCTGCTGTGAGGAAAAAACGCTTTAGTACATTTCAAACATGAAAAAGGTCATTTTAAAATCAACATGAAGAACCAAAATTCCATAAGTATAAAACATAAAAAAATGCGTACCGAGGAAAACAATATGTATCGTACTAGGCACCCTCCTCCCGCCCTGTGGTGCAACTGATGTCCCTTTCTCCAAAAATGTACTCAATGGGATCGTAATGTTGCAACCACACACAAGTTGACCTGCTGTGAGGAAAAAACGCTTTAGTACATTTCAAACATGAAAAAGGTCATTTTAAAATCAACATGAAGAACCAAAATTCCAAAAGTATAAAACACACAAAAATGCTTACCGAAGAATAAAAAATGTATCGTACTAGGCACCCTCCTCCCGCCCTGTGGTGCAACTGATGTCCCTTTCTCCAAAAATGTACTCAATGGGATCGTAATGTTGCAACCACACACAAGTTGACCTGCTGTGAGGAAAAAACGCTTTAGTACATTTCAAACATGAAAAAGGTCATTTTAAAATCAACATGAAGAACCAAAATTCCATAAGTATAAAACACACAAAAATGCTTACCGAAGAATAAAAAATGTATCGTACTAGGCACCCTCCTCCCGCCCTGTGGTGCAACTGATGTCCCTTTCTCCAAAAATGTACTCAATGGGATCGTAATGTTGCAACCACACACAAGTTGACCTGCTGTGAGGAAAAAACGCTTTAGTACATTTCAAACATGAAAAAGGTCATTTTAAAATCAACATGAAGAACCAAAATTCCAAAAGTATAAAACACACAAAAATGCTTACCGAAGAATAAAAAATGTATCGTACTAGGCACCCTCCTCCCGCCCTGTGGTGCAACTGATGTCCCTTTCTCCAAAAATGTACTCAATGGGATCGTAATGTTGCAACCACACACAAGTTGACCTGCTGTGAGGAAAAAACGCTTTAGTACATTTCAAACATGAAAAAGGTCATTTTAAAATCAACATGAAGAACCAAAATTCCATAAGTATAAAACACACAAAAATGCTTACCGAAGAAAAAAAAAGTATCGTACTAGGCACCCTCCTCCCGCCCTGTGGTGCAACTGATTTCCCTTTCTCCAAAAATGTACTCAATGGGATCGTAATGTTGCAACCACACACAAGTTGACCTGCTGTGAGGAAAAAACGCTTTAGTACATTTCAAACATGAAAAAGGTCATTTTAAAATCAACATGAAGAACCAAAATTCCATAAGTATAAAACACACAAAAATGCTTACCGAAGAAAAAAAAAGTATCGTACTAGGCACCCTCCTCCCGCCCTGTGGTGCAACTGATTTCCCTTTCTCCAAAAATGTACTCAATGGGATCGTAATGTTGCAACCACACACAAGTTGACCTGCTGTGAGGAAAAAACGCTTTAGTACATTTCAAACATGAAAAAGGTCATTTTAAAATCAACATGAAGAACCAAAATTCCAAAAGTATAAAACACACAAAAATGCTTACCGAAGAAGAAAAAATGTATCGTACTAGGCACCCTCCTCCCGCCCTGTGGTGCAACTGATGTCCCTTTCTCCAAAAATGTACGCAATGGGATCGTAATGTTGCAACCACACACAAGTTGACCTGCTGTGAGGAAAAAACGCTTTAGTACATTTCAAACATGAAAAAGGTCATTTTAAAATCAACATGAAGAACCAAAATTCCATAAGTATAAAACACACAAAAATGCTTACCGAAGAAAAAAAAAGTATCGTACTAGGCACCCTCCTCCCGTCCTGTGGTGCAACTGATTTCCCTTTCTCCAAAAATGTACTCAATGGGATCGTAATGTTGCAACCACACACAAGTTGACCTGCTGTGAGGAAAAAACGCTTTAGTACATTTCAAACATGAAAAAGGTCATTTTAAAATCAACATGAAGAACCAAAATTCCAAAAGTATAAAACACACAAAAATGCTTACCGAAGAATAAAAAATGTATCATACTAGGCACCCTCCTCCCGCCCTGTGGTGCAACTGATGTCCCTTTCTCCAAAAATGTACTCAATGGGATCGTAATGTTGCAACCACACACAAGTTGACCTGCTGTGAGGAAAAAACGCTTTAGTACATTTCAAACATGAAAAAGGTCATTTTAAAATCAACATGAAGAACCAAAATTCCATAAGTATAAAACACACAAAAATGCTTACCGAAGAATAAAAAATGTATCGTACTAGGCACCCTCCTCCCGCCCTGTGGTGCAACTGATGTCCCTTTCTCCAAAAATGTACTCAATGGGATCGTAATGTTGCAACCACACTCAAGTTGACCTGCTGTGAGGAAAAAACGCTTTAGTACATTTCAAACATGAAAAAGGTCATTTTAAAATCAACATGAAGAACCAAAATTCCATAAGTATAAAACACACAAAAATGCTTACCGAAGAATAAAAAATGTATCGTACTAGGCACCCTCCTCCCGCCCTGTGGTGCAACTGATGTCCCTTTCTCCAAAAATGTACGCAATGGGATCGTAATGTTGCAACCACACACAAGTTGACCTGCTGTGAGGAAAAAACGCTTTAGTACATTTCAAACATGAAAAAGGTCATTTTAAAATCAACATGAAGAACCAAAATTCCATAAGTATAAAACACACAAAAATGCTTACCGAAGAAAAAAAAAGTATCGTACTAGGCACCCTCCTCCCGCCCTGTGGTGCAACTGATGTCCCTTTCTCCAAAAATGTACTCAATGGGATCGTAATGTTGCAACCACACACAAGTTGACCTGCTGTGAGGAAAAAATGCTTTAGTACATTTCAAACATGAAAAAGGTCATTTTAAAATCAACATGAAGAACCAAAATTCCATAAGTATAAAACACACAAAAATGCTTACCGAAGAATAAAAAATGTATCGTACTAGGCACCCTACTCCCGCCCTGTGGTGCAACTGATGTCCCTTTCTCCAAAAATGTACTCAATGGGATCGTAATGTTGCAACCACACACAAGTTGACCTGCTGTGAGGAAAAAATGCTTTAGTACATTTCAAACATGAAAAAGGTCATTTTAAAATCAACATGAAGAACCAAAATTCCATAAGTATAAAACATAAAAAAATGCTTACCGAAGAAAACAATATGTATCGTACTAGGCACCCTCCTCCCGCCCTGTGGTGCAACTGATGTCCCTTTCTCCAAAAATGTACTCAATGGGATCGTAATGTTGCAACCACACACAAGTTGACCTGCTGTGAGGAAAAAACGCTTTAGTACATTTCAAACATGAAAAAGGTCATTTTAAAATCAACATGAAGAACCAAAATTCCAAAAGTATAAAACACACAAAAATGCTTACCGAAGAATAAAAAATGTATCGTACTAGGCACCCTCCTCCCGCCCTGTGGTGCAACTGATTTCCCTTTCTCCAAAAATGTACTCAATGGGATCGTAATGTTGCAACCACACACAAGTTGACCTGCTGTGAGGAAAAAACGCTTTAGTACATTTCAAACATGAAAAAGGTCATTTTAAAATCAACATGAAGAACCAAAATTCCATAAGTATAAAACACACAAAAATGCTTACCGAAGAAAAAAAAAGTATCGTACTAGGCAACCTCCTCCCGCCCTGTGGTGCAACTGATTTCCCTTTCTCCAAAAATGTACTCAATGGGATCGTAATGTTGCAACCACACACAAGTTGACCTGCTGTGAGGAAAAAACGCTTTAGTACATTTCAAACATGAAAAAGGTCATTTTAAAATCAACATGAAGAACCAAAATTCCATAAGTATAAAACACACAAAAATGCTTACCGAAGAATAAAAAAGTATCGTACTAGGCACCCTCCTCCCGCCCTGTGGTGCAACTGATGTCCCTTTCTCCAAAAATGTACTCAATGGGATCGTAATGTTGCAACCACACACAAGTTGACCTGCTGTGAGGAAAAAACGCTTTAGTACATTTCAAACATGAAAAAGGTCATTTTAAAATCAACATGAAGAACCAAAATTCCAAAAGTATAAAACACACAAAAATGCTTACCGAAGAATAAAAAATGTATCGTACTAGGCACCCTCCTCCCGCCCTGTGGTGCAACTGATGTCCCTTTCTCCAAAAATGTACTCAATGGGATCGTAATGTTGCAACCACACACAAGTTGACCTGCTAAGAGGAAAAAACGCTTTAGTACATTTCAAACATGAAAAAGGTCATTTTAAAATCAACATGAAGAACCAAAATTCCATAAGTATAAAACACACAAAAATGCTTACCGAAGAATAAAAAAGTATCGTACTAGGCACCCTCCTCCCGCCCTGTGGTGCAACTGATGTCCCTTTCTCCAAAAATGTACTCAATGGGATCGTAATGTTGCAACCACACACAAGTTGACCTGCTGTGAGGAAAAAACGCTTTAGTACATTTCAAACATGAAAAAGGTCATTTTAAAATCAACATGAAGAACCAAAATTCCATAAGTATAAAACACACAAAAATGCTTACCGAAGAATAAAAAATGTATCGTACTAGGCACCCTCCTCCCGCCCTGTGGTGCAACTGATGTCCCTTTCTCCAAAAATGTACTCAATGGGATCGTAATGTTGCAACCACACACAAGTTGACCTGCTGTGAGGAAAAAACGCTTTAGTACATTTCAAACATGAAAAAGGTCATTTTAAAATCAACATGAAGAACCAAAGTTCCATAAGTATAAAACACACAAAAATGCTTACCGAAGAAAAAAAAAGTATCGTACTAGGCACAGTCCTCCCGCCCTGTGGTGCAACTGATTTCCCTTTCTCCAAAAATGTACTCAATGGGATCGTAATGTTGCAACCACACACAAGTTGACCTGCTGTGAGGAAAAAATGCTTTAGTACATTTCAAACATGAAAAAGGTCATTTTAAAATCAACATGAAGAACCAAAATTCCATAAGTATAAAACATTAAAAAAATGCTTACCGAAGAAAACAATATGTATCGTACTAGGCACCCTCCTCCCGCCCTGTGGTGCAACTGATGTCCCTTTCTCCAAAAATGTACTCAATGGGATCGTAATGTTGCAACCACACACAAGTTGACCTGCTGTGAGGAAAAAACGCTTTAGTACATTTCAAACATGAAAAAGGTCATTTTAAAATCAACATGAAGAACCAAAATTCCAAAAGTATAAAACACACAAAAATGCTTACCGAAGAAAACAATATGTATCGTACTAGGCACCCTCCTCCCGCCCTGTGGTGCAACTGATGTCCCTTTCTCCAAAAATGTACTCAATGGGATCGTAATGTTGCAACCACACACAAGTTGACCTGCTGTGAGGAAAAAACGCTTTAGTACATTTCAAACATGAAAAAGGTCATTTTAAAATCAACATGAAGAACCAAAATTCCATAAGTATAAAACATAAAAAAATGCTTACCGAAGAAAACAATATGTATCGTACTAGGCACCCTCCTCCCGCCCTGTGGTGCAACTGATGTCCCTTTCTCCAAAAATGTACTCAATGGGATCGTAATGTTGCAACCACACACAAGTTGACCTGCTGTGAGGAAAAAACGCTTTAGTACATTTCAAACATGAAAAAGGTCATTTTAAAATCAACATGAAGAACCAAAATTCCATAAGTATAAAACACACAAAAATGCTTACCGAAGAAAAAAAAAGTATCGTACTAGGCACCCTCCTCCCGCCCTGTGGTGCAACTGATTTCCCTTTCTCAAAAAATGTACTCAATGGGATCGTAATGTTGCAACCACACACATGTTGACCTGCTGTGAGGAAAAAACGCTTTAGTACATTTCAAACATGAAAAAGGTCATTTTAAAATCTACATGAAGAACCAAAATTCCAAAAGTATAAAACACACAAAAATGCTTACCGAAGAAAACAATATGTATCGTACTAGGCACCCTCCTCCCGCCCTGTGGTGCAACTGATGTCCCTTTCTCCAAAAATGTACTCAATGGGATCGTAATGTTGCAACCACACACAAGTTGACCTCCTGTGAGGAAAAAACGCTTTAGTACATTTCAAACATGAAAAAGGTCATTTTAAAATCAACATGAAGAACCAAAATTCCAAAAGTATAAAACACACAAAAATGCTTACCGAAGAATAAAAAATGTATCGTACTAGGCACCCTCCTCCCGCCCTGTGGTGCAACTGATGTCCCTTTCTCCAAAAATGTACTCAATGGGATCGTAATGTTGCAACCACACACAAGTTGACCTCCTGTGAGGAAAAAACGCTTTAGTACATTTCAAACATGAAAAAGGTCATTTTAAAATCAACATGAAGAACCAAAATTCCAAAAGTATAAAACACACAAAAATGCTTACCGAAGAATAAAAAATGTATCGTACTAGGCACCCTCCTCCCGCCCTGTGGTGCAACTGATGTCCCTTTCTCCAAAAATGTACTCAATGGGATTGTAATGTTGCAACCACACACAAGATGACCTGCTGTGAGGAAAAAACGCTTTAGTACATTTCAAACATGAAAAAGGTCATTTTAAAATCAACATGAAGAACCAAAATTCCAAAAGTATAAAACACATAAAAATGCTTACCGAAGAATAAAAAATGTATCGTACTAGGCACCCTCCTCCCGCCCTGTGGTGCAACTGATGTCCCTTTCTCCAAAAATGTACTCAATGGGATCGTAATGTTGCAACCACACACAAGTTGACCTGCTGTGAGGAAAAAAACGCTTTAGTACATTTCAAACATGAAAAAGGTCATTTTAAAATCAACATGAAGAACCAAAATTCCATAAGTATAAAACATAAAAAAATGCGTACCGAGGAAAACAATATGTATCGTACTAGGCACCCTCCTCCCGCCCTGTGGTGCAACTGATGTCCCTTTCTCCAAAAATGTACTCAATGGGATCGTAATGTTGCAACCACACACAAGTTGACCTGCTGTGAGGAAAAAACGCTTTAGTACATTTCAAACATGAAAAAGGTCATTTTAAAATCAACATGAAGAACCAAAATTCCAAAAGTATAAAACACACAAAAATGCTTACCGAAGAATAAAAAATGTATCGTACTAGGCACCCTCCTCCCGCCCTGTGGTGCAACTGATGTCCCTTTCTCCAAAAATGTACTCAATGGGATCGTAATGTTGCAACCACACACAAGTTGACCTGCTGTGAGGAAAAAACGCTTTAGTACATTTCAAACATGAAAAAGGTCATTTTAAAATCAACATGAAGAACCAAAATTCCATAAGTATAAAACACACAAAAATGCTTACCGAAGAATAAAAAATGTATCGTACTAGGCACCCTCCTCCCGCCCTGTGGTGCAACTGATGTCCCTTTCTCCAAAAATGTACTCAATGGGATCGTAATGTTGCAACCACACACAAGTTGACCTGCTGTGAGGAAAAAACGCTTTAGTACATTTCAAACATGAAAAAGGTCATTTTAAAATCAACATGAAGAACCAAAATTCCAAAAGTATAAAACACACAAAAATGCTTACCGAAGAATAAAAAATGTATCGTACTAGGCACCCTCCTCCCGCCCTGTGGTGCAACTGATGTCCCTTTCTCCAAAAATGTACTCAATGGGATCGTAATGTTGCAACCACACACAAGTTGACCTGCTGTGAGGAAAAAACGCTTTAGTACATTTCAAACATGAAAAAGGTCATTTTAAAATCAACATGAAGAACCAAAATTCCAAAAGTATAAAACACACAAAAATGCTTACCGAAGAATAAAAAATGTATCGTACTAGGCACCCTCCTCCCGCCCTGTGGTGCAACTGATGTCCCTTTCTCCAAAAATGTACTCAATGGGATCGTAATGTTGCAACCACACACAAGTTGACCTGCTGTGAGGAAAAAACGCTTTAGTACATTTCAAACATGAAAAAGGTCATTTTAAAATCAACATGAAGAACCAAAATTCCATAAGTATAAAACACACAAAAATGCTTACCGAAGAATAAAAAATGTATCGTACTAGGCACCCTCCTCCCGCCCTGTGGTGCAACTGATGTCCCTTTCTCCAAAAATGTACTCAATGGGATTGTAATGTTGCAACCACACACAAGTTGACCTGCTGTGAGGAAAAAACGCTTTAGTACATTTCAAACATGGAAAAGGTCATTTTAAAATCAACATGAAGAACCAAAATTCCATAAGTATAAAACATAAAAAAATGCTTACCGAAGAAAACAATATGTATCGTACTAGGCACCCTCCTCCCGCCCTGTGGTGCAACTGATGTCCCTTTCTCCAAAAATGTACTCAATGGGATCGTAATGTTGCAACCACACACATGTTGACCTGCTGTGAGGAAAAAACGCTTTAGTACATTTCAAACATGAAAAAGGTCATTTTAAAATCTACATGAAGAACCAAAATTCCAAAAGTATAAAACACACAAAAATGCTTACCGAAGAAAACAATATGTATCGTACTAGGCACCCTCCTCCCGCCCTGTGGTGCAACTGATGTCCCTTTCTCCAAAAATGTACTCAATGGGATCGTAATGTTGCAACCACACACAAGTTGACCTCCTGTGAGGAAAAAACGCTTTAGTACATTTCAAACATGAAAAAGGTCATTTTAAAATCAACATGAAGAACCAAAATTCCAAAAGTATAAAACACACAAAAATGCTTACCGAAGAATAAAAAATGTATCGTACTAGGCACCCTCCTCCCGCCCTGTGGTGCAACTGATGTCCCTTTCTCCAAAAATGTACTCAATGGGATCGTAATGTTGCAACCACACACAAGTTGACCTCCTGTGAGGAAAAAACGCTTTAGTACATTCCAAACATGAAAAAGGTCATTTTAAAATCAACATGAAGAACCAAAATTCCAAAAGTATAAAACACACAAAAATGCTTACCGAAGAATAAAAAATGTATCGTACTAGGCACCCTCCTCCCGCCCTGTGGTGCAACTGATGTCCCTTTCTCCAAAAATGTACTCAATGGGATTGTAATGTTGCAACCACACACAAGATGACCTGCTGTGAGGAAAAAACGCTTTAGTACATTTCAAACATGAAAAAGGTCATTTTAAAATCAACATGAAGAACCAAAATTCCAAAAGTATAAAACACATAAAAATGCTTACCGAAGAATAAAAAATGTATCGTACTAGGCACCCTCCTCCCGCCCTGTGGTGCAACTGATGTCCCTTTCTCCAAAAATGTACTCAATGGGATCGTAATGTTGCAACCACACACAAGTTGACCTGCTGTGAGGAAAAAAACGCTTTAGTACATTTCAAACATGAAAAAGGTCATTTTAAAATCAACATGAAGAACCAAAATTCCATAAGTATAAAACATAAAAAAATGCGTACCGAGGAAAACAATATGTATCGTACTAGGCACCCTCCTCCCGCCCTGTGGTGCAACTGATGTCCCTTTCTCCAAAAATGTACTCAATGGGATCGTAATGTTGCAACCACACACAAGTTGACCTGCTGTGAGGAAAAAACGCTTTAGTACATTTCAAACATGAAAAAGGTCATTTTAAAATCAACATGAAGAACCAAAATTCCAAAAGTATAAAACACACAAAAATGCTTACCGAAGAATAAAAAATGTATCGTACTAGGCACCCTCCTCCCGCCCTGTGGTGCAACTGATGTCCCTTTCTCCAAAAATGTACTCAATGGGATCGTAATGTTGCAACCACACACAAGTTGACCTGCTGTGAGGAAAAAACGCTTTAGTACATTTCAAACATGAAAAAGGTCATTTTAAAATCAACATGAAGAACCAAAATTCCATAAGTATAAAACACACAAAAATGCTTACCGAAGAATAAAAAATGTATCGTACTAGGCACCCTCCTCCCGCCCTGTGGTGCAACTGATGTCCCTTTCTCCAAAAATGTACTCAATGGGATCGTAATGTTGCAACCACACACAAGTTGACCTGCTGTGAGGAAAAAACGCTTTAGTACATTTCAAACATGAAAAAGGTCATTTTAAAATCAACATGAAGAACCAAAATTCCAAAAGTATAAAACACACAAAAATGCTTACCGAAGAATAAAAAATGTATCGTACTAGGCACCCTCCTCCCGCCCTGTGGTGCAACTGATGTCCCTTTCTCCAAAAATGTACTCAATGGGATCGTAATGTTGCAACCACACACAAGTTGACCTGCTGTGAGGAAAAAACGCTTTAGTACATTTCAAACATGAAAAAGGTCATTTTAAAATCAACATGAAGAACCAAAATTCCAAAAGTATAAAACACACAAAAATGCTTACCGAAGAATAAAAAATGTATCGTACTAGGCACCCTCCTCCCGCCCTGTGGTGCAACTGATGTCCCTTTCTCCAAAAATGTACTCAATGGGATCGTAATGTTGCAACCACACACAAGTTGACCTGCTGTGAGGAAAAAACGCTTTAGTACATTTCAAACATGAAAAAGGTCATTTTAAAATCAACATGAAGAACCAAAATTCCAAAAGTATAAAACACACAAAAATGCTTACCGAAGAATAAAAAATGTATCGTACTAGGCACCCTCCTCCCGCCCTGTGGTGCAACTGATGTCCCTTTCTCCAAAAATGTACTCAATGGGATCGTAATGTTGCAACCACACACAAGTTGACCTGCTGTGAGGAAAAAACGCTTTAGTACATTTCAAACATGAAAAAGGTCATTTTAAAATCAACATGAAGAACCAAAATTCCATAAGTATAAAACACACAAAAATGCTTACCGAAGAAAAAAAAAGTATCGTACTAGGCACCCTCCTCCCGCCCTGTGGTGCAACTGATTTCCCTTTCTCCAAAAATGTACTCAATGGGATCGTAATGTTGCAACCACACACAAGTTGACCTGCTGTGAGGAAAAAACGCTTTAGTACATTTCAAACATGAAAAAGGTCATTTTAAAATCAACATGAAGAACCAAAATTCCATAAGTATAAAACACACAAAAATGCTTACCGAAGAAAAAAAAAGTATCGTACTAGGCACCCTCCTCCCGCCCTGTGGTGCAACTGATTTCCCTTTCTCCAAAAATGTACTCAATGGGATCGTAATGTTGCAACCACACACAAGTTGACCTGCTGTGAGGAAAAAACGCTTTAGTACATTTCAAACATGAAAAAGGTCATTTTAAAATCAACATGAAGAACCAAAATTCCAAAAGTATAAAACACACAAAAATGCTTACCGAAGAATAAAAAATGTATCGTACTAGGCACCCTCCTCCCGCCCTGTGGTGCAACTGATGTCCCTTTCTCCAAAAATGTACGCAATGGGATCGTAATGTTGCAACCACACACAAGTTGACCTGCTGTGAGGAAAAAACGCTTTAGTACATTTCAAACATGAAAAAGGTCATTTTAAAATCAACATGAAGAACCAAAATTCCATAAGTATAAAACACACAAAAATGCTTACCAAAGAAAAAAAAAGTATCGTACTAGGCACCCTCCTCCCGTCCTGTGGTGCAACTGATTTCCCTTTCTCCAAAAATGTACTCAATGGGATCGTAATGTTGCAACCACACACAAGTTGACCTGCTGTGAGGAAAAAACGCTTTAGTACATTTCAAACATGAAAAAGGTCATTTTAAAATCAACATGAAGAACCAAAATTCCATAAGTATAAAACACACAAAAATGCTTACCGAAGAATAAAAAATGTATCGTACTAGGCACCCTCCTCCCACCCTGTGGTGCAACTGATGTCCCTTTCTCCAAAAATGTACTCAATGGGATCGTAATGTTGCAACCACACACAAGTTGACCTGCTGTGAGGAAAAAACGCTTTAGTACATTTCAAACATGAAAAATGTCATTTTAAAATCAACATGAAGAACCAAAATTCCATAAGTATAAAACATAAAAAAATGCTTACCGAAGAAAACAATATGTATCGTACTAGGCACCCTCCTCCCGCCCTGTGGTGCAACTGATTTCCCTTTCTGCAAAAATGTACTCAATGGGATCGTAATGTTGCAACCACACACAAGTTGACCTGCTGTGAGGAAAAAACGCTTTAGTACATTTCAAACGTGAAAAAGGTCATTTTAAAATCAACATGAAGAACCAAAATTCCAAAAGTATAAAACATACAAAAATGCTTACCGAAGAATAAAAAATGTATCGTACTAGGCACCCTCCTCCCGCCCTGTGGTGCAACTGATGTCCCTTTCTCCAAAAATGTACTCAATGGGATCGTAATGTTGCAACCACACACAAGTTGACCAGCTGTGAGGAAAAAATGCTTTAGTACATTTCAAACATGAAAAAGGTCATTTTAAAATCAACATGAAGAACCAAAATTCCATAAGTATAAAACATAAAAAAATGCTTACCGAAGAAAACAATATGTATCGTACTAGGCACCCTCCTCCCGTTCTGTGGTGCAACTGATGTCCCTTTCTCCAAAAATGTACTCAATGGGATCGTAATGTTGCAACCACACACAAGTTGACCTGCTGTGAGGAAAAAACGCTTTAGTACATTTCAAACATGAAAAAGGTCATTTTAAAATCAACATGAAGAACCAAAATTCCAAAAGTATAAAACACACAAACATGCTTACCGAAGAATAAAAAATGTATCGTACTAGGCACCCTCCTCCCGCCCTGTGGTGCAACTGATTTCCCTTTCTCCAAAAATGTACTCAATGGGATCGTAATGTTGCAACCACACACAAGTTGACCTGCTGTGAGGAAAAAACGCTTTAGTACATTTCAAACATGAAAAAGGTCATTTTAAAATCAACATGAAGAACCAAAAGTCCATAAGTATAAAACACACAAAAATGCTTACCGAAGAATAAAAAATGTATCGTACTAGGCACCCTCCTCCCGCCCTGTGGTGCAACTGATTTCCCTTTCTCCAAAAATGTACTCAATGGGATCGTAATGTTGCAACCACACACAAGTTGACCTGCTGTGAGGAAAAAACGCTTTAGTACATTTAAAACATGAAAAAGGTCATTTTAAAATCAACATGAAGAACCAAAATTCCATAAGTATAAAACACACAAAAATGCTTACCGAAGAATAAAAAATGTATCGTACTAGGCACCCTCCTCCCGCCCTGTGGTGCAACTGATTTCCCTTTCTCCAAAAATGTACTCAATGGGATCGTAATGTTGCAACCACACACAAGTTGACCTGCTGTGAGGAAAAAACGCTTTAGTACATTTCAAACATGAAAAAGGTCATTTTAAAATCAACATGAAGAACCAAAATTCCATAAGTATAAAACACACAAAAATGCTTACCGAAGAAAAAAAAAGTATCGTACTAGGCAACCTCCTCCCGCCCTGTGGTGCAACTGATTTCCCTTTCTCCAAAAATGTACTCAATGGGATCGTAATGTTGCAACCACACACAAGTTGACCTGCTGTGAGGAAAAAACGCTTTAGTACATTTCAAACATGAAAAAGGTCATTTTAAAATCAACATGAAGAACCAAAATTCCATAAGTATAAAACACACAAAATGCTTACCGAAGAATAAAAAAGTATCGTACTAGGCACCCTCCTCCCGCCCTGTGGTGCAACTGATGTCCCTTTCTCCAAAAATGTACTCAATGGGATCGTAATGTTGCAACCACACACAAGTTGACCTGCTGTGAGGAAAAAACGCTTTAGTACATTTCAAACATGTAAAAGGTCATTTTAAAATCAACATGAAGAACCAAAATTCCATAAGTATAAAACACACAAAAATGCTTACCGAAGAATAAAAAATGTATCGTACTAGGCACCCTCCTCCCGCCCTGTGGTGCAACTGATGTCCCTTTCTCCAAAAATGTACTCAATGGGATCGTAATGTTGCAACCACACACAAGTTGACCTGCTGTGAGGAAAAAACGCTTTAGTACATTTCAAACATGAAAAAGGTCATTTTAAAATCAACATGAAGAACCAAAATTCCATAAGTATAAAACACACAAAAATGCTTACCGAAGAATAAAAAAGTATCGTACTAGGCACCCTCCTCCCGCCCTGTGGTGCAACTGATGTCCCTTTCTCCAAAAATGTACTCAATGGGATCGTAATGTTGCAACCACACACAAGTTGACCTGCTGTGAGGAAAAAACGCTTTAGTACATTTCAAACATGAAAAAGGTCATTTTAAAATCAACATGAAGAACCAAAATTCCATAAGTATAAAACACACAAAAATGCTTACCGAAGAATAAAAAATGTATCGTACTAGGCACCCACCTCCCGCCCTGTGGTGCAACTGATGTCCCTTTCTCCAAAAATGTACTCAATGGGATCGTAATGTTGCAACCACACACAAGTTGACCTGCTGTGAGGAAAAAACGCTTTAGTACATTTCAAACATGAAAAAGGTCATTTTAAAATCAACATGAAGAACCAAAATTCCATAAGTATAAAACACACAAAAATGCTTACCGAAGAATAAAAAAGTATCGTACTAGGCACCCTCCTCCCGCCCTGTGGTGCAACTGATGTCCCTTTCTCCAAAAATGTACTCAATGGGATCGTAATGTTGCAACCACACACAAGTTGACCTGCTGTGAGGAAAAAACGCTTTAGTACATTTCAAACATGAAAAAGGTCATTTTAAAATCAACATGAAGAACCAAAATTCCATAAGTATAAAACATAAAAAAATGCTTACCGAAGAGAACAATATGTATCGTACTAGGCACCCTCCTCCCGCCCTGTGGTGCAACTGATGTCCCTTCCTCCAAAAATGTACTCAATGGGATCGTAATGTTGCAACCACACACAAGTTGACCTGCTGTGAGGAAAAAATGCTTTAGTACATTTCAAACATGAAAAAGGTCATTTTAAAATCAACATGAAGAACCAAAATTCCATAAGTATAAAACATAAAAAAATGCTTACCGAAGAAAACAATATGTATCGTACTAGGCACCCTCCTCCCGCCCTGTGGTGCAACTGATGTCCCTTTCTCCAAAAATGTACTCAATGGGATCGTAATGTTGCAACCACACACAAGTTGACCTGCTGTGAGGAAAAAACGCTTTAGTACATTTCAAACATGAAAAAGGTCATTTTAAAATCAACATGAAGAAGCAAAATTCCATAAGTATAAAACACACAAAAATGCTTACCGAAGAAAAAAAAAGTATCGTACTAGGCACCCTCCTCCCGCCCTGTGGTGCAACTGATTTCCCTTTCTCCAAAAATGTACTCAATGGGATCGTAATGTTGCAACCACACACAAGTTGACCTGCTGTGAGGAAAAAACGCTTTAGTACATTTCAAACATGAAAAAGGTCATTTTAAAATCAACATGAAGAACCAAAGTTCCATAAGTATAAAACACACAAAAATGCTTACCGAAGAATAAAAAAGTATCGTACTAGGCACCCTCCTCCCGCCCTGTGGTGCAACTGATGTCCCTTTCTCCAAAAATGTACTCAATGGGATCGTAATGTTGCAACCACACACAAGTTGACCTGCTGTGAGGAAAAAATGCTTTAGTACATTTCAAACATGAAAAAGGTCATTTTAAAATCAACATGAAGAACCAAAATTCCATAAGTATAAAACATAAAAAAATGCTTACCGAAGAAAACAATATGTATCGTACTAGGCACCCTCCTCCCGCCCTGTGGAGCAACTGATGTCCCTTTCTCCAAAAATGTACTCAATGGGATCGTAATGTTGCAACCACACACAAGTTGACCTGCTGTGAGGAAAAAACGCTTTAGTACATTTCAAACATGAAAAAGGTCATTTTAAAATCAACATGAAGAACCAAAATTCCAAAAGTATAAAACACACAAAAATGCTTACCGAAGAATAAAAAATGTATCGTACTACGCACCCTCCTCCCGCCCTGTGGTGCAACTGATTTCCCTTTCTCCAAAAATGTACTCAATGGGATCGTAATGTTGCAACCACACACAAGTTGACCTGCTGTGAGGAAAAAACGCTTTAGTACATTTCAAACATGAAAAAGGTCATTTTAAAATCAACATGAAGAACCAAAATTCCATAAGTATAAAACACACAAAAATGCTTACCGAAGAAAAAAAAAGTATCGTACTAGGCACCCTCCTCCCGCCCTGTGGTGCAACTGATTTCCCTTTCTCCAAAAATGTACTCAATGGGATCGTAATGTTGCAACCACACACAAGTTGACCTGCTGTGAGGAAAAAACGCTTTAGTACATTTCAAACATGAAAAAGGTCATTTTAAAATCAACATGAAGAACCAAAATTCCATAAGTATAAAACACACAAAAATGCTTACCGAAGAATAGAAAAGTATCGTACTAGGCACCCTCCTCCCGCCCTGTGGTGCAACTGATGTCCCTTTCTCCAAAAATGTACTCAATGGGATCGTAATGTTGCAACCACACACAAGTTGACCTGCTGTGAGGAAAAAACGCTTTAGTACATTTAAAACATGAAAAAGGTCATTTTAAAATCAACATGAAGAACCAAAATTCCATAAGTATAAAACATAAAAAAATGCTTACCGAAGAAAACAATATGTACCGTACTAGGCACCCTCCTCCCGCCCTGTGGTGCAACTGATGTCCCTTTCTCCAAAAATGTACTCAATGGGATCGTAATGTTGCAACCACACACAAGTTGACCTGCTGTGAGGAAAAAACGCTTTAGTACAGTTAAAACATGAAAAAGGTCATTTTAAAATCAACATGAAGAACCAAAATTCCATAAGTATAAAACACACAAAAATGCTTACCGAAGAATAAAAAATGTATCGTACTAGGCACCCTCCTCCCGCCCTGTGGTGCAACTGATGTCCCTTTCTCCAAAAATGTACTCAATGGGATCGTAATGTTGCAACCACACACAAGTTGACCTGCTGTGAGGAAAAAATGCTTTAGTACAATTCAAACATGAAAAAGGTCATTTTAAAATCAACATGAAGAACCAAAATTCCATAAGTATAAAACATAAAAAAATGCTTACCGAAGAAAACAATATGTATCGTACTAGGCACCCTCCTCCCGCCCTGTGGTGCAACTGATGTCCCTTTCTCCAAAAATGTACTCAATGGGATCGTAATGTTGCAACCACACACAAGTTGACCTGCTGTGAGGAAAAAACGCTTTAGTACATTTCAAACATGAAAAAGGTCATTTTAAAATCAACATGAAGAACCAAAATTCCAAAAGTATAAAACACACAAAAATGCCTACCGAAGAATAAAAAATGTATCGTACTAGGCACCCTCCTCCCGCCCTGTGGTGCAACTGATTTCCCTTTCTCCAAAAATGTACTCAATGGGATCGTAATGTTGCAACCACACACAAGTTGACCTGCTGTGAGGAAAAAACGCTTTAGTACATTTCAAACATGAAAAAGGTCATTTTAAAATCAACATGAAGAACCAAAATTCCATAAGTATAAAACACACAAAAATGCTTACCGAAGAAAAAAAAAGTATCGTACTAGGCACCCTCCTCCCGCCCTGTGGTGCAACTGATTTCCCTTTCTCCAAAAATGTACTCAATGGGATCGTAATGTTGCAACCACACACAAGTTGACCTGCTGTGAGGAAAAAACGCTTTAGTACATTTCAAACATGAAAAAGGTCATTTTAAAATCAACATGAAGAACCAAAATTCCATAAGTATAAAACACACAAAAATGCTTACCGAAGAATAAAAAAGTATCGTACTAGGCACCCTCCTCCCGCCCTGTGGTGCAACTGATGTCCCTTTCTCCAAAAATGTACTCAATGGGATCGTAATGTTGCAACCACACACAAGTTGACCTGCTGTGAGGAAAAAACGCTTTAGTACATTTCAAACATGAAAAAGGTCATTTTAAAATCAACATGAAGAACCAAAATTCCATAAGTATAAAACACACAAAAATGCTTACCGAAGAATAAAAAATGTATCGTACTAGGCACCCTCCTCCCGCCCTGTGGTGCAACTGATGTCCCTTTCTCCAAAAATGTACTCAATGGGATCGTAATGTTGCAACCACACACAAGTTGACCTGCTGTGAGGAAAAAACGCTTTAGTACATTTCAAACATGAAAAAGGTCATTTTAAAATCAAAATGAAGAACCAAAATTCCAAAAGTATAAAACATAAAAAATGCTTACCGAAGAAAACAATATGTATCGTACTAGGCACCCTCCTCCCGCCCTGTGGTGCCACTGATGTCCCTTTCTCCAAAAATGTACTCAATGGGATCGTAATGTTGCAACCACACACAAGTTGACCTGCTGTGAGGAAAAAACGCTTTATTACATTTCAAACATGAAAAAGGTCATTTTAAAATCAACATGAAGAACCAAAATTCCAAAAGTATAAAACACACAAAAATGCTTACCGAGGAATAAAAAATGTATCGTACTAGGCACCCTCCTCCCGCCCTGTGGTGCAACTGATGTCCCTTTCTCCAAAAATGTACTCAATGGGATCGTAATGTTGCAACCACACACAAGTTGACCTGCTGTGAGGAAAAAATGCTTTAGTACATTTCAAACATGAACAAGGTCATTTTAAAATCAACATGAAGAACCAAAATTCCATAAGTATAAAACATAAAAAAATGCTTACCGAAGAAAACAATATGTATCGTACTAGGCACCCTCCTCCCGCCCTGTGGTGCAACTGATGTCCCTTTCTCCAAAAATGTACTCAATGGGATCGTAATGTTGCAACCACACACAAGTTGACCTGCTGTGAGGAAAAAACGCTTTAGTACATTTCAAACATGAAAAAGGTCATTTTAAAATCAACATGAAGAACCAAAATTCCAAAAGTATAAAACACACAAAAATGCTTACCGAAGAATAAAAAATGTATCGTACTAGGCACCCTCCTCCCGCCCTGTGGTGCAACTGATTTCCCTTTCTCCAAAAATGTACTCAATGGGATCGTAATGTTGCAACCACACACAAGTTGACCTGCTGTGAGGAAAAAACGCTTTAGTACATTTCAAACATGAAAAAGGTCATTTTAAAATCAACATGAAGAACCAAAATTCCATAAGTATAAAACACACAAAAATGCTTACCGAAGAAAAAAAAAGTATCGTACTAGGCACCCTCCTCCCGCCCTGTGGTGCAACTGATTTCCCTTTCTCCAAAAATGTACTCAATGGGATCGTAATGTTGCAACCACACACAAGTTGACCTGCTGTGAGGAAAAACCGCTTTAGTACATTTCAAACATGAAAAAGGTCATTTTAAAATCAACATGAAGAACCAAAATTCCATAAGTATAAAACACACAAAAATGCTTACCGAAGAATAAAAAAGTATCGTACTAGGCACCCTCCTCCCGCCCTGTGGTGCAACTGATGTCCCTTTCTCCAAAAATGTACTCAATGGGATCGTAATGTTGCAACCACAAACAAGTTGACCTGCTGTGAGGAAAAAATGCTTTAGTACATTTCAAACATGAAAAAGGTCATTTTAAAATCAACATGAAGAACCAAAATTCCATAAGTATAAAACATAAAAAAATGCTTACCGAAGAAAACAATATGTACCGTACTAGGCACCCTCCTCCCGCCCTGTGGTGCAACTGATGTCCCTTTCTCCAAAAATGTACTCAATGGGATCGTAATGTTGCAACCACACACAAGTTGACCTGCTGTGAGGAAAAAACGCTTTAGTACATTTAAAACATGAAAAAGGTCATTTTAAAATCAACATGAAGAACCAAAATTCCATAAGTATAAAACACACAAAAATGCTTACCGAAGAATAAAAAATGTATCGTACTAGGCACCCTCCTCCCGCCCTGTGGTGCAACTGATGTCCCTTTCTCCAAAAATGTACTCAATGGGATCGTAATGTTGCAACCACACACAAGTTGACCTGCTGTGAGGAAAAAATGCTTTAGTACAATTCAAACATGAAAAAGGTCATTTTAAAATCAACATGAAGAACCAAAATTCCATAAGTATAAAACATAAAAAAATGCTTACCGAAGAAAACAATATGTATCGTACTAGGCACCCTCCTCCCGCCCTGTGGTGCAACTGATGTCCCTTTCTCCAAAAATGTACTCAATTTGATCGTAATGTTGCAACCACACACAAGTTGACCTGCTGTGAGGAAAAAACGCTTTAGTACATTTCAAACATGAAAAAGGTCATTTTAAAATCAACATGAAGAACCAAAATTCCAAAAGTATAAAACACACAAAAATGCTTACCGAAGAATAAAAAATGTATCGTACTAGGCACCCTCCTCCCGCCCTGTGGTGCAACTGATTTCCCTTTCTCCAAAAATGTACTCAATGGGATCGTAATGTTGCAACCACACACAAGTTGACCTGCTGTGAGGAAAAAACGCTTTAGTACATTTCAAACATGAAAAAGGTCATTTTAAAATCAACATAAAGAACCAAAATTCCATAAGTATAAAACACACAAAAATGCTTACCGAAGAAAAAAAAAGTATCGTACTAGGCACCCTCCTCCCGCCCTGTGGTGCAACTGATTTCCCTTTCTCCAAAAATGTACTCAATGGGATCGTAATGTTGCAACCACACACAAGTTGACCTGCTGTGAGGAAAAAACGCTTTAGTACATTTCAAACATGAAAAAGGTCATTTTAAAATCAACATGAAGAACCAAAATTATATAAGTATAAAACACACAAAAATGCTTACCGAAGAATAAAAAAGTATCGTACTAGGCACCCTCCTCCCGCCCTGTGGTGCAACTGATGTCCCTTTCTCCAAAAATGTACTCAATGGGATCGTAATGTTGCAACCACACACAAGTTGACCTGCTGTGAGGAAAAAACGCTTTAGTACATTTCAAACATGAAAAAGGTCATTTTAAAATCAACATGAAGAACCAAAATTCCATAAGTATAAAACACACAAAAATGCTTACCGAAGAATAAAAAATGTATCGTACTAGGCACCCTCCTCCCGCCCTGTGGTGCAACTGATGTCCCTTTCTCCAAAAATGTACTCAATGGGATCGTAATGTTGCAACCACACACAAGTTGACCTGCTGTGAGGAAAAAACGCTTTAGTACATTTCAAACATGAAAAAGGTCATTTTAAAATCAAAATGAAGAACCAAAATTCCAAAAGTATAAAACATAAAAAATGCTTACCGAAGAAAACAATATGTATCGTACTAGGCACCCTCCTCCCGCCCTGTGGTGCCACTGATGTCCCTTTCTCCAAAAATGTACTCAATGGGATCGTAATGTTGCAACCACACACAAGTTGACCTGCTGTGAGGAAAAAACGCTTTATTACATTTCAAACATGAAAAAGGTCATTTTAAAATCAACATGAAGAACCAAAATTCCAAAAGTATAAAACACACAAAAATGCTTACCGAGGAATAAAAAATGTATCGTACTAGGCACCCTCCTCCCGCCCTGTGGTGCAACTGATGTCCCTTTCTCCAAAAATGTACTCAATGGGATCGTAATGTTGCAACCACACACAAGTTGACCTGCTGTGAGGAAAAAATGCTTTAGTACATTTCAAACATGAACAAGGTCATTTTAAAATCAACATGAAGAACCAAAATTCCATAAGTATAAAACATAAAAAAATGCTTACCGAAGAAAACAATATGTATCGTACTAGGCACCCTCCTCCCGCCCTGTGGTGCAACTGATGTCCCTTTCTCCAAAAATGTACTCAATGGGATCGTAATGTTGCAACCACACACAAGTTGACCTGCTGTGAGGAAAAAACGCTTTAGTACATTTCAAACATGAAAAAGGTCATTTTAAAATCAACATGAAGAACCAAAATTCCAAAAGTATAAAACACACAAAAATGCTTACCGAAGAATAAAAAATGTATCGTACTAGGCACCCTCCTCCCGCCCTGTGGTGCAACTGATTTCCCTTTCTCCAAAAATGTACTCAATGGGATCGTAATGTTGCAACCACACACAAGTTGACCAGCTGTGAGGAAAAAACGCTTTAGTACATTTCAAACATGAAAAAGGTCATTTTAAAATCAACATGAAGAACCAAAATTCCATAAGTATAAAACACACAAAAATGCTTACCGAAGAAAAAAAAAGTATCGTACTAGGCACCCTCCTCCCGCCCTGTGGTGCAACTGATTTCCCTTTCTCCAAAAATGTACTCAATGGGATCGTAATGTTGCAACCACACACAAGTTGACCTGCTGTGAGGAAAAAACGCTTTAGTACATTTCAAACATGAAAAAGGTCATTTTAAAATCAACATGAAGAACCAAAATTCCATAAGTATAAAACACACAAAAATGCTTACCGAAGAATAAAAAAGTATCGTACTAGGCACCCTCCTCCCGCCCTGTGGTGCAACTGATGTCCCTTTCTCCAAAAATGTACTCAATGGGATCGTAATGTTGCAACCACACACAAGTTGACCTGCTGTGAGGAAAAAACGCTTTAGTACATTTAAAACATGAAAAAGGTCATTTTAAAATCAACATGAAGAACCAAAATTCCATAAGTATAAAACACACAAAAATGCTTACCGAAGAATAAAAAATGTATCGTACTAGGCACCCTCCTCCCGCCCTGTGGTGCAACTGATGTCCCTTTCTCCAAAAATGTACTCAATGGGATCGTAATGTTGCAACCACACACAAGTTGACCTGCTGTGAGGAAAAAACGCTTTAGTACATTTCAAACATGGAAAAGGTCATTTTAAAATCATCATGAAGAACCAAAATTCCATAAGTATAAAACACACAAAAATGCTTACCGAAGAGTAAAAAAGTATCGTACTAGGCACCCTCCTCCCGCCCTGTGGTGCAACTGATGTCCCTTTCTCCAAAAATGTACTCAATGGGATCGTAATGTTGCAACCACACACAAGTTGACCTGCTGTGAGGAAAAAACGCTTTAGTACATTTAAAACATGAAAAAGGTCATTTTAAAATCAACATGAAGAACCAAAATTCCATAAGTATAAAACATAAAAAAATGCTTACCGAAGAAAACAATATGTATCGTACCAGGCACCCTCCTCCCGCCCTGTGGTGCAACTGATGTCCCTTTCTCCAAAAATGTACTCAATGGGATCGTAATGTTGCAACCACACACAAGTTGACCTGCTGTGAGGAAAAACGACATTTCAAACATGAAAAAGGTCATTTTAAAATCAACATGAAGAACCAAAATTCCAAAAGTATAAAACATAAAAAAATGCTTACCGAAGAAAACCATATGTATCGTACTAGGCACCCTCCTCCCGCCCTGTGGTGCAACTGATGTCCCTTTCTCCAAAAATGTACTCAATGGGATCGTAATGTTGCAACCACACACAAGTTGACCTGCTGTGAGGAAAAAACGCTTTAGTACATTTCAAACATGAAAAAGGTCATTTTAAAATCAACATGAAGAACCAAAATTCCATAAGTATAAAACACACAAAAATGCTTACCGAAGAATAAAAAATGTATCGTACTAGGCACCCTCCTCCCGCCCTGTGGTGCAACTGATGTCCCTTTCTCCAAAAATGTACTCAATGGGATCGTAATGTTGCAACCACACACAAGTTGACCTGCTGTGAGGAAAAAACGCTTTAGTACATTTCAAACATGAAAAAGGTCATTTTAAAATCAACATGAAGAACCAAAATTCCAAAAGTATAAAACACACAAAAATGCTTACCGAAGAATAAAAAATGTATCGTACTAGGCACCCTCCTCCCGCCCTGTGGTGCAACTGATTTCCCTTTCTCCAAAAATGTACTCAATGGGATCGTAATGTTGCAACCACACACAAGTTGACCTGCTGTGAGGAAAAAACGCTTTAGTACATTTCAAACATGAAAAAGGGCATTTTAAAATCAACATGAAGAACCAAAATTCCATAAGTATAAAACACACAAAAATGCTTACCGAAGAAAAAAAAAGTATCGTACTAGGCACCCTCCTCCCGCCCTGTGGTGCAACTGATTTCCCTTTCTCCAAAAATGTACTCAATGGGATCGTAATGTTGCAACCACACACAAGTTGACCTGCTGTGAGGAAAAAACGCTTTAGTACATTTCAAACATGAAAAAGGTCATTTTAAAATCAACATGAAGAACCAAAATTCCATAAGTATAAAACACACAAAAATGCTTACCGAAGAATAAAAAAGTATCGTACTAGGCACCCTCCTCCCGCCCTGTGGTGCAACTGATGTCCCTTTCTCCAAAAATGTACTCAATGGGATCGTAATGTTGCAACCACACACAAGTTGACCTGCTGTGAGGAAAAAACGCTTTAGTACATTTAAAACATGAAAAAGGTCATTTTAAAATCAACATGAAGAACCAAAATTCCATAAGTATAAAACATAAAAAAATGCTTACCGAAGAAAACAATATGTATCGTACTAGGCACCCTCCTCCCGCCCTGTGGTGCAACTGATGTCCCTTTCTCCAAAAATGTACTCAATGGGATCGTAATGTTGCAACCACACACAAGTTGACCTGCTGTGAGGAAAAAACGCTTTAGTACATTTCAAACATGAAAAAGGTCATTTTAAAATCAACATGAAGAAGCAAAATTCCATAAGTATAAAACACACAAAAATGCTTACCGAAGAAAAAAAAAGTATCGTACTAGGCACCCTCCTCCCGCCCTGTGGTGCAACTGATTTCCCTTTCTCCAAAAATGTACTCAATGGGATCGTTATGTTGCAACCACACACAAGTTGACCTGCTGTGAGGAAAAAACGCTTTAGTACATTTCAAACATGAAAAAGGTCATTTTAAAATCAACATGAAGAACCAAAATTATATAAGTATAAAACACACAAAAATGCTTACCGAAGAATAAAAAAGTATCGTACTAGGCACCCTCCTCCCGCCCTGTGGTGCAACTGATGTCCCTTTCTCCAAAAATGTACTCAATGGGATCGTAATGTTGCAACCACACACAAGTTGATCTGCTGTGAGGAAAAAATGCTTTAGTACATTTCAAACATGAAAAAGGTCATTTTAAAATCAACATGAAGAACCAAAATTCCATAAGTATAACACATAAAAAAATGCTTACCGAAGAAAACAATATGTATCGTACTAGGCACCCTCCTCCCGCCCTGTGGTGCAACTGATGTCCCTTTCTCCAAAAATGTACTCAATGGGATCGTAATGTTGCAACCACACACAAGTTGACCTGCTGTGAGGAAAAAACGCTTTAGTACATTTCAAACATGAAAAAGGTCAATTTAAAATCAACATGAAGAACCAAAATTCCAAAAGTATAAAACACACAAAAATGCTTACCGAAGAATAAAAAATGTATCGTACTAGGCACCCTCCTCCCGCCCTGTGGTGCAACTGATTTCCCTTTCTCCAAAAATGTACTCAATGGGATCGTAATGTTGCAACCACACACAAGTTGACCTGCTGTGAGGAAAAAACGCTTTAGTACATTTCAAACATGAAAAAGGTCATTTTAAAATCAACATGAAGAACCAAAATTCCATAAGTATAAAACACACAAAAATGCTTACCGAAGAAAAAAAAAGTATCGTACTAGGCACCCTCCTCCCGCCCTGTGGTGCAACTGATTTCCCTTTCTCCAAAAATGTACTCAATGGGATCGTAATGTTGCAACCACACACAAGTTGACCTGCTGTGAGGAAAAAACGCTTTAGTACATTTCAAACATGAAAAAGGTCATTTTAAAATCAACATGAAGAACCAAAATTCCAAAAGTATAAAACACACAAAAATTCTTACCGAAGAATAAAAAAGTATCGTACTAGGCACCCTCCTCCCGCCCTGTGGTGCAACTGATGTCCCTTTCTCCAAAAATGTACTCAATGGGATCGTAATGTTGCAACCACACACAAGTTGACCTGCTGTGAGGAAAAAACGCTTTAGTACATTTAAAACATGAAAAAGGTCATTTTAAAATCAACATGAAGATCCAAAATTCCATAAGTATAAAACACACAAAAATGCTTACCGAAGAATAAAAAATGTATCGTACTAGGCACCCTCCTCCCGCCCTGTGGTGCAACTGATGTCCCTTTCTCCAAAAATGTACTCAATGGGATCGTAATGTTGCAACCACACACAAGTTGACCTGCTGTGAGGAAAAAACGCTTTAGTACATTTCAAACATGAAAAAGGTCATTTTAAAATCAACATGAAGAACCAAAATTCCATAAGTATAAAACACACAAAAATGCTTACCGAAGAATAAAAAAGTATCGTACTAGGCACCCTCCTCCCGCCCTGTGGTGCAACTGATGTCCCTTTCTCCAAAAATGTACTCAATGGGATCGTAATGTTGCAACCACACACAAGTTGACCTGCTGTGAGGAAAAAACGCTTTAGTACATTTCAAACATGAAAAAGGTCATTTTAAAATCAACATGAAGAACCAAAATTCCATAAGTATAAAACACACAAAAATGCTTACCGAAGAATAAAAAATGTATCGTACTAGGCACCCTCCTCCCGCCCTGTGGTGCAACTGATGTCCCTTTCTCCAAAAATGTACTCAATGGGATCGTAATGTTGCAACCACACACAAGTTGACCTGCTGTGAGGAAAAAACGCTTTAGTACATTTCAAACATGAAAAAGGTCATTTTAAAATCAACATGAAGAACCAAAATTCCATAAGTATAAAACACACAAAAATGCTTACCGAAGAATAAAAAATGTATCGTACTAGGCACCCTCCTCCCGCCCTGTGGTGCAACTGATGTCCCTTTCTCCAAAAATGTACTCAATGGGATCGTAATGTTGCAACCACACACAAGTTGACCTGCTGTGAGGAAAAAACGCTTTAGTACATTTCAAACATGAAAAAGGTCATTTTAAAATCAACATGAAGAACCAAAATTCCATAAGTATAAAACACACAAAAATGCTTACCGAAGAATAAAAAATGTATCGTACTAGGCACCCTCCTCCCGCCCTGTGGTGCAACTGATGTCCCTTTCTCCAAAAATGTACTCAATGGGATCGTAATGTTGCAACCACACACAAGTTGACCTGCTGTGAGGAAAAAACGCTTTAGTACATTTAAAACATGAAAAAGGTCATTTTAAAATCAACATGAAGAACCAAAATTCCATAAGTATAAAACATAAAAAAATGCTTACCGAAGAAAACAATATATATCGTACTAGGCACCCTCCTCCCGCCCTGTGGTGCAACTGATGTCCCTTTCTCCAAAAATGTACTCAATGGGATCGTAATGTTGCAACCACACACAAGTTGACCTGCTGTGAGGAAAAAACGCTTTAGTACATTTCAAACATGAAAAAGGTCATTTTAAAATCAACATGAAGAACCAAAATTCCAAAACTATAAAACACACAAAAATGCTTACCGAAGAAAAAATAATGTATCGTACTAGGCACCCTCCTCCCGCCCTGTGGTGCAACTGATGTCCCTTTCTCCAAAAATGTACTCAATGGGATCATAATGTTGCAACCACACACAAGTTGACCTGCTGTGAGGAAAAAACGCTTTAGTACATTTCAAACATGAAAAAGGTCATTTTAAAATCAACATGAAGAACCAAAATTCCATAAGTATAAAACATAAAAAAATGCTTACCGAAGAAAACAATATGTATCGTACTAGGCACCCTCCTCCCGCCCTGTGGTGCAACTGATGTCCCTTTCTCCAAAAATGTACTCAATGGGATCGTAATGTTGCAACCACACACAAGTTGACCTGCTGTGAGGAAAAAACGCTTTAGTACATTTCAAACATGAAAAAGGTCATTTTAAAATCAACATGAAGAACCAAAATTCCATAAGTATAAAACACACAAAAATGCTTACCGAAGAATAAAAAATGTATCGTACTAGGCACCCTCCTCCCGCCCTGTGGTGCAACTGATGTCCCTTTCTCCAAAAATGTACTCAATGGGATCGTAATGTTGCAACCACACACAAGTTGACCTGCTGTGAGGAAAAAACGCTTTAGTACATTTCAAACATGAAAAAGGTCATTTTAAAATCAACATGAAGAACCAAAATTCCATAAGTATAAAACATAAAAAAATGCTTACCGAAGAAAACAATATGTATCGTACTAGGCACCCTCCTCCCGCCCTGTGGTGCAACTGATGTCCCTTTCTCCAAAAATGTACTCAATGGGATCGTAATGTTGCAACCACACACAAGTTGACCTGCTGTGAGGAAAAAACGCTTTAGTACATTTCAAACATGAAAAAGGTCATTTTAAAATCAACATGAAGAACCAAAATTCCATAAGTATAAAACACACAAAAATGCTTACCGAAGAATAAAAAATGTATCGTACTAGGCACCCTCCTCCCGCCCTGTGGTGCAACTGATGTCCCTTTCTCCAAAAATGTACTCAATGGGATCGTAATGTTGCAACCACACACAAGTTGACCTGCTGTGAGGAAAAAACGCTTTAGTACATTTCAAACATGGAAAAGGTCATTTTAAAATCAACATGAAGAACCAAAATTCCAAAAGTATAAAACACACAAAAATGCTTACTGAAGAATAAAAAATGTATCATACTAGGCACCCTCCTCCCGCCCTGTGGTGCAACTGATGTCCCTTTCTCCAAAAATGTACTCAATGGGATCATAATGTTGCAACCACACACAAGTTGACCTGCTGTGAGGAAAAAACGCTTTAGTACATTTCAAACATGAAAAAGGTCATTTTAAAATCAACATGAAGAACCAAAATTCCAAAAGTATAAAACATAAAAAAATGCTTACCGAAGAAAGCAATATGTATCGTACTAGGCACCCTCCTCCCGCCCTGTGGTGCAACTGATGTCCCTTTCTCCAAAAATGTACTCAATGGGATCGTAATGTTGCAACCACACACAAGTTGACCTGCTGTGAGGAAAAAACGCTTTAGTACATTTCAAACATGAAAAAGGTCATTTTAAAATCAACATGAAGAACCAAAATTCCAAAAGTGTAAAACACAAAAAAATGCTTACCGAAGAATAAAAAATGTATCGTACTAGGCACCCTCCTCCCGCCCTGTGGTGCAACTGATGTCCCTTTCTCCAAAAATGTACTCAATGGGATCATAATGTTGCAACCACACACAAGTTGACCTGCTGTGAGGAAAAAACGCTTTAGTACATTTCAAACATGAAAAAGGTCATTTTAAAATCAACATGAAGAACCAAAATTCCATAAGTATAAAACATAAAAAATGCTTACCGAAGAAAACAATATGTATCGTACTAGGCACCCTCCTCCCGCCCTGTGGTGCAACTGATGTCCCTTTCTCCAAAAATGTACTCAATGGGATCGTAATGTTGCAACCACACACAAGTTGACCTGCTGTGAGGAAAAAACGCTTTAGTACATTTCAAACATGAAAAAGGTCATTTTAAAATCAACATGAAGAACCAAAATTCCAAAAGTATAAAACACAAAAAAATGCTTACCGAAGAATAAAAAATGTATCGTACTAGGCACCCTCCTCCCGCCCTGTGGTGCAACTGATGTCCCTTTCTCCAAAAATCTACTCAATGGGATCGTAATGTTGCAACCACACACAAGTTGACCTGCTGTGAGGAAAAAACGCTTTAGTACATTTCAAACATGAAAAAGGTCATTTTAAAATCAACATGAAGAACCAAAATTCCAAAAGTATAAAACACACAAAAATGCTTACCGAAGAATAAAAAATGTATCGTACTAGGCACCCTCCTCCCGCCCTGTGGTGCAACTGATGTCCCTTTCTCCAAAAATGTACTCAATGGGATCGTAATGTTGCAACCACACACAAGTTGACCTGCTGTGAGGAAAAAACGCTTTAGTACATTTCAAACATGAAAAAGGTCATTTTAAAATCAACATGAAGAACCAAAATTCCAAAAGTATTAAACATAAAAAAATGCTTACCGAAGAAAACAATATGTATCGTACTAGGCACCCTCCTCCCGCCCTGTGGTGCAACTGATGTCCCTTTCTCCAAAAATGTACTCAATGGGATCGTAATGTTGCAACCACACACAAGTTGACCTGCTGTGAGGAAAAAACGCTTTAGTACATTTCAAACATGAAAAAGGTCATTTTAAAATCAACATGAAGAACCAAAATTCCATAAGTATAAAACACACAAAAATGCTTACCGAAGAATAAAAAATGTATCGTACTAGGCACCCTCCTCCCGCCCTGTGGTGCAACTGATGTCCCTTTCTCCAAAAATGTACTCAATGGGATCGTAATGTTGCAACCACACACAAGTTGACCTGCTGTGAGGAAAAAACGCTTTAGTACATTTCAAACATGAAAAAGGTCATTTTAAAATCAACATGAAGAACCAAAATTCCAAAAGTATAAAACACACAAAAATGCTTACCGAAGAATAAAAAATGTATCGTACTAGGCACCCTCCTCCCGCCCTGTGGTGCAACTGATGTCCCTTTCTCCAAAAATGTACGCAATGGGATCGTAATGTTGCAACCACACACAAGTTGACCTGCTGTGAGGAAAAAACGCTTTAGTACATTTCAAACATGAAAAAGGTCATTTTAAAATCAACATGAAGAACCAAAATTCCATAAGTATAAAACACACAAAAATGCTTACCGAAGAAAAAAAAAGTATCGTACTAGGCACCCTCCTCCCGTCCTGTGGTGCAACTGATTTCCCTTTCTCCAAAAATGTACTCAATGGGATCGTAATGTTGCAACCACACACAAGTTGACCTGCTGTGAGGAAAAAACGCTTTAGTACATTTCAAACATGAAAAAGGTCATTTTAAAATCAACATGAAGAACCAAAATTCCAAAAGTATAAAACACACAAAAATGCTTACCGAAGAATAAAAAATGTATCGTACTAGGCACCCTCCTCCCGCCCTGTGGTGCAACTGATGTCCCTTTCTCCAAAAATGTACTCAATGGGATTGTAATGTTGCAACCACACACAAGTTGACCTGCTGTGAGGAAAAAACGCTTTAGTACATTTCAAACATGGAAAAGGTCATTTTAAAATCAACATGAAGAACCAAAATTCCATAAGTATAAAACATAAAAAAATGCTTACCGAAGAAAACAATATGTATCGTACTAGGCACCCTCCTCCCGCCCTGTGGTGCAACTGATGTCCCTTTCTCCAAAAATGTACTCAATGGGATCGTAATGTTGCAACCACACACATGTTGACCTGCTGTGAGGAAAAAACGCTTTAGTACATTTCAAACATGAAAAAGGTCATTTTAAAATCTACATGAAGAACCAAAATTCCAAAAGTATAAAACACACAAAAATGCTTACCGAAGAAAACAATATGTATCGTACTAGGCACCCTCCTCCCGCCCTGTGGTGCAACTGATGTCCCTTTCTCCAAAAATGTACTCAATGGGATCGTAATGTTGCAACCACACACAAGTTGACCTCCTGTGAGGAAAAAACGCTTTAGTACATTTCAAACATGAAAAAGGTCATTTTAAAATCAACATGAAGAACCAAAATTCCAAAAGTATAAAACACACAAAAATGCTTACCGAAGAATAAAAAATGTATCGTACTAGGCACCCTCCTCCCGCCCTGTGGTGCAACTGATGTCCCTTTCTCCAAAAATGTACTCAATGGGATCGTAATGTTGCAACCACACACAAGTTGACCTGCTGTGAGGAAAAAACGCTTTAGTACATTTCAAACATGGAAAAGGTCATTTTAAAATCAACATGAAGAACCAAAATTCCAAAAGTATAAAACACACAAAAATGCTTACTGAAGAATAAAAAATGTATCATACTAGGCACCCTCCTCCCGCCCTGTGGTGCAACTGATGTCCCTTTCTCCAAAAATGTACTCAATGGGATCATAATGTTGCAACCACACACAAGTTGACCTGCTGTGAGGAAAAAACGCTTTAGTACATTTCAAACATGAAAAAGGTCATTTTAAAATCAACATGAAGAACCAAAATTCCAAAAGTATAAAACATAAAAAAATGCTTACCGAAGAAAGCAATATGTATCGTACTAGGCACCCTCCTCCCGCCCTGTGGTGCAACTGATGTCCCTTTCTCCAAAAATGTACTCAATGGGATCGTAATGTTGCAACCACACACAAGTTGACCTGCTGTGAGGAAAAAACGCTTTAGTACATTTCAAACATGAAAAAGGTCATTTTAAAATCAACATGAAGAACCAAAATTCCAAAAGTGTAAAACACAAAAAAATGCTTACCGAAGAATAAAAAATGTATCGTACTAGGCACCCTCCTCCCGCCCTGTGGTGCAACTGATGTCCCTTTCTCCAAAAATGTACTCAATGGGATCATAATGTTGCAACCACACACAAGTTGACCTGCTGTGAGGAAAAAACGCTTTAGTACATTTCAAACATGAAAAAGGTCATTTTAAAATCAACATGAAGAACCAAAATTCCATAAGTATAAAACATAAAAAATGCTTACCGAAGAAAACAATATGTATCGTACTAGGCACCCTCCTCCCGCCCTGTGGTGCAACTGATGTCCCTTTCTCCAAAAATGTACTCAATGGGATCGTAATGTTGCAACCACACACAAGTTGACCTGCTGTGAGGAAAAAACGCTTTAGTACATTTCAAACATGAAAAAGGTCATTTTAAAATCAACATGAAGAACCAAAATTCCAAAAGTATAAAACACAAAAAAATGCTTACCGAAGAATAAAAAATGTATCGTACTAGGCACCCTCCTCCCGCCCTGTGGTGCAACTGATGTCCCTTTCTCCAAAAATGTACTCAATGGGATCATAATGTTGCAACCACACACAAGTTGACCTGCTGTGAGGAAAAAACGCTTTAGTACATTTCAAACATGAAAAAGGTCATTTTAAAATCAACATGAAGAACCAAAATTCCATAAGTATAAAACATAAAATAATGCTTACCGAAGAAAGCAATATGTATCGTACTAGGCACCCTCCTCCCGCCCTGTGGTGCAACTGATGTCCCTTTCTCCAAAAATGTACTCAATGGGATCGTAATGTTGCAACCACACACAAGTTGACCTGCTGTGAGGAAAAAACGCTTTAGTACATTTCAAACATGAAAAAGGTCATTTTAAAATCAACATGAAGAACCAAATTTCCAAAAGTATTAAACATAAAAAAATGCTTACCGAAGAAAACAATATGTATCGTACTAGGCACCCTCCTCCCGCCCTGTGGTGCAACTGATGTCCCTTTCTCCAAAAATGTACTCAATGGGATCGTAATGTTGCAACCACACACAAGTTGACCTGCTGTGAGGAAAAAACGCTTTAGTACATTTCAAACATGAAAAACGTCATTTTAAAATCAACATGAAGAACCAAAATTCCATAAGTATAAAACACACAAAAATGCTTACCGAAGAATAAAAAATGTATCGTACTAGGCACCCTCCTCCCGCCCTGTGGTGCAACTGATGTCCCTTTCTCCAAAAATGTACTCAATGGGATCGTAATGTTGCAACCACACACAAGTTGACCTGCTGTGAGGAAAAAACGCTTTAGTACATTTCAAACATGAAAAAGGTCATTTTAAAATCAACATGAAGAACCAAAATTCCAAAAGTATAAAACACACAAAAATGCTTACCGAAGAATAAAAAATGTATCGTACTAGGCACCCTCCTCCCGCCCTGTGGTGCAACTGATGTCCCTTTCTCCAAAAATGTACGCAATGGGATCGTAATGTTGCAACCACACACAAGTTGACCTGCTGTGAGGAAAAAACGCTTTAGTACATTTCAAACATGAAAAAGGTCATTTTAAAATCAACATGAAGAACCAAAATTCCATAAGTATAAAACACACAAAAATGCTTACCGAAGAAAAAAAAAGTATCGTACTAGGCACCCTCCTCCCGTCCTGTGGTGCAACTGATTTCCCTTTCTCCAAAAATGTACTCAATGGGATCGTAATGTTGCAACCACACACAAGTTGACCTGCTGTGAGGAAAAAACGCTTTAGTACATTTCAAACATGAAAAAGGTCATTTTAAAATCAACATGAAGAACCAAAATTCCAAAAGTATAAAACACACAAAAATGCTTACCGAAGAATAAAAAATGTATCGTACTAGGCACCCTCCTCCCGCCCTGTGGTGCAACTGATGTCCCTTTCTCCAAAAATGTACTCAATGGGATTGTAATGTTGCAACCACACACAAGTTGACCTGCTGTGAGGAAAAAACGCTTTAGTACATTTCAAACATGGAAAAGGTCATTTTAAAATCAACATGAAGAACCAAAATTCCATAAGTATAAAACATAAAAAAATGCTTACCGAAGAAAACAATATGTATCGTACTAGGCACCCTCCTCCCGCCCTGTGGTGCAACTGATGTCCCTTTCTCCAAAAATGTACTCAATGGGATCGTAATGTTGCAACCACACACATGTTGACCTGCTGTGAGGAAAAAACGCTTTAGTACATTTCAAACATGAAAAAGGTCATTTTAAAATCTACATGAAGAACCAAAATTCCAAAAGTATAAAACACACAAAAATGCTTACCGAAGAAAACAATATGTATCGTACTAGGCACCCTCCTCCCGCCCTGTGGTGCAACTGATGTCCCTTTCTCCAAAAATGTACTCAATGGGATCGTAATGTTGCAACCACACACAAGTTGACCTCCTGTGAGGAAAAAACGCTTTAGTACATTTCAAACATGAAAAAGGTCATTTTAAAATCAACATGAAGAACCAAAATTCCAAAAGTATAAAACACACAAAAATGCTTACCGAAGAATAAAAAATGTATCGTACTAGGCACCCTCCTCCCGCCCTGTGGTGCAACTGATGTCCCTTTCTCCAAAAATGTACTCAATGGGATCGTAATGTTGCAACCACACACAAGTTGACCTCCTGTGAGGAAAAAACGCTTTAGTACATTTCAAACATGAAAAAGGTCATTTTAAAATCAACATGAAGAACCAAAATTCCAAAAGTATAAAACACACAAAAATGCTTACCGAAGAATAAAAAATGTATCGTACTAGGCACCCTCCTCCCGCCCTGTGGTGCAACTGATGTCCCTTTCTCCAAAAATGTACTCAATGGGATTGTAATGTTGCAACCACACACAAGATGACCTGCTGTGAGGAAAAAACGCTTTAGTACATTTCAAACATGAAAAAGGTCATTTTAAAATCAACATGAAGAACCAAAATTCCAAAAGTATCAAACACATAAAAATGCTTACCGAAGAATAAAAAATGTATCGTACTAGGCACCCTCCTCCCGCCCTGTGGTGCAACTGATGTCCCTTTCTCCAAAAATGTACTCAATGGGATCGTAATGTTGCAACCACACACAAGTTGACCTGCTGTGAGGAAAAAAACGCTTTAGTACATTTCAAACATGAAAAAGGTCATTTTAAAATCAACATGAAGAACCAAAATTCCATAAGTATAAAACATAAAAAAATGCGTACCGAGGAAAACAATATGTATCGTACTAGGCACCCTCCTCCCGCCCTGTGGTGCAACTGATGTCCCTTTCTCCAAAAATGTACTCAATGGGATCGTAATGTTGCAACCACACACAAGTTGACCTGCTGTGAGGAAAAAACGCTTTAGTACATTTCAAACATGAAAAAGGTCATTTTAAAATCAACATGAAGAACCAAAATTCCAAAAGTATAAAACACACAAAAATGCTTACCGAAGAATAAAAAATGTATCGTACTAGGCACCCTCCTCCCGCCCTGTGGTGCAACTGATGTCCCTTTCTCCAAAAATGTACTCAATGGGATCGTAATGTTGCAACCACACACAAGTTGACCTGCTGTGAGGAAAAAACGCTTTAGTACATTTCAAACATGAAAAAGGTCATTTTAAAATCAACATGAAGAACCAAAATTCCATAAGTATAAAACACACAAAAATGCTTACCGAAGAATAAAAAATGTATCGTACTAGGCACCCTCCTCCCGCCCTGTGGTGCAACTGATGTCCCTTTCTCCAAAAATGTACTCAATGGGATCGTAATGTTGCAACCACACACAAGTTGACCTGCTGTGAGGAAAAAACGCTTTAGTACATTTCAAACATGAAAAAGGTCATTTTAAAATCAACATGAAGAACCAAAATTCCAAAAGTATAAAACACACAAAAATGCTTACCGAAGAATAAAAAATGTATCGTACTAGGCACCCTCCTCCCGCCCTGTGGTGCAACTGATGTCCCTTTCTCCAAAAATGTACTCAATGGGATCGTAATGTTGCAACCACACACAAGTTGACCTGCTGTGAGGAAAAAAACGCTTTAGTACATTTCAAACATGAAAAAGGTCATTTTAAAATCAACATGAAGAACCAAAATTCCAAAAGTATAAAACACACAAAAATGCTTACCGAAGAATAAAAAATGTATCGTACTAGGCACCCTCCTCCCGCCCTGTGGTGCAACTGATGTCCCTTTCTCCAAAAATGTACTCAATGGGATCGTAATGTTGCAACCACACACAAGTTGACCTGCTGTGAGGAAAAAACGCTTTAGTACATTTCAAACATGAAAAAGGTCATTTTAAAATCAACATGAAGAACCAAAATTCCAAAAGTATAAAACACACAAAAATGCTTACCGAAGAATAAAAAATGTATCGTACTAGGCACCCTCCTCCCGCCCTGTGGTGCAACTGATGTCCCTTTCTCCAAAAATGTACTCAATGGGATTGTAATGTTGCAACCACACACAAGTTGACCTCCTGTGAGGAAAAAACGCTTTAGTACATTTCAAACATGGAAAAGGTCATTTTAAAATCAACATGAAGAACCAAAATTCCATAAGTATAAAACATAAAAAAATGCTTACCGAAGAAAACAATATGTATCGTACTAGGCACCCTCCTCCCGCCCTGTGGTGCAACTGATGTCCCTTTCTCCAAAAATGTACTCAATGGGATCGTAATGTTGCAACCACACACATGTTGACCTGCTGTGAGGAAAAAACGCTTTAGTACATTTCAAACATGAAAAAGGTCATTTTAAAATCTACATGAAGAACCAAAATTCCAAAAGTATAAAACACACAAAAATGCTTACCGAAGAAAACAATATGTATCGTACTAGGCACCCTCCTCCCGCCCTGTGGTGCAACTGATGTCCCTTTCTCCAAAAATGTACTCAATGGGATCGTAATGTTGCAACCACACACAAGTTGACCTCCTGTGAGGAAAAAACGCTTTAGTACATTTCAAACATGAAAAAGGTCATTTTAAAATCAACATGAAGAACCAAAATTCCAAAAGTATAAAACACACAAAAATGCTTACCGAAGAATAAAAAATGTATCGTACTAGGCACCCTCCTCCCGCCCTGTGGTGCAACTGATGTCCCTTTCTCCAAAAATGTACTCAATGGGATCGTAATGTTGCAACCACACACAAGTTGACCTCCTGTGAGGAAAAAACGCTTTAGTACATTTCAAACATGAAAAAGGTCATTTTAAAATCAACATGAAGAACCAAAATTCCAAAAGTATAAAACACACAAAAATGCTTACCGAAGAATAAAAAATGTATCGTACTAGGCACCCTCCTCCCGCCCTGTGGTGCAACTGATGTCCCTTTCTCCAAAAATGTACTCAATGGGATTGTAATGTTGCAACCACACACAAGATGACCTGCTGTGAGGAAAAAACGCTTTAGTACATTTCAAACATGAAAAAGGTCATTTTAAAATCAACATGAAGAACCAAAATTCCAAAAGTATAAAACACATAAAAATGCTTACCGAAGAATAAAAAATGTATCGTACTAGGCACCCTCCTCCCGCCCTGTGGTGCAACTGATGTCCCTTTCTCCAAAAATGTACTCAATGGGATCGTAATGTTGCAACCACACACAAGTTGACCTGCTGTGAGGAAAAAAACGCTTTAGTACATTTCAAACATGAAAAAGGTCATTTTAAAATCAACATGAAGAACCAAAATTCCATAAGTATAAAACATAAAAAAATGCGTACCGAGAAAACAATATGTATCGTACTAGGCACCCTCCTCCCGCCCTGTGGTGCAACTGATGTCCCTTTCTCCAAAAATGTACTCAATGGGATCGTAATGTTGCAACCACACACAAGTTGACCTGCTGTGAGGAAAAAACGCTTTAGTACATTTCAAACATGAAAAAGGTCATTTTAAAATCAACATGAAGAACCAAAATTCCAAAAGTATAAAACACACAAAAATGCTTACCGAAGAATAAAAAATGTATCGTACTAGGCACCCTCCTCCCGCCCTGTGGTGCAACTGATGTCCCTTTCTCCAAAAATGTACTCAATGGGATCGTAATGTTGCAACCACACACAAGTTGACCTGCTGTGAGGAAAAAACGCTTTAGTACATTTCAAACATGAAAAAGGTCATTTTAAAATCAACATGAAGAACCAAAATTCCATAAGTATAAAACACACAAAAATGCTTACCGAAGAATAAAAAATGTATCGTACTAGGCACCCTCCTCCCGCCCTGTGGTGCAACTGATGTCCCTTTCTCCAAAAATGTACTCAATGGGATCGTAATGTTGCAACCACACACAAGTTGACCTGCTGTGAGGAAAAAACGCTTTAGTACATTTCAAACATGAAAAAGGTCATTTTAAAATCAACATGAAGAACCAAAATTCCAAAAGTATAAAACACACAAAAATGCTTACCGAAGAATAAAAAATGTATCGTACTAGGCACCCTCCTCCCGCCCTGTGGTGCAACTGATGTCCCTTTCTCCAAAAATGTACTCAATGGGATCGTAATGTTGCAACCACACACAAGTTGACCTGCTGTGAGGAAAAAACGCTTTAGTACATTTCAAACATGAAAAAGGTCATTTTAAAATCAACATGAAGAACCAAAATTCCAAAAGTATAAAACACACAAAAATGCTTACCGAAGAATAAAAAATGTATCGTACTAGGCACCCTCCTCCCGCCCTGTGGTGCAACTGATGTCCCTTTCTCCAAAAATGTACTCAATGGGATCGTAATGTTGCAACCACACACAAGTTGACCTGCTGTGAGGAAAAAACGCTTTAGTACATTTCAAACATGAAAAAGGTCATTTTAAAATCAACATGAAGAACCAAAATTCCAAAAGTATAAAACACACAAAAATGCTTACCGAAGAATAAAAAATGTATCGTACTAGGCACCCTCCTCCCGCCCTGTGGTGCAACTGATGTCCCTTTCTCCAAAAATGTACTCAATGGGATCGTAATGTTGCAACCACACACAAGTTGACCTGCTGTGAGGAAAAAACGCTTTAGTACATTTCAAACATGAAAAAGGTCATTTTAAAATCAACATGAAGAACCAAAATTCCATAAGTATAAAACACACAAAAATGCTTACCGAAGAAAAAAAAAGTATCGTACTAGGCACCCTCCTCCCGCCCTGTGGTGCAACTGATTTCCCTTTCTCCAAAAATGTACTCAATGGGATCGTAATGTTGCAACCACACACAAGTTGACCTGCTGTGAGGAAAAAACGCTTTAGTACATTTCAAACATGAAAAAGGTCATTTTAAAATCAACATGAAGAACCAAAATTCCATAAGTATAAAACACACAAAAATGCTTACCGAAGAAAAAAAAAGTATCGTACTAGGCACCCTCCTCCCGCCCTGTGGTGCAACTGATTTCCCTTTCTCCAAAAATGTACTCAATGGGATCGTAATGTTGCAACCACACACAAGTTGACCTGCTGTGAGGAAAAAACGCTTTAGTACATTTCAAACATGAAAAAGGTCATTTTAAAATCAACATGAAGAACCAAAATTCCAAAAGTATAAAACACACAAAAATGCTTACCGAAGAATAAAAAATGTATCGTACTAGGCACCCTCCTCCCGCCCTGTGGTGCAACTGATGTCCCTTTCTCCAAAAATGTACGCAATGGGATCGTAATGTTGCAACCACACACAAGTTGACCTGCTGTGAGGAAAAAACGCTTTAGTACATTTCAAACATGAAAAAGGTCATTTTAAAATCAACATGAAGAACCAAAATTCCATAAGTATAAAACACACAAAAATGCTTACCGAAGAAAAAAAAAGTATCGTACTAGGCACCCTCCTCCCGTCCTGTGGTGCAACTGATTTCCCTTTCTCCAAAAATGTACTCAATGGGATCGTAATGTTGCAACCACACACAAGTTGACCTGCTGTGAGGAAAAAACGCTTTAGTACATTTCAAACATGAAAAAGGTCATTTTAAAATCAACATGAAGAACCAAAATTCCATAAGTATAAAACACACAAAAATGCTTACCGAAGAATAAAAAATGTATCGTACTAGGCACCCTCCTCCCGCCCTGTGGTGCAACTGATGTCCCTTTCTCCAAAAATGTACTCAATGGGATCGTAATGTTGCAACCACACACAAGTTGACCTGCTGTGAGGAAAAAACGCTTTAGTACATTTCAAACATGAAAAATGTCATTTTAAAATCAACATGAAGAACCAAAATTCCATAAGTATAAAACATAAAAAAATGCTTACCGAAGAAAACAGTATGTATCGTACTAGGCACCCACCTCCCGCCCTGTGGTGCAACTGATTTCCCTTTCTGCAAAAATGTACTCAATGGGATCGTAATGTTGCAACCACACACAAGTTGACCTGCTGTGAGGAAAAAACGCTTTAGTACATTTCAAACGTGAAAAAGGTCATTTTAAAATCAACATGAAGAACCAAAATTCCAAAAGTATAAAACATACAAAAATGCTTACCGAAGAATAAAAAATGTATCGTACTAGGCACCCTCCTCCCGCCCTGTGGTGCAACTGATGTCCCTTTCTCCAAAAATGTACTCAATGGGATCGTAATGTTGCAACCACACACAAGTTGACCTGCTGTGAGGAAAAAATGCTTTAGTACATTTCAAACATGAAAAAGGTCATTTTAAAATCAACATGAAGAACCAAAATTCCATAAGTATAAAACATAAAAAAATGCTTACCGAAGAAAACAATATGTATCGTACTAGGCACCCTCCTCCCGTTCTGTGGTGCAACTGATGTCCCTTTCTCCAAAAATGTACTCAATGGGATCGTAATGTTGCAACCACACACAAGTTGACCTGCTGTGAGGAAAAAACGCTTTAGTACATTTCAAACATGAAAAAGGTCATTTTAAAATCAACATGAAGAACCAAAATTCCAAAAGTATAAAACACACAAACATGCTTACCGAAGAATAAAAAATGTATCGTACTAGGCACCCTCCTCCCGCCCTGTGGTGCAACTGATTTCCCTTTCTCCAAAAATGTACTCAATGGGATCGTAATGTTGCAACCACACACAAGTTGACCTGCTGTGAGGAAAAAACGCTTTAGTACATTTCAAACATGAAAAAGGTCATTTTAAAATCAACATGAAGAACCAAAAGTCCATAAGTATAAAACACACAAAAATGCTTACCGAAGAATAAAAAATGTATCGTACTAGGCACCCTCCTCCCGCCCTGTAGTGCAACTGATTTCCCTTTCTCCAAAAATGTACTCAATGGGATCGTAATGTTGCAACCACACACAAGTTGACCTGCTGTGAGGAAAAAACGCTTTAGTACATTTAAAACATGAAAAAGGTCATTTTAAAATCAACATGAAGAACCAAAATTCCAAAAGTATAAAACACACAAAAATGGTTACCGAAGAATAAAAAATGTATCGTACTAGGCACCCTCCTCCCGCCCTGTGGTGCAACTGATTTCCCTTTCTCCAAAAATGTACTCAATGGGATCGTAATGTTGCAACCACACACAAGTTGACCTGCTGTGAGGAAAAAACGCTTTAGTACATTTCAAACATGAAAAAGGTCATTTTAAAATCAACATGAAGAACCAAAATTCCATAAGTATAAAACACACAAAAATGCTTACCGAAGAAAAAAAAAGTATCGTACTAGGCAACCTCCTCCCGCCCTGTGGTGCAACTGATTTCCCTTTCTCCAAAAATGTACTCAATGGGATCGTAATGTTGCAACCACACACAAGTTGACCTGCTGTGAGGAAAAAACGCTTTAGTACATTTCAAACATGAAAAAGGTCATTTTAAAATCAACATGAAGAACCAAAATTCCATAAGTATAAAACACACAAAATGCTTACCGAAGAATAAAAAAGTATCGTACTAGGCACCCTCCTCCCGCCCTGTGGTGCAACTGATGTCCCTTTCTCCAAAAATGTACTCAATGGGATTGTAATGTTGCAACCACACACAAGTTGACCTGCTGTGAGGAAAAAACGCTTTAGTACATTTCAAACATGTAAAAGGTCATTTTAAAATCAACATGAAGAACCAAAATTCCATAAGTATAAAACACACAAAAATGCTTACCGAAGAATAAAAAATGTATCGTACTAGGCACCCTCCTCCCGCCCTGTGGTGCAACTGATGTCCCTTTCTCCAAAAATGTACTCAATGGGATCGTAATGTTGCAACCACACACAAGTTGACCTGCTGTGAGGAAAAAACGCTTTAGTACATTTCAAACATGAAAAAGGTCATTTTAAAATCAACATGAAGAACCAAAATTCCATAAGTATAAAACACACAAAAATGCTTACCGAAGAATAAAAAAGTATCGTACTAGGCACCCTCCTCCCGCCCTGTGGTGCAACTGATGTCCCTTTCTCCAAAAATGTACTCAATGGGATCGTAATGTTGCAACCACACACAAGTTGACCTGCTGTGAGGAAAAAACGCTTTAGTACATTTAAAACATGAAAAAGGTCATTTTAAAATCAACATGAAGAACCAAAATTCCATAAGTATAAAACACACAAAAATGCTTACCGAAGAATAAAAAATGTATCGTACTAGGCACCCTCCTCCCGCCCTGTGGTGCAACTGATGTCCCTTTCTCCAAAAATGTACTCAATGGGATCGTAATGTTGCAACCACACACAAGTTGACCTGCTGTGAGGAAAAAACGCTTTAGTACATTTCAAACATGAAAAAGGTCATTTTAAAATCAACATGAAGAACCAAAATTCCATAAGTATAAAACACACAAAAATGCTTACCGAAGAATAAAAAAGTATCGTACTAGGCACCCTCCTCCCGCCCTGTGGTGCAACTGATGTCCCTTTCTCCAAAAATGTACTCAATGGGATCGTAATGTTGCAACCACACACAAGTTGACCTGCTGTGAGGAAAAAACGCTTTAGTACATTTCAAACATGAAAAAGGTCATTTTAAAATCAACATGAAGAACCAAAATTCCATAAGTATAAAACATAAAAAAATGCTTACCGAAGAGAACAATATGTATCGTACTAGGCACCCTTCTCCCGCCCTGTGGTGCAACTGATGTCCCTTCCTCCAAAAATGTACTCAATGGGATCGTAATGTTGCAACCACACACAAGTTGACCTGCTGTGAGGAAAAAATGCTTTAGTAAATTTCAAACATGAAAAAGGTCATTTTAAAATCAACATGAAGAACCAAAATTCCATAAGTATAAAACATAAAAAAATGCTTACCGAAGAAAACAATATGTATCGTACTAGGCACCCTCCTCCCGCCCTGTGGTGCAACTGATGTCCCTTTCTCCAAAAATGTACTCAATGGGATCGTAATGTTGCAACCACACACAAGTTGACCTGCTGTGAGGAAAAAACGCTTTAGTACATTTCAAACATGAAAAAGGTCATTTTAAAATCAACATGAAGAAGCAAAATTCCATAAGTATAAAACACACAAAAATGCTTACCGAAGAAAAAAAAAAGTATCGTACTAGGCACCCTCCTCCCGCCCTGTGGTGCAACTGATTTCCCTTTCTCCAAAAATGTACTCAATGGGATCGTAATGTTGCAACCACACACAAGTTGACCTGCTGTGAGGAAAAAACGCTTTAGTACATTTCAAACATGAAAAAGGTCATTTTAAAATCAACATGAAGAACCAAAATTCCATAAGTATAAAACACACAAAAATGCTTACCGAAGAATAAAAAAGTATCGTACTAGGCACCCTCCTCCCGCCCTGTGGTGCAACTGATGTCCCTTTCTCCAAAAATGTACTCAATGGGATCGTAATGTTGCAACCACACACAAGTTGACCTGCTGTGAGGAAAAAATGCTTTAGTACATTTCAAACATGAAAAAGGTCATTTTAAAATCAACATGAAGAACCAAAATTCCATAAGTATAAAACATAAAAAAATGCTTACCGAAGAAAACAATATGTATCGTACTAGGCACCCTCCTCCCGCCCTGTGGAGCAACTGATGTCCCTTTCTCCAAAAATGTACTCAATGGGATCGTAATGTTGCAACCACACACAAGTTGACCTGCTGTGAGGAAAAAACGCTTTAGTACATTTCAAACATGAAAAAGGTCATTTTAAAATCAACATGAAGAACCAAAATTCCAAAAGTATAAAACACACAAAAATGCTTACCGAAGAATAAAAAATGTATCGTACTACGCACCCTCCTCCCGCCCTGTGGTGCAACTGATTTCCCTTTCTCCAAAAATGTACTCAATGGGATCGTAATGTTGCAACCACACACAAGTTGACCTGCTGTGAGGAAAAAACGCTTTAGTACATTTCAAACATGAAAAAGGTCATTTTAAAATCAACATGAAGAACCAAAATTCCATAAGTATAAAACACACAAAAATGCTTACCGAAGAAAAAAAAAGTATCGTTCTAGGCACCCTCCTCCCGCCCTGTGGTGCAACTGATTTCCCTTTCTCCAAAAATGTACTCAATGGGATCGTAATGTTGCAACCACACACAAGTTGACCTGCTGTGAGGAAAAAACGCTTTAGTACATTTAAAACATGAAAAAGGTCATTTTAAAATCAACATGAAGAACCAAAATTCCATAAGTATAAAACACACAAAAATGCTTACCGAAGAATAGAAAAGTATCGTACTAGGCACCCTCCTCCCGCCCTGTGGTGCAACTGATGTCCCTTTCTCCAAAAATGTACTCAATGGGATCGTAATGTTGCAACCACACACAAGTTGACCTGCTGTGAGGAAAAAACGCTTTAGTACATTTAAAACATGAAAAAGGTCATTTTAAAATCAACATGAAGAACCAAAATTCCATAAGTATAAAACACACAAAAATGCTTACCGAAGAATAAAAAATGTATCGTACTAGGCACCCTCCTCCCGCCCTGTGGTGCAACTGATGTCCCTTTCTCCAAAAATGTACTCAATGGGATCGTAATGTTGCAACCACACACAAGTTGACCTGCTGTGAGGAAAAAACGCTTTAGTACATTTCAAACATGAAAAAGGTCATTTTAAAATCAACATGAAGAACCAAAATTCCATAAGTATAAAACACACAAAAATGCTTACCGAAGAATAAAAAAGTATCGTACTAGGCACCCTCCTCCCGCCCTGTGGTGCAACTGATGTCCCTTTCTCCAAAAATGTACGCAATGGGATCGTAATGTTGCAACCACACACAAGTTGACCTGCTGTGAGGAAAAAACGCTTTAGTACATTTCAAACAAGAAAAAGGTCATTTTAAAATCAACATGAAGAACCAAAATTCCATAAGTATAAAACACACAAAAATGCTTACCGAAGAATAAAAAATGTATCGTACTAGGCACCCTCCTCCCGCCCTGTGGTGCAACTGATGTCCCTTTCTCCAAAAATGTACTCAATGGGATCGTAATGTTGCAACCACACACAAGTTGACCTGCTGTGAGGAAAAAACGCTTTAGTACATTTCAAACATGAAAAAGGTCATTTTAAAATCAACATGAAGAACCAAAATTCCATAAGTATAAAACACACAAAAATGCTTACCGAAGAATAAAAAAGTATCGTACTAGGCACCCTCCTCCCGCCCTGTGGTGCAACTGATGTCCCTTTCTCCAAAAATGTACTCAATGGGATCGTAATGTTGCAACCACACACAAGTTGACCTGCTGTGAGGAAAAAACCCTTTAGTACATTTCAAACATGAAAAAGGTCATTTTAAAATCAACATGAAGAACCAAAATTCCATAAGTATAAAACATAAAAAAATGCTTACCGAAGAAAACAATATGTATCGTACTAGGCACCCTCCTCCCGCCCTGTGGTGCAACTGATGTCCCTTTCTCCAAAAATGTACTCAATGGGATCGTAATGTTGCAACCACAAACAAGTTGACCTGCTGTGAGGAAAAAATGCTTTAGTACATTTCAAACATGAAAAAGGTCATTTTAAAATCAACATGAAGAACCAAAATTCCATAAGTATAAAACATAAAAAAATGCTTACCGAAGAAAACAATATGTACCGTACTAGGCACCCTCCTCCCGCCCTGTGGTGCAACTGATGTCCCTTTCTCCAAAAATGTACTCAATGGGATCGTAATGTTGCAACCACACACAAGTTGACCTGCTGTGAGGAAAAAACGCTTTAGTACATTTAAAACATGAAAAAGGTCATTTTAAAATCAACATGAAGAACCAAAATTCCATAAGTATAAAACACACAAAAATGCTTACCGAAGAATAAAAAATGTATCGTACTAGGCACCCTCCTCCCGCCCTGTGGTGCAACTGATGTCCCTTTCTCCAAAAATGTACTCAATGGGATCGTAATGTTGCAACCACACAGAAGTTGACCTGTTGTGAGGAAAAAATGCTTTAGTACAATTCAAACATGAAAAAGGTCATTTTAAAATCAACATGAAGAACCAAAATTCCATAAGTATAAAACATAAAAAAATGCTTACCGAAGAAAACAATATGTATCGTACTAGGCACCCTCCTCCCGCCCTGTGGTGCAACTGATGTCCCTTTCTCCAAAAATGTACTCAATGGGATCGTAATGTTGCAACCACACACAAGTTGACCTGCTGTGAGGAAAAAACGCTTTAGTACATTTCAAACATGAAAAAGGTCATTTTAAAATCAACATGAAGAACCAAAATTCCAAAAGTATAAAACACACAAAAATGCCTACCGAAGAATAAAAAATGTATCGTACTAGGCACCCTCCTCCCGCCCTGTGGTGCAACTGATTTCCCTTTCTCCAAAAATGTACTCAATGGGATCGTAATGTTGCAACCACACACAAGTTGACCTGCTGTGAGGAAAAAACGCTTTAGTACATTTCAAACATGAAAAAGGTCATTTTAAAATCAACATGAAGAACCAAAATTCCATAAGTATAAAACACACAAAAATGCTTACCGAAGAAAAAAAAAGTATCGTACTAGGCACCCTCCTCCCGCCCTGTGGTGCAACTGATTTCCCTTTCTCCAAAAATGTACTCAATGGGATCGTAATGTTGCAACCACACACAAGTTGACCTGCTGTGAGGAAAAAACGCTTTAGTACATTTCAAACATGAAAAAGGTCATTTTAAAATCAACATGAAGAACCAAAATTCCATAAGTATAAAACACACAAAAATGCTTACCGAAGAATAAAAAAGTATCGTACTAGGCACCCTCCTCCCGCCCTGTGGTGCAACTGATGTCCCTTTCTCCAAAAATGTACTCAATGGGATCGTAATGTTGCAACCACACACAAGTTGACCTGCTGTGAGGAAAAAACGCTTTAGTACATTTCAAACATGAAAAAGGTCATTTTAAAATCAACATGAAGAACCAAAATTCCATAAGTATAAAACACACAAAAATGCTTACCGAAGAATAAAAAATGTATCGTACTAGGCACCCTCCTCCCGCCCTGTGGTGCAACTGATGTCCCTTTCTCCAAAAATGTACTCAATGGGATCGTAATGTTGCAACCACACACAAGTTGACCTGCTGTGAGGAAAAAACGCTTTAGTACATTTCAAACATGAAAAAGGTCATTTTAAAATCAACATGAAGAACCAAAATTCCAAAAGTATAAAACATAAAAAATGCTTACCGAAGAAAACAATATGTATCGTACTAGGCACCCTCCTCCCGCCCTGTGGTGCCACTGATGTCCCTTTCTCCAAAAATGTACTCAATGGGATCGTAATGTTGCAACCACACACAAGTTGACCTGCTGTGAGGAAAAAACGCTTTATTACATTTCAAACATGAAAAAGGTCATTTTAAAATCAACATGAAGAACCAAAATTCCAAAAGTATAAAACACACAAAAATGCTTACCGAGGAATAAAAAATGTATCGTACTAGGCACCCTCCTCCCGCCCTGTGGTGCAACTGATGTCCCTTTCTCCAAAAATGTACTCAATGGGATCGTAATGTTGCAACCACACACAAGTTGACCTGCTGTGAGGAAAAAATGCTTTAGTACATTTCAAACATGAACAAGGTCATTTTAAAATCAACATGAAGAACCAAAATTCCATAAGTATAAAACATAAAAAAATGCTTACCGAAGAAAACAATATGTATCGTACTAGGCACCCTCCTCCCGCCCTGTGGTGCAACTGATGTCCCTTTCTCCAAAAATGTACTCAATGGGATCGTAATGTTGCAACCACACACAAGTTGACCTGCTGTGAGGAAAAAACGCTTTAGTACATTTCAAACATGAAAAAGGTCATTTTAAAATCAACATGAAGAACCAAAATTCCAAAAGTATAAAACACACAAAAATGCTTACCGAAGAATAAAAAATGTATCGTACTAGGCACCCTCCTCCCGCCCTGTGGTGCAACTGATTTCCCTTTCTCCAAAAATGTACTCAATGGGATCGTAATGTTGCAACCACACACAAGTTGACCTGCTGTGAGGAAAAAACGCTTTAGTACATTTCAAACATGAAAAAGGTCATTTTAAAATCAACATGAAGAACCAAAATTCCATAAGTATAAAACACACAAAAATGCTTACCGAAGAAAAAAAAAGTATCGTACTAGGCACCCTCCTCCCGCCCTGTGGTGCAACTGATTTCCCTTTCTCCAAAAATGTACTCAATGGGATCGTAATGTTGCAACCACACACAAGTTGACCTGCTGTGAGGAAAAACCGCTTTAGTACATTTCAAACATGAAAAAGGTCATTTTAAAATCAACATGAAGAACCAAAATTCCATAAGTATAAAACACACAAAAATGCTTACCGAAGAATAAAAAAGTATCGTACTAGGCACCCTCCTCCCGCCCTGTGGTGCAACTGATGTCCCTTTCTCCAAAAATGTACTCAATGGGATCGTAATGTTGCAACCACAAACAAGTTGACCTGCTGTGAGGAAAAAATGCTTTAGTACATTTCAAACATGAAAAAGGTCATTTTAAAATCAACATGAAGAACCAAAATTCCATAAGTATAAAACATAAAAAAATGCTTACCGAAGAAAACAATATGTACCGTACTAGGCACCCTCCTCCCGCCCTGTGGTGCAACTGATGTCCCTTTCTCCAAAAATGTACTCAATGGGATCGTAATGTTGCAACCACACACAAGTTGACCTGCTGTGAGGAAAAAACGCTTTAGTACATTTAAAACATGAAAAAGGTCATTTTAAAATCAACATGAAGAACCAAAATTCCATAAGTATAAAACACACAAAAATGCTTACCGAAGAATAAAAAATGTATCGTACTAGGCACCCTCCTCCCGCCCTGTGGTGCAACTGATGTCCCTTTCTCCAAAAATGTACTCAATGGGATCGTAATGTTGCAACCACACACAAGTTGACCTGCTGTGAGGAAAAAATGCTTTAGTACAATTCAAACATGAAAAAGGTCATTTTAAAATCAACATGAAGAACCAAAATTCCATAAGTATAAAACATAAAAAAATGCTTACCGAAGAAAACAATATGTATCGTACTAGGCACCCTCCTCCCGCCCTGTGGTGCAACTGATGTCCCTTTCTCCAAAAATGTACTCAATGGGATCGTAATGTTGCAACCACACACAAGTTGACCTGCTGTGAGGAAAAAACGCTTTAGTACATTTCAAACATGAAAAAGGTCATTTTAAAATCAACATGAAGAACCAAAATTCCAAAAGTATAAAACACACAAAAATGCTTACCGAAGAATAAAAAATGTATCGTACTAGGCACCCTCCTCCCGCCCTGTGGTGCAACTGATTTCCCTTTCTCCAAAAATGTACTCAATGGGATCGTAATGTTGCAACCACACACAAGTTGACCTGCTGTGAGGAAAAAACGCTTTAGTACATTTCAAACATGAAAAATGTCATTTTAAAATCAACATAAAGAACCAAAATTCCATAAGTATAAAACACACAAAAATGCTTACCGAAGAAAAAAAAAGTATCGTACTAGGCACCCTCCTCCCGCCCTGTGGTGCAACTGATTTCCCTTTCTCCAAAAATGTACTCAATGGGATCGTAATGTTGCAACCACACACAAGTTGACCTGCTGTGAGGAAAAAACGCTTTAGTACATTTCAAACATGAAAAAGGTCATTTTAAAATCAACATGAAGAACCAAAATTATATAAGTATAAAACACACAAAAATGCTTACCGAAGAATAAAAAAGTATCGTACTAGGCACCCTCCTCCCGCCCTGTGGTGCAACTGATGTCCCTTTCTCCAAAAATGTACTCAATGGGATCGTAATGTTGCAACCACACACAAGTTGACCTGCTGTGAGGAAAAAACGCTTTAGTACATTTCAAACATGAAAAAGGTCATTTTAAAATCAACATGAAGAACCAAAATTCCATAAGTATAAAACACACAAAAATGCTTACCGAAGAATAAAAAATGTATCGTACTAGGCACCCTCCTCCCGCCCTGTGGTGCAACTGATGTCCCTTTCTCCAAAAATGTACTCAATGGGATCGTAATGTTGCAACCACACACAAGTTGACCTGCTGTGAGGAAAAAACGCTTTAGTACATTTCAAACATGAAAAAGGTCATTTTAAAATCAAAATGAAGAACCAAAATTCCAAAAGTATAAAACATAAAAAATGCTTACCGAAGAAAACAATATGTATCGTACTAGGCACCCTCCTCCCGCCCTGTGGTGCCACTGATGTCCCTTTCTCCAAAAATGTACTCAATGGGATCGTAATGTTGCAACCACACACAAGTTGACCTGCTGTGAGGAAAAAACGCTTTATTACATTTCAAACATGAAAAAGGTCATTTTAAAATCAACATGAAGAACCAAAATTCCAAAAGTATAAAACACACAAAAATGCTTACCGAGGAATAAAAAATGTATCGTACTAGGCACCCTCCTCCCGCCCTGTGGTGCAACTGATGTCCCTTTCTCCAAAAATGTACTCAATGGGATCGTAATGTTGCAACCACACACAAGTTGACCTGCTGTGAGGAAAAAATGCTTTAGTACATTTCAAACATGAACAAGGTCATTTTAAAATCAACATGAAGAACCAAAATTCCATAAGTATAAAACATAAAAAAATGCTTACCGAAGAAAACAATATGTATCGTACTAGGCACCCTCCTCCCGCCCTGTGGTGCAACTGATGTCCCTTTCTCCAAAAATGTACTCAATGGGATCGTAATGTTGCAACCACACACAAGTTGACCTGCTGTGAGGAAAAAACGCTTTAGTACATTTCAAACATGAAAAAGGTCATTTTAAAATCAACATGAAGAACCAAAATTCCAAAAGTATAAAACACACAAAAATGCTTACCGAAGAATAAAAAATGTATCGTACTAGGCACCCTCCTCCCGCCCTGTGGTGCAACTGATTTCCCTTTCTCCAAAAATGTACTCAATGGGATCGTAATGTTGCAACCACACACAAGTTGACCTGCTGTGAGGAAAAAACGCTTTAGTACATTTCAAACATGAAAAAGGTCATTTTAAAATCAACATGAAGAACCAAAATTCCATAAGTATAAAACACACAAAAATGCTTACCGAAGAAAAAAAAAGTATCGTACTAGGCACCCTCCTCCCGCCCTGTGGTGCAACTGATTTCCCTTTCTCCAAAAATGTACTCAATGGGATCGTAATGTTGCAACCACACACAAGTTGACCTGCTGTGAGGAAAAAACGCTTTAGTACATTTCAAACATGAAAAAGGTCATTTTAAAATCAACATGAAGAACCAAAATTCCATAAGTATAAAACACACAAAAATGCTTACCGAAGAATAAAAAAGTATCGTACTAGGCACCCTCCTCCCGCCCTGTGGTGCAACTGATGTCCCTTTCTCCAAAAATGTACTCAATGGGATCGTAATGTTGCAACCACACACAAGTTGACCTGCTGTGAGGAAAAAACGCTTTAGTACATTTAAAACATGAAAAAGGTCATTTTAAAATCAACATGAAGAACCAAAATTCCAAAAGTATAAAACACACAAAAATGCTTACCGAAGAAAAAAAAATGTATCGTACTAGGCACCCTCCTCCCGCCCTGTGGTGCAACTGATGTCCCTTTCTCCAAAAATGTACTCAATGGGAGTGTAATGTTGCAACCACACACAAGTTGACCTGCTGTGAGGAAAAAACGCTTTAGTACATTTCAAACATGAAAAAGGTCATTTTAAAATCAACATGAAGAACCAAAATTCCAAAACTATAAAACACACAAAAATGCTTACCGAAGAAAAAATAATGTATCGTACTAGGCACCCTCCTCCCGCCCTGTGGTGCAACTGATTTCCCTTTCTCCAAAAATGTACTCAATGGGATCGTAATGTTGCAACCACACACAAGTTGACCTGCTGTGAGGAAAAAACGCTTTAGTACATTTAAAACATGAAAAAGGTCATTTTAAAATCAACATGAAGAACCAAAATTCCATAAGTATAAAACATAAAAAAATGCTTACCGAAGAAAACAATATGTATCGTACTAGGCACCCTCCTCCCGCCCTGTGGTGCAACTGATGTCCCTTTCTCCAAAAATGTACTCAATGGGATCGTAATGTTGCAACCACACACAAGTTGACCTGCTGTGAGGAAAAACGACATTTCAAACATGAAAAAGGTCATTTTAAAATCAACATGAAGAACCAAAATTCCAAAAGTATAAAACATAAAAAAATGCTTACCGAAGAAAACCATATGTATCGTACTAGGCACCCTCCTCCCGCCCTGTGGTGCAACTGATGTCCCTTTCTCCAAAAATGTACTCAATGGGATCGTAATGTTGCAACCACACACAAGTTGACCTGCTGTGAGGAAAAAACGCTTTAGTACATTTCAAACATGAAAAAGGTCATTTTAAAATCAACATGAAGAACCAAAATTCCATAAGTATAAAACACACAAAAATGCTTACCGAAGAATAAAAAATGTATCGTACTAGGCACCCTCCTCCCGCCCTGTGGTGCAACTGATGTCCCTTTCTCCAAAAATGTACTCAATGGGATCGTAATGTTGCAACCACACACAAGTTGACCTGCTGTGAGGAAAAAACGCTTTAGTACATTTCAAACATGAAAAAGGTCATTTTAAAATCAACATGAAGAACCAAAATTCCAAAAGTATAAAACACACAAAAATGCTTACCGAAGAATAAAAAATGTATCGTACTAGGCACCCTCCTCCCGCCCTGTGGTGCAACTGATTTCCCTTTCTCCAAAAATGTACTCAATGGGATCGTAATGTTGCAACCACACACAAGTTGACCTGCTGTGAGGAAAAAACGCTTTAGTACATTTCAAACATGAAAAAGGTCATTTTAAAATCAACATGAAGAACCAAAATTCCATAAGTATAAAACACACAAAAATGCTTACCGAAGAAAAAAAAAGTATCGTACTAGGCACCCTCCTCCCGCCCTGTGGTGCAACTGATTTCCCTTTCTCCAAAAATGTACTCAATGGGATCGTAATGTTGCAACCACACACAAGTTGACCTGCTGTGAGGAAAAAACGCTTTAGTACATTTCAAACATGAAAAAGGTCATTTTAAAATCAACATGAAGAACCAAAATTCCAAAAGTATAAAACACACAAAAATGCTTACCGAAGAATAAAAAATGTATCGTACTAGGCACCCTCCTCCCGCCCTGTGGTGCAACTGATTTCCCTTTCTCCAAAAATGTACTCAATGGGATCGTAATGTTGCAACCACACACAAGTTGACCTGCTGTGAGGAAAAAACGCTTTAGTACATTTCAAACATGAAAAAGGTCATTTTAAAATCAACATGAAGAACCAAAATTCCATAAGTATAAAACACACAAAAATGCTTACCGAAGAAAAAAAAAGTATCGTACTAGGCACCCTCCTCCCGCCCTGTGGTGCAACTGATTTCCCTTTCTCCAAAAATGTACTCAATGGGATCGTAATGTTGCAACCACACACAAGTTGACCTGCTGTGAGGAAAAAACGCTTTAGTACATTTCAAACATGAAAAAGGTCATTTTAAAATCAACATGAAGAACCAAAATTCCATAAGTATAAAACACACAAAAATGCTTACCGAAGAATAAAAAAGTATCGTACTAGGCACCCTCCTCCCGCCCTGTGGTGCAACTGATGTCCCTTTCTCCAAAAATGTACTCAATGGGATCGTAATGTTGCAACCACACACAAGTTGACCTGCTGTGAGGAAAAAACGCTTTAGTACATTTAAAACATGAAAAAGGTCATTTTAAAATCAACATGAAGAACCAAAATTCCATAAGTATAAAACACACAAAAATGCTTACCGAAGAATAAAAAATGTATCGTACTAGGCACCCTCCTCCCGCCCTGTGGTGCAACTGATGTCCCTTTCTCCAAAAATGTACTCAATGGGATCGTAATGTTGCAACCACACACAAGTTGACCTGCTGTGAGGAAAAAACGCTTTAGTACATTTCAAACATGAAAAAGGTCATTTTAAAATCATCATGAAGAACCAAAATTCCATAAGTATAAAACACACAAAAATGCTTACCGAAGAGTAAAAAAGTATCGTACTAGGCACCCTCCTCCCGCCCTGTGGTGCAACTGATGTCCCTTTCTCCAAAAATGTACTCAATGGGATCGTAATGTTGCAACCACACACAAGTTGACCTGCTGTGAGGAAAAAACGCTTTAGTACATTTAAAACATGAAAAAGGTCATTTTAAAATCAACATGAAGAACCAAAATTCCATAAGTATAAAACATAAAAAAATGCTTACCGAAGAAAACAATATGTATCGTACTAGGCACCCTCCTCCCGCCCTGTGGTGCAACTGATGTCCCTTTCTCCAAAAATGTACTCAATGGGATCGTAATGTTGCAACCACACACAAGTTGACCTGCTGTGAGGAAAAACGACATTTCAAACATGAAAAAGGTCATTTTAAAATCAACATGAAGAACCAAAATTCCAAAAGTATAAAACATAAAAAAATGCTTACCGAAGAAAACCATATGTATCGTACTAGGCACCCTCCTCCCGCCCTGTGGTGCAACTGATGTCCCTTTCTCCAAAAATGTACTCAATGGGATCGTAATGTTGCAACCACACACAAGTTGACCTGCTGTGAGGAAAAAACGCTTTAGTACATTTCAAACATGAAAAAGGTCATTTTAAAATCAACATGAAGAACCAAAATTCCATAAGTATAAAACACACAAAAATGCTTACCGAAGAATAAAAAATGTATCGTACTAGGCACCCTCCTCCCGCCCTGTGGTGCAACTGATGTCCCTTTCTCCAAAAATGTACTCAATGGGATCGTAATGTTGCAACCACACACAAGTTGACCTGCTGTGAGGAAAAAACGCTTTAGTACATTTCAAACATGAAAAAGGTCATTTTAAAATCAACATGAAGAACCAAAATTCCAAAAGTATAAAACACACAAAAATGCTTACCGAAGAATAAAAAATGTATCGTACTAGGCACCCTCCTCCCGCCCTGTGGTGCAACTGATTTCCCTTTCTCCAAAAATGTACTCAATGGGATCGTAATGTTGCAACCACACACAAGTTGACCTGCTGTGAGGAAAAAACGCTTTAGTACATTTCAAACATGAAAAAGGTCATTTTAAAATCAACATGAAGAACCAAAATTCCATAAGTATAAAACACACAAAAATGCTTACCGAAGAAAAAAAAAGTATCGTACTAGGCACCCTCCTCCCGCCCTGTGGTGCAACTGATTTCCCTTTCTCCAAAAATGTACTCAATGGGATCGTAATGTTGCAACCACACACAAGTTGACCTGCTGTGAGGAAAAAACGCTTTAGTACATTTCAAACATGAAAAAGGTCATTTTAAAATCAACATGAAGAACCAAAATTCCATAAGTATAAAACACACAAAAATGCTTACCGAAGAATAAAAAAGTATCGTACTAGGCACCCTCCTCCCGCCCTGTGGTGCAACTGATGTCCCTTTCTCCAAAAATGTACTCAATGGGATCGTAATGTTGCAACCACACACAAGTTGACCTGCTGTGAGGAAAAAACGCTTTAGTACATTTAAAACATGAAAAAGGTCATTTTAAAATCAACATGGAGAACCAAAATTCCATTAGTATAAAACATAAAAAAATGCTTACCGAAGAAAACAATATGTATCGTACTAGGCACCCTCCTCCCGCCCTGTGGTGCAACTGATGTCCCTTTCTCCAAAAATGTACTCAATGGGATCGTAATGTTGCAACCACACACAAGTTGACCTGCTGTGAGGAAAAAACGCTTTAGTACATTTCAAACATGAAAAAGGTCATTTTAAAATCAACATGAAGAAGCAAAATTCCATAAGTATAAAACACACAAAAATGCTTACCGTAGAAAAAAAAAGTATCGTACTAGGCACCCTCCTCCCGCCCTGTGGTGCAACTGATTTCCCTTTCTCCAAAAATGTACTCAATGGGATCGTTATGTTGCAACCACACACAAGTTGACCTGCTGTGAGGAAAAAACGCTTTAGTACATTTCAAACATGAAAAAGGTCATTTTAAAATCAACATGAAGAACCAAAATTATATAAGTATAAAACACACAAAAATGCTTACCGAAGAATAAAAAAGTATCGTACTAGGCACCCTCCTCCCGCCCTGTGGTGCAACTGATGTCCCTTTCTCCAAAAATGTACTCAATAGGATCGTAATGTTGCAACCACACACAAGTTGATCTGCTGTGAGGAAAAAATGCTTTAGTACATTTCAAACATGAAAAAGGTCATTTTAAAATCAACATGAAGAACCAAAATTCCATAAGTATAACACATAAAAAAATGCTTACCGAAGAAAACAATATGTATCGTACTAGGCACCCTCCTCCCGCCCTGTGGTGCAACTGATGTCCCTTTCTCCAAAAATGTACTCAATGGGATCGTAATGTTGCAACCACACACAAGTTGACCTGCTGTGAGGAAAAAACGCTTTAGTACATTTCAAACATGAAAAAGGTCATTTTAAAATCAACATGAAGAACCAAAATTCCAAAACTATAAAACACACAAAAATGCTTACCGAAGAATAAAAAATGTATCGTACTAGGCACCCTCCTCCCGCCCTGTGGTGCAACTGATTTCCCTTTCTCCAAAAATGTACTCAATGGGATCGTAATGTTGCAACCACACACAAGTTGACCTGCTGTGAGGAAAAAACGCTTTAGTACATTTCAAACATGAAAAAGGTCATTTTAAAATCAACATGAAGAACCAAAATTCCATAAGTATAAAACACACAAAAATGCTTACCGAAGAAAAAAAAAGTATCGTACTAGGCACCCTCCTCCCGCCCTGTGGTGCAACTGATTTCCCTTTCTCCAAAAATGTACTCAATGGGATCGTAATGTTGCAACCACACACAAGTTGACCTGCTGTGAGGAAAAAACGCTTTAGTACATTTCAAACATGAAAAAGGTCATTTTAAAATCAACATGAAGAACCAAAATTCCAAAAGTATAAAACACACAAAAATTCTTACCGAAGAACAAAAAAGTATCGTACTAGGCACCCTCCTCCCGCCCTGTGGTGCAACTGATGTCCCTTTCTCCAAAAATGTACTCAATGGGATCGTAATGTTGCAACCACACACAAGTTGACCTGCTGTGAGGAAAAAACGCTTTAGTACATTTAAAACATGAAAAAGGTCATTTTAAAATCAACATGAAGATCCAAAATTCCATAAGTATAAAACACACAAAAATGCTTACCGAAGAATAAAAAATGTATCGTACTAGGCACCCTCCTCCCGCCCTGTGGTGCAACTGATGTCCCTTTCTCCAAAAATGTACTCAATGGGATCGTAATGTTGCAACCACACACAAGTTGACCTGCTGTGAGGAAAAAACGCTTTAGTACATTTCAAACATGAAAAAGGTCATTTTAAAATCAACATGAAGAACCAAAATTCCATAAGTATAAAACACACAAAAATGCTTACCGAAGAATAAAAAAGTATCGTACTAGGCACCCTCCTCCCGCCCTGTGGTGCAACTGATGTCCCTTTCTCCAAAAATGTACTCAATGGGATCGTAATGTTGCAACCACACACAAGTTGACCTGCTGTGAGGAAAAAACGCTTTAGTACATTTCAAACATGAAAAAGGTCATTTTAAAATCAACATGAAGAACCAAAATTCCATAAGTATAAAACACACAAAAATGCTTACCGAAGAATAAAAAATGTATCGTACTAGGCACCCTCCTCCCGCCCTGTGGTGCAACTGATGTCCCTTTCTCCAAAAATGTACTCAATGGGATCGTAATGTTGCAACCACACACAAGTTGACCTGCTGTGAGGAAAAAACGCTTTAGTACATTTCAAACATGAAAAAGGTCATTTTAAAATCAACATGAAGAACCAAAATTCCATAAGTATAAAACACACAAAAATGCTTACCGAAGAATAAAAAATGTATCGTACTAGGCACCCTCCTCCCGCCCTGTGGTGCAACTGATTTCCCTTTCTCCAAAAATGTACTCAATGGGATCGTAATGTTGCAACCACACACAAGTTGACCTGCTGTGAGGAAAAAATGCTTTAGTACAATTCAAACATGAAAAAGGTCATTTTAAAATCAACATGAAGAACCAAAATTCCATAAGTATAAAACATAAAAAAATGCTTACCGAAGAAAACAATATGTATCGTACTAGGCACCCTCCTCCCGCCCTGTGGTGCAACTGATGTCCCTTTCTCCAAAAATGTACTCAATGGGATCGTAATGTTGCAACCACACACAAGTTGACCTGCTGTGAGGAAAAAACGCTTTAGTACATTTCAAACATGAAAAAGGTCATTTTAAAATCAACATGAAGAACCAAAATTCCAAAAGTATAAAACACACAAAAATGCTTACCGAAGAATAAAAAATGTATCGTACTAGGCACCCTCCTCCCGCCCTGTGGTGCAACTGATTTCCCTTTCTCCAAAAATGTACTCAATGGGATCGTAATGTTGCAACCACACACAAGTTGACCTGCTGTGAGGAAAAAACGCTTTAGTACATTTCAAACATGAAAAAGGTCATTTTAAAATCAACATAAAGAACCAAAATTCCATAAGTATAAAACACACAAAAATGCTTACCGAAGAAAAAAAAAGTATCGTACTAGGCACCCTCCTCCCGCCCTGTGGTGCAACTGATTTCCCTTTCTCCAAAAATGTACTCAATGGGATCGTAATGTTGCAACCACACACAAGTTGACCTGCTGTGAGGAAAAAACGCTTTAGTACATTTCAAACATGAAAAAGGTCATTTTAAAATCAACATGAAGAACCAAAATTATATAAGTATAAAACACACAAAAATGCTTACCGAAGAATAAAAAAGTATCGTACTAGGCACCCTCCTCCCGCCCTGTGGTGCAACTGATGTCCCTTTCTCCAAAAATGTACTCAATGGGATCGTAATGTTGCAACCACACACAAGTTGACCTGCTGTGAGGAAAAAACGCTTTAGTACATTTCAAACATGAAAAAGGTCATTTTAAAATCAACATGAAGAACCAAAATTCCATAAGTATAAAACACACAAAAATGCTTACCGAAGAATAAAAAATGTATCGTACTAGGCACCCTCCTCCCGCCCTGTGGTGCAACTGATGTCCCTTTCTCCAAAAATGTACTCAATGGGATCGTAATGTTGCAACCACACACAAGTTGACCTGCTGTGAGGAAAAAACGCTTTAGTACATTTCAAACATGAAAAAGGTCATTTTAAAATCAAAATGAAGAACCAAAATTCCAAAAGTATAAAACATAAAAAATGCTTACCGAAGAAAACAATATGTATCGTACTAGGCACCCTCCTCCCGCCCTGTGGTGCCACTGATGTCCCTTTCTCCAAAAATGTACTCAATGGGATCGTAATGTTGCAACCACACACAAGTTGACCTGCTGTGAGGAAAAAACGCTTTATTACATTTCAAACATGAAAAAGGTCATTTTAAAATCAACATGAAGAACCAAAATTCCAAAAGTATAAAACACACAAAAATGCTTACCGAGGAATAAAAAATGTATCGTACTAGGCACCCTCCTCCCGCCCTGTGGTGCAACTGATGTCCCTTTCTCCAAAAATGTACTCAATGGGATCGTAATGTTGCAACCACACACAAGTTGACCTGCTGTGAGGAAAAAATGCTTTAGTACATTTCAAACATGAACAAGGTCATTTTAAAATCAACATGAAGAACCAAAATTCCATAAGTATAAAACATAAAAAAATGCTTACCGAAGAAAACAATATGTATCGTACTAGGCACCCTCCTCCCGCCCTGTGGTGCAACTGATGTCCCTTTCTCCAAAAATGTACTCAATGGGATCGTAATGTTGCAACCACACACAAGTTGACCTGCTGTGAGGAAAAAACGCTTTAGTACATTTCAAACATGAAAAAGGTCATTTTAAAATCAACATGAAGAACCAAAATTCCAAAAGTATAAAACACACAAAAATGCTTACCGAAGAATAAAAAATGTATCGTACTAGGCACCCTCCTCCCGCCCTGTGGTGCAACTGATTTCCCTTTCTCCAAAAATGTACTCAATGGGATCGTAATGTTGCAACCACACACAAGTTGACCTGCTGTGAGGAAAAAACGCTTTAGTACATTTCAAACATGAAAAAGGTCATTTTAAAATCAACATGAAGAACCAAAATTCCATAAGTATAAAACACACAAAAATGCTTACCGAAGAAAAAAAAAGTATCGTACTAGGCACCCTCCTCCCGCCCTGTGGTGCAACTGATTTCCCTTTCTCCAAAAATGTACTCAATGGGATCGTAATGTTGCAACCACACACAAGTTGACCTGCTGTGAGGAAAAAACGCTTTAGTACATTTCAAACATGAAAAAGGTCATTTTAAAATCAACATGAAGAACCAAAATTCCATAAGTATAAAACACACAAAAATGCTTACCGAAGAATAAAAAAGTATCGTACTAGGCACCCTCCTCCCGCCCTGTGGTGCAACTGATGTCCCTTTCTCCAAAAATGTACTCAATGGGATCGTAATGTTGCAACCACACACAAGTTGACCTGCTGTGAGGAAAAAACGCTTTAGTACATTTAAAACATGAAAAAGGTCATTTTAAAATCAACATGGAGAACCAAAATTCCATAAGTATAAAACATAAAAAAATGCTTACCGAAGAAAACAATATGTATCGTACTAGGCACCCTCCTCCCGCCCTGTGGTGCAACTGATGTCCCTTTCTCCAAAAATGTACTCAATGGGATCGTAATGTTGCAACCACACACAAGTTGACCTGCTGTGAGGAAAAAACGCTTTAGTACATTTCAAACATGAAAAAGGTCATTTTAAAATCAACATGAAGAAGCAAAATTCCATAAGTATAAAACACACAAAAATGCTTACCGAAGAAAAAAAAAGTATCGTACTAGGCACCCTCCTCCCGCCCTGTGGTGCAACTGATTTCCCTTTCTCCAAAAATGTACTCAATGGGATCGTTATGTTGCAACCACACACAAGTTGACCTGCTGTGAGGAAAAAACGCTTTAGTACATTTCAAACATGAAAAAGGTCATTTTAAAATCAACATGAAGAACCAAAATTATATAAGTATAAAACACACAAAAATGCTTACCGAAGAATAAAAAAGTATCGTACTAGGCACCCTCCTCCCGCCCTGTGGTGCAACTGATGTCCCTTTCTCCAAAAATGTACTCAATGGGATCGTAATGTTGCAACCACACACAAGTTGATCTGCTGTGAGGAAAAAATGCTTTAGTACATTTCAAACATGAAAAAGGTCATTTTAAAATCAACATGAAGAACCAAAATTCCATAAGTATAACACATAAAAAAATGCTTACCGAAGAAAACAATATGTATCGTACTAGGCACCCTCCTCCCGCCCTGTGGTGCAACTGATGTCCCTTTCTCCAAAAATGTACTCAATGGGATCGTAATGTTGCAACCACACACAAGTTGACCTGCTGTGAGGAAAAAACGCTTTAGTACATTTCAAACATGAAAAAGGTCATTTTAAAATCAACATGAAGAACCAAAATTCCAAAAGTATAAAACACACAAAAATGCTTACCGAAGAATAAAAAATGTATCGTACTAGGCACCCTCCTCCCGCCCTGTGGTGCAACTGATTTCCCTTTCTCCAAAAATGTACTCAATGGGATCGTAATGTTGCAACCACACACAAGTTGACCTGCTGTGAGGAAAAAACGCTTTAGTACATTTCAAACATGAAAAAGGTCATTTTAAAATCAACATGAAGAACCAAAATTCCATAAGTATAAAACACACAAAAATGCTTACCGAAGAAAAAAAAAGTATCGTACTAGGCACCCTCCTCCCGCCCTGTGGTGCAACTGATTTCCCTTTCTCCAAAAATGTACTCAATGGGATCGTAATGTTGCAACCACACACAAGTTGACCTGCTGTGAGGAAAAAACGCTTTAGTACATTTCAAACATGAAAAAGGTCATTTTAAAATCAACATGAAGAACCAAAATTCCAAAAGTATAAAACACACAAAAATTCTTACCGAAGAATAAAAAAGTATCATACTAGGCACCCTCCTCCCGCCCTGTGGTGCAACTGATGTCCCTTTCTCCAAAAATGTACTCAATGGGATCGTAATGTTGCAACCACACACAAGTTGACATGCTGTGAGGAAAAAACGCTTTAGTACATTTCAAACATGAAAAAGGTCATTTTAAAATCAACATGAAGATCCAAAATTCCATAAGTATAAAACACACAAAAATGCTTACCGAAGAATAAAAAATGTATCGTACTAGGCACCCTCCTCCCGCCCTGTGGTGCAACTGATGTCCCTTTCTCCAAAAATGTACTCAATGGGATCGTAATGTTGCAACCACACACAATTTGACCTGCTGTGAGGAAAAAACGCTTTAGTACATTTCAAACATGAAAAAGGTCATTTTAAAATCAACATGAAGAACCAAAATTCCATAAGTATAAAACACACAAAAATGCTTACCGAAGAATAAAAAAGTATCGTACTAGGCACCCTCCTCCCGCCCTGTGGTGCAACTGATGTCCCTTTCTCCAAAAATGTACTCAATGGGATCGTAATGTTGCAACCACACACAAGTTGACCTGCTGTGAGGAAAAAACGCTTTAGTACATTTCAAACATGAAAAAGGTCATTTTAAAATCAACATGAAGAACCAAAATTCCATAAGTATAAAACACACAAAAATGCTTACCGAAGAATAAAAAATGTATCGTACTAGGCACCCTCCTCCCGCCCTGTGGTGCAACTGATGTCCCTTTCTCCAAAAATGTACTCAATGGGATCGTAATGTTGCAACCACACACAAGTTGACCTGCTGTGAGGAAAAAACGCTTTAGTACATTTCAAACATGAAAAAGGTCATTTTAAAATCAACATGAAGAACCAAAATTCCATAAGTATAAAACACACAAAAATGCTTACCGAAGAATAAAAAATGTATCGTACTAGGCACCCTCCTCCCGCCCTGTGGTGCAACTGATGTCCCTTTCTCCAAAAATGTACTCAATGGGATCGTAATGTTGCAACCACACACAAGTTGACCTGCTGTGAGGAAAAAACGCTTTAGTACATTTCAAACATGAAAAAGGTCATTTTAAAATCAACATGAAGAACCAAAATTCCATAAGTATAAAACACACAAAAATGCTTACCGAAGAATAAAATATGTATCGTACTAGGCACCCTCCTCCCGCCCTGTGGTGCAACTGATGTCCCTTTCTCCAAAAATGTACTCAATGGGATCGTAATGTTGCAACCACACACAAGTTGACCTGCTGTGAGGAAAAAACGCTTTAGTACATTTAAAACATGAAAAAGGTCATTTTAAAATCAACATGAAGAACCAAAATTCCATAAGTATAAAACATAAAAAAATGCTTACCGAAGAAAACAATATATATCGTACTAGGCACCCTCCTCCCGCCCTGTGGTGCAACTGATGTCCCTTTCTCCAAAAATGTACTCAATGGGATCGTAATGTTGCAACCACACACAAGTTGACCTGCTGTGAGGAAAAAACGCTTTAGTACATTTCAAACATGAAAAAGGTCATTTTAAAATCAACATGAAGAACCAAAATTCCAAAACTATAAAACACACAAAAATGCTTACCGAAGAAAAAATAATGTATCGTACTAGGCACCCTCCTCCCGCCCTGTGGTGCAACTGATGTCCCTTTCTCCAAAAATGTACTCAATGGGATCATAATGTTGCAACCACACACAAGTTGACCTGCTGTGAGGAAAAAACGCTTTAGTACATTTCAAACATGAAAAAGGTCATTTTAAAATCAACATGAAGAACCAAAATTCCATAAGTATAAAACATAAAAAAATGCTTACCGAAGAAAACAATATGTATCGTACTAGGCACCCTCCTCCCGCCCTGTGGTGCAACTGATGTCCCTTTCTCCAAAAATGTACTCAATGGGATCGTAATGTTGCAACCACACACAAGTTGACCTGCTGTGAGGAAAAAACGCTTTAGTACATTTAAAACATGAAAAAGGTCATTTTAAAATCAACATGAAGAACCAAAATTCCATAAGTATAAAACACACAAAAATGCTTACCGAAGAATAAAAAATGTATCGTACTAGGCACCCTCCTCCCGCCCTGTGGTGCAACTGATGTCCCTTTCTCCAAAAATGTACTCAATGGGATCGTAATGTTGCAACCACACACAAGTTGACCTGCTGTGAGGAAAAAACGCTTTAGTACATTTCAAACATGAAAAAGGTCATTTTAAAATCAACATGAAGAACCAAAATTCCATAAGTATAAAACACACAAAAATGCTTACCGAAGAATAAAAAATGTATCGTACTAGGCACCCTCCTCCCGCCCTGTGGTGCAACTGATGTCCCTTTCTCCAAAAATGTACTCAATGGGATCGTAATGTTGCAACCACACACAAGTTGACCTGCTGTGAGGAAAAAACGCTTTAGTACATTTCAAACATGGAAAAGGTCATTTTAAAATCAACATGAAGAACCAAATTCCAAAAGTATAAAACACACAAAAATGCTTACTGAAGAATAAAAAATGTATCATACTAGGCACCCTCCTCCCGCCCTGTGGTGCAACTGATGTCCCTTTCTCCAAAAATGTACTCAATGGGATCATAATGTTGCAACCACACACAAGTTGACCTGCTGTGAGGAAAAAACGCTTTAGTACATTTCAAACATGAAAAAGGTCATTTTAAAATCAACATGAAGAACCAAAATTCCAAAAGTATAAAACATAAAAAAATGCTTACCGAAGAAAGCAATATGTATCGTACTAGGCACCCTCCTCCCGCCCTGTGGTGCAACTGATGTCCCTTTCTCCAAAAATGTACTCAATGGGATCGTAATGTTGCAACCACACACAAGTTGACCTGCTGTGAGGAAAAAACGCTTTAGTACATTTCAAACATGAAAAAGGTCATTTTAAAATCAACATGAAGAACCAAAATTCCAAAAGTGTAAAACACAAAAAAATGCTTACCGAAGAATAAAAAATGTATCGTACTAGGCACCCTCCTCCCGCCCTGTGGTGCAACTGATGTCCCTTTCTCCAAAAATGTACTCAATGGGATCATAATGTTGCAACCACACACAAGTTGACCTGCTGTGAGGAAAAAACGCTTTAGTACATTTCAAACATGAAAAAGGTCATTTTAAAATCAACATGAAGAACCAAAATTCCATAAGTATAAAACATAAAAAAATACTTACCGAAGAAAGCAATATGTATCGTACTAGGCACCCTCCTCCCGCCCTGTGGTGCAACTGATGTCCCTTTCTCCAAAAATGTACTCAATGGGATCGTAATGTTGCAACCACACACAAGTTGACCTGCTGTGAGGAAAAAACGCTTTAGTACATTTCAAACATGAAAAAGGTCATTTTAAAATCAACATGAAGAACCAAAATTCCATAAGTATAAAACATAAAATAATGCTTACCGAAGAAAGCAATATGTATCGTACTAGGCACCCTCCTCCCGCCCTGTGGTGCAACTGATGTCCCTTTCTCCAAAAATGTACTCAATGGGATCGTAATGTTGCAACCACACACAAGTTGACCTGCTGTGAGGAAAAAACGCTTTAGTACATTTCAAACATGAAAAAGGTCATTTTAAAATCAACATGAAGAACCAAAATTCCATAAGTATAAAACACACAAAAATGCTTACCGAAGAATAAAAAAGTATCGTACTAGGCACCCTCCTCCCGCCCTGTGGTGCAACTGATGTCCCTTTCTCCAAAAATGTACTCAATGGGATCGTAATGTTGCAACCACACACAAGTTGACCTGCTGTGAGGAAAAAACGCTTTAGTACATTTCAAACATGAAAAAGGTCATTTTAAAATCAACATGAAGAACCAAAATTCCATAAGTATAAAACACACAAAAATGCTTACCGAAGAATAAAAAATGTATCGTACTAGGCACCCTCCTCCCGCCCTGTGGTGCAACTGATGTCCCTTTCTCCAAAAATGTACTCAATGGGATCGTAATGTTGCAACCACACACAAGTTGACCTGCTGTGAGGAAAAAACGCTTTAGTACATTTCAAACATGAAAAAGGTCATTTTAAAATCAACATGAAGAACCAAAATTCCAAAAGTATAAAACACACAAAAATGCTTACTGAAGAATAAAAAATGTATCGTACTAGGCACCCTCCTCCCGCCCTGTGGTGCAACTGATGTCCCTTTCTCCAAAAATGTACTCAATGGGATCGTAATGTTGCAACCACACACAAGTTGACCTGCTGTGAGGAAAAAACGCTTTAGTACATTTCAAACATGAAAAAGGTCATTTTAAAATCAACATGAAGAACCAAAATTCCAAAAGTATAAAACACAAAAAAATGCTTACCGAAGAATAAAAAATGTATCTTACTAGGCACCCTCCTCCCGCCCTGTGGTGCAACTGATGTCCCTTTCTCCAAAAATGTACTCAATGGGATCGTAATGTTGCAACCACACACAAGTTGACCTGCTGTGAGGAAAAAACGATTTAGTACATTTAAAACATGAAAAAGGTCATTTTAAAATCAACATGAAGAACCAAAATTCCATAAGTATAAAACATAAAAAAATACTTACCGAAGAAAGCAATATGTATCGTACTAGGCACCCTCCTCCCGCCCTGTGGTGCAACTGATGTCCCTTTCTCCAAAAATGTACTCAATGGGATCGTAATGTTGCAACCACACACAAGTTGACCTGCTGTGAGGAAAAAACGCTTTAGTACATTTCAAACATGAAAAAGGTCATTTTAAAATCAACATGAAGAACCAAAATTCCAAAAGTATAAAACACAAAAAAATGCTTACCGAAGAATAAAAAATGTATCGTACTAGGCACCCTCCTCCCGCCCTGTGGTGCAACTGATGTCCCTTTCTCCAAAAATGTACTCAATGGGATCATAATGTTGCAACCACACACAAGTTGACCTGCTGTGAGGAAAAAACGCTTTAGTACATTTCAAACATGAAAAAGGTCATTTTAAAATCAACATGAAGAACCAAAATTCCATAAGTATAAAACATAAAAAATGCTTACCGAAGAAAACAATATGTATCGTACTAGGCACCCACCTCCCGCCCTGTGGTGCAACTGATGTCCCTTTCTCCAAAAATGTACTCAATGGGATCGTAATGTTGCAACCACACACAAGTTGACCTGCTGTGAGGAAAAAACGCTTTAGTACATTTCAAACATGAAAAAGGTCATTTTAAAATCAACATGAAGAACCAAAATTCCAAAAGTATAAAACACACAAAAATGCTTACCGAAGAATAAAAAATGTATCGTACTAGGCACCCTCCTCCCGCCCTGTGGTGCAACTGATGTCCCTTTCTCCAAAAATGTACTCAATGGGATCATAATGTTGCAACCACACACAAGTTGACCTGCTGTGAGGAAAAAACGCTTTAGTACATTTCAAACATGAAAAAGGTCATTTTAAAATCAACATGAAGAACCAAAATTCCATAAGTATAAGACATAAAAAAATGCTTGCCGAAGAAAGCAATATGTATCGTACTAGGCACCCTCCTCCCGCCCTGTGGTGCAACTGATGTCCCTTTCTCCAAAAATGTACTCAATGGGATCGTAATGTTGCAACCACACACAAGTTGACCTGCTGTGAGGAAAAAACGCTTTAGTACATTTCAAACATGAAAAAGGTCATTTTAAAATCAACATGAAGAACCAAAATTCCAAAAGTATAAAACATAAAAAAATGCTTACCGAAGAAAACAATATGTATCATACTAGGCACCCTCCTCCCGCCCTGTGGTGCAACTGATGTCCCTTTCTCCAAAAATGTACTCAATGGGATCGTAATGTTGCAACCACACACAAGTTGACCTGCTGTGAGGAAAAAACGCTTTAGTACATTTCAAACATGAAAAAGGTCATTTTAAAATCAACATGAAGAACCAAAATTCCATAAGTATAAAACACACAAAAATGCTTACCGAAGAATAAAAAATGTATCGTACTAGGCACCCTCCTCCCGCCCTGTGGTGCAACTGATGTCCCTTTCTCCAAAAATGTACTCAATGGGATCGTAATGTTGCAACCACACATAAGTTGACCTGCTGTGAGGAAAAAACGCTTTAGTACATTTCAAACATGAAAAAGGTCATTTTAAAATCAACATGAAGAACCAAAATTCCAAAAGTATCAAACACACAAAAATGCTTACTGAAGAATAAAAAATGTATCGTACTAGGCACCCTCCTCCAGCCCTGTGGTGCAACTGATGTCCCTTTCTCCAAAAATGTACTCAATGGGATCGTAATGTTGCAACCACACACAAGTTGACCTGCTGTGAGGAAAAAACGCTTTAGTACATTTCAAACATGAAAAAGGTCATTTTAAAATCCACATGAAGAACCAAAATTCCATAAGTATAAAACACACAAAAATGCTTACCGAAGAATAAAAAAGTATCGTACTAGGCACCCTCCTCCCGCCCTGTGGTGCAACTGATGTCCCTTTCTCCAAAAATGTACTCAATGGGATCGTAATGTTGCAACCACACACAAGTTGACCTGCTGTGAGGAAAAAACGCTTTAGTACATTTCAAACATGAAAAAGGTCATTTTAAAATCAACATGAAGAACCAAAATTCCATAAGTATAAAACACACAAAAATGCTTACCGAAGAATAAAAAATGTATCGTACTAGGCACCCTCCTCCCGCCCTGTGGTGCAACTGATGTCCCTTTCTCCAAAAATGTACTCAATGGGATCGTAATGTTGCAACCACACACAAGTTGACCTGCTGTGAGGAAAAAACGCTTTAGTACATTTCAAACATGAAAAAGGTCATTTTAAAATCAACATGAAGAACCAAAATTCCATAAGTATAAAACATAAAAAAATGCTTACCGAAGAAAACAATATGTATCGTACTAGGCACCCTCCTCCCGCCCTGTGGTGCAACTGATGTCCCTTTTTTCCAAAAATGTACTCAATGGGATCGTAATGTTGCAACCACACACAAGTTGACCTGCTGTGAGGAAAAAACGCTTTAGTACATTTCAAACATGAAAAAGGTCATTTTAAAATCAACATGAAGAACCAAAATTCCAAAAGTATAAAACACACAAAAATGCTTACCGAAGAAAACAATATGTATCGTACTAGGCACCCTCCTCCCGCCCTGTGGTGCAACTGATGTCCCTTTCTCCAAAAATGTACTCAATGGGATCGTAATGTTGCAACCACACACAAGTTGACCTGCTGTGAGGAAAAAACGCTTTAGTACATTTCAAACATGAAAAAGGTCATTTTAAAATCAACATGAAGAACCAAAATTCCATAAGTATAAAACACACAAAAATGCTTACCGAAGAATAAAAAATGTATCGTACCAGGCACCCTCCTCCCGCCCTGTGGTGCAACTGATGTCCCTTTCTCCAAAAATGTACTCAATGGGATCGTAATGTTGCAACCACACACAAGTTGACCTGCTGTGAGGAAAAAACGCTTTAGTACATTTCAAACATGAAAAAGGTCATTTTAAAATCAACATGAAGAACCAAAATTCCATAAGTATAAAACATAAAAAATGCTTACCGAAGAAAAGTTTATGTATCGTACTAGGCACCCTCCTCCCGCCCTGTGGTGCAACTGATGTCCCTTTCTCCAAAAATGTACTCAATGGGATCGTAATGTTGCAACCACACACAAGTTGACCTGCTGTGAGGAGAAAACGCTTTAGTACATTTCAAACATGAAAAAGGTCATTTTAAAATCAACATGAAGAACCAAAATTCCATAAGTATAAAACACACAAAAATGCTTACCGAAGAAAACAATATGTATCGTACTAGGCACCCTCCTCCCGCCCTGTGGTGCAACTGATGTCCCTTTCTCCAAAAATGTACTCAATGGGATCGTAATGTTGCAACCACACACAAGTTGACCTGCTGTGAGGAAAAAACGCTTTAGTACATTTCAAACATGAAAAAGGTCATTTTAAAATCAACATGAAGAACCAAAATTCCAAAAGTATAAAACATAAAAAAATGCTTACCGAAGAAAACAATATGTATCGTACTAGGCATCCTCCTCCCGCCCTGTGGTGCAACTGATGTCCCTTTCTCCAAAAATGTACTCAATGGGATCGTAATGTTGCAACCACACACAAGTTGACCTGCTGTGAGGAAAAAACGCTTTAGTACATTTCAAACATGAAAAAGGTCATTTTAAAATCAACATGAAGAACCAAAATTCCATAAGTATAAAACACACAAAAATGCTTACCGAAGAAAAAAAAAGTATCGTACTAGGCACCCTCCTCCCGCCCTGTGGTGCAACTGATGTCCCTTTCTCCAAAAATGTACTCAATGGGATCGTAATGTTGCAACCACACACAAGTTGACCTGCTGTGAGGAAAAAACGCTTTAGTACATTTCAAACATGAAAAAGGTCATTTTAAAATCAACATGAAGAACCAAAATTCCATAAGTATAAAACACACAAAAATGCTTACCGAAGAAAAAAAAAGTATCGTACTAGGCACCCTACTCCCGCCCTGTGGTGCAACTGATGTCCCTTTCTCCAAAAATGTACTCAATGGGATCGTAATGTTGCAACCACACACAAGTTGACCTGCTGTGAGGAAAAAACGCTTTAGTACATTTCAAACATGAAAAAGGTCATTTTAAAATCAACATGAAGAACCAAAATTCCATAAGTATAAAACACACAAAAATGCTTACTGAAGAAAAAAAAAGTATCGTACTAGGCACCCTCCTCCCGCCCTGTGGTGCAACTGATGTCCCTTTCTCCAAAAATGTACTCAATGGGATCGTAATGTTGCAACCACACACAAGTTGACCTGCTGTGAGGAAAAAACGCTTTAGTACATTTCAAACATGAAAAAGGTCATTTTAAAATCAACATGAAGAACCAAAATTCCATAAGTATAAAACACACAAAAATGCTTACCGAAGAAAAAAAAAGTATCGTACTAGGCACCCTCCTCCCGCCCTGTGGTGCAACTGATTTCCCTTTCTCCAAAAATGTACTCAATGGGATCGTTATGTTGCAACCACACACAAGTTGACCTGCTGTGAGGAAAAAACGCTTTAGTACATTTCAAACATGAAAAAGGTCATTTTAAAATCAACATGAAGAACCAAAATACCAAAAGTATAAAACACACAAAAATGCTTACCGAAGAATAAAAAAGTATCGTACTAGGCACCCTCCTCCCGCCCTGTGGTGCAACTGATGTCCCTTTCTCCAAAAATGTACTCAATGGGATCGTAATGTTGCAATCACACACAAGTTGACCTGCTGTGAGGAAAAAACGCTTTAGTACATTTCAAACATGAAAAAGGTCATTTTAAAATCAACATGAAGAACCAAAATTCCAAAAGTATTAAACATAAAAAAATGCTTACCGAAGAAAACAATATGTATCGTACTAGGCACCCTCCTCCCGCCCTGTGGTGCAACTGATGTCCCTTTCTCCAAAAATGTACTCAATGGGATCGTAATGTTGCAACCACACACAAGTTGACCTGCTGTGAGGAAAAAACGCTTTAGTACATTTCAAACATGAAAAAGGTCATTTTAAAATCAACATGAAGAACCAAAATTCCATAAGTATAAAACACACAAAAATGCTTACCGAAGAATAAAAAATGTATCGTACTAGGCACCCTCCTCCCGCCCTGTGGTGCAACTGATGTCCCTTTCTCCAAAAATGTACTCAATGGGATCGTAATGTTGCAACCACACACAAGTTGACCTGCTGTGAGGAAAAAACGCTTTAGTACATTTCAAACATGAAAAAGGTCATTTTAAAATCAACATGAAGAACCAAAATTCCAAAAGTATAAAACACACAAAAATGCTTACTGAAGAATAAAAAATGTATCGTACTAGGCACCCTCCTCCCGCCCTGTGGTGCAACTGATGTCCCTTTCTCCAAAAATGTACTCAATGGGATCGTAATGTTGCAACCACACACAAGTTGACCTGCTGTGAGGAAAAAACGCTTTAGTACATTTCAAACATGAAAAAGGTCATTTTAAAATCAACATGAAGAACCAAAATTCCAAAAGTATAAAACACACAAAAATGCTTACCGAAGAATAAAAAATGTATCTTACTAGGCACCCTCCTCCCGCCCTGTGGTGCAACTGATGTCCCTTTCTCCAAAAATGTACTCAATGGGATCGTAATGTTGCAACCACACACAAGTTGACCTGCTGTGAGGAAAAAACGATTTAGTACATTTAAAACATGAAAAAGGTCATTTTAAAATCAACATGAAGAACCAAAATTCAATAAGTATAAAACATAAAAAAATACTTACCGAAGAAAGCAATATGTATCGTACTAGGCACCCTCCTCCCGCCCTGTGGTGCAACTGATGTCCCTTTCTCCAAAAATGTACTCAATGGGATCGTAATGTTGCAACCACACACAAGTTGACCTGCTGTGAGTTAAAAACGCTTTAGTACATTTCAAACATGAAAAAGGTCATTTTAAAATCAACATGAAGAACCAAAATTCCATAAGTATAAAACACAAAAAAATGCTTACCGAAGAATAAAAAATGTATCGTACTAGGCACCCTCCTCCCGCCCTGTGGTGCAACTGATGTCCCTTTCTCCAAAAATGTACTCAATGGGATCATAATGTTGCAACCACACACAAGTTGACCTGCTGTGAGGAAAAAACGCTTTAGTACATTTCAAACATGAAAAAGGTCATTTTAAAATCAACATGAAGAACCAAAATTCCATAAGTATAAAACATAAAAAATGCTTACCGAAGAAAACAATATGTATCGTACTAGGCACCCTCCTCCCGCCCTGTGGTGCAACTGATGTCCCTTTCTCCAAAAATGTACTCAATGGGATCGTAATGTTGCAACCACACACAAGTTGACCTGCTGTGAGGAAAAAACGCTTTAGTACATTTCAAACATGAAAAAGGTCATTTTAAAATCAACATGAAGAACCAAAATTCCAAAAGTATAAAACACACAAAAATGCTTACCGAAGAATAAAAAATGTATCGTACTAGGCACCCTCCTCCCGCCCTGTGGTGCAACTGATGTCCCTTTCTCCAAAAATGTACTCAATGGGATCATAATGTTGCAACCACACACAAGTTGACCTGCTGTGAGGAAAAAACGCTTTAGTACATTTCAAACATGAAAAAGGTCATTTTAAAATCAACATGAAGAACCAAAATTCCATAAGTATAAAACATAAAAAAATGCTTACCGAAGAAAGCAATATGTATCGTACTAGGCACCCTCCTCCCGCCCTGTGGTGCAACTGATGTCCCTTTCTCCAAAAATGTACTCAATGGGATCGTAATGTTGCAACCACACACAAGTTGACCTGCTGTGAGGAAAAAACGCTTTAGTACATTTCAAACATGAAAAAGGTCATTTTAAAATCAACATGAAGAACCAAAATTCCAAAAGTATAAAACATAAAAAAATGCTTACCGAAGAAAACAATATGTATCGTACTAGGCACCCTCCTCCCGCCCTGTGGTGCAACTGATGTCCCTTTCTCCAAAAATGTACTCAATGGGATCGTAATGTTGCAACCACACACAAGTTGACCTGCTGTGAGGAAAAAACGCTTTAGTACATTTCAAACATGAAAAAGGTCATTTTAAAATCAACATGAAGAACCAAAATTCCATAAGTATAAAACACACAAAAATGCTTACCGAAGAATAAAAAATGTATCGTACTAGGCACCCTCCTCCCGCCCTGTGGTGCAACTGATGTCCCTTTCTCCAAAAATGTACTCAATGGGATCGTAATGTTGCAACCACACACAAGTTGACCTGCTGTGAGGAAAAAACGCTTTAGTACATTTAAAACATGAAAAAGGTCATTTTAAAATCAACATGAAGAACCAAAATTCCAAAAGTATCAAACACACAAAAATGCTTACTGAAGAATAAAAAATGTATCGTACTAGGCACCCTCCTCCAGCCCTGTGGTGCAACTGATGTCCCTTTCTCCAAAAATGTACTCAATGGGATCGTAATGTTGCAACCACACACAAGTTGACCTGCTGTGAGGAAAAAACGCTTTAGTACATTTAAAACATGAAAAAGGTCATTTTAAAATCAACATGAAGAACCAAAATTCCATAAGTATAAAACACACAAAAATGCTTACCGAAGAATAAAAAAGTATCGTACTAGGCACCCTCCTCCCGCCCTGTGGTGCAACTGATGTCCCTTTCTCCAAAAATGTACTCAATGGGATCGTAATGTTGCAACCACACACAAGTTGACCTGCTGTGAGGAAAAAACGCTTTAGTACATTTCAAACATGAAAAAGGTCATTTTAAAATCAACATGAAGAACCAAAATTCCATAAGTATAAAACATAAAAAAATGCTTACCGAAGAAAACAATATGTATCGTACTAGGCACCCTCCTCCCGCCCTGTGGTGCAACTGATGTCCCTTTCTCCAAAAATGTACTCAATGGGATCGTAATGTTGCAACCACACACAAGTTGACCTGCTGTGAGGAAAAAACGCTTTAGTACATTTCAAACATGAAAAAGGTCATTTTAAAATCAACATGAAGAACCAAAATTCCAAAAGTATAAAACACAAAAAAATGCTTACCGAAGAATAAAAAATGTATCGTACTAGGCACCCTCCTCCCGCCCTGTGGTGCAACTGATGTCCCTTTCTCCAAAAATGTACTCAATGGGATCATAATGTTGCAACCACACACAAGTTGACCTGCTGTGAGGAAAAAACGCTTTAGTACATTTCAAACATGAAAAAGGTCATTTTAAAATCAACATGAAGAACCAAAATTCCATAAGTATAAAACATAAAATAATGCTTACCGAAGAAAGCAATATGTATCGTACTAGGCACCCTCCTCCCGCCCTGTGGTGCAACTGATGTCCCTTTCTCCAAAAATGTACTCAATGGGATCGTAATGTTGCAACCACACACAAGTTGACCTGCTGTGAGGAAAAAACGCTTTAGTACATTTCAAACATGAAAAAGGTCATTTTAAAATCAACATGAAGAACCAAAATTCCATAAGTATAAAACACACAAAAATGCTTACCGAAGAATAAAAAATGTATCGTACTAGGCACCCTCCTCCCGCCCTGTGGTGCAACTGATGTCCCTTTCTCCAAAAATGTACTCAATGGGATCGTAATGTTGCAACCACACACAAGTTGACCTGCTGTGAGGAAAAAACGCTTTAGTACATTTCAAACATGAAAAAGGTCATTTTAAAATCAACATGAAGAACCAAAATTCCAAAAGTATAAAACACACAAAAATGCTTACTGAAGAATAAAAAATGTATCGTACTAGGCACCCTCCTCCCGCCCTGTGGTGCAACTGATGTCCCTTTCTCCAAAAATGTACTCAATGGGATCGTAATGTTGCAACCACACACAAGTTGACCTGCTGTGAGGAAAAAACGCTTTAGTACATTTCAAACATGAAAAAGGTCATTTTAAAATCAACATGAAGAACCAAAATTCCAAAAGTATAAAACACACAAAAATGCTTACCGAAGAATAAAAAATGTATCGTACTAGGCACCCTCCTCCCGCCCTGTGGTGCAACTGATGTCCCTTTCTCCAAAAATGTACTCAATGGGATCATAATGTTGCAACCACACACAAGTTGACCTGCTGTGAGGAAAAAACGCTTTAGTACATTTCAAACATGAAAAAGGTCATTTTAAAATCAACATGAAGAACCAAAATTCCATAAGTATAAAACATAAAAAAATGCTTACCGAAGAAAGCAATATGTATCGTACTAGGCACCCTCCTCCCGCCCTGTGGTGCAACTGATGTCCCTTTCTCCAAAAATGTACTCAATGGGATCGTAATGTTGCAACCACACACAAGTTGACCTGCTGTGAGGAAAAAACGCTTTAGTACATTTCAAACATGAAAAAGGTCATTTTAAAATCAACATGAAGAACCAAAATTCCAAAAGTATAAAACATAAAAAAATGCTTACCGAAGAAAACAATATGTATCGTACTAGGCACCCTCTTCCCGCCCTGTGGTGCAACTGATGTCCCTTTCTCCAAAAATGTACTCAATGGGATCATAATGTTGCAACCACACACAAGTTGACCTGCTGTGAGGAAAAAACGCTTTAGTACATTTCAAACATGAAAAAGGTCATTTTAAAATCAACATGAAGAACCAAAATTCCATAAGTATAAAACATAAAAAATGCTTACCGAAGAAAACAATATGTATCGTACTAGGCACCCTCCTCCCGCCCTGTGGTGCAACTGATGTCCCTTTCTCCAAAAATGTACTCAATGGGATCGTAATGTTGCAACCACACACAAGTTGACCTGCTGTGAGGAAAAAACGCTTTAGTACATTTCAAACATGAAAAAGGTCATTTTAAAATCAACATGAAGAACCAAAATTACAAAAGTATAAAACACACAAAAATGCTTACCGAAGAATAAAAAATGTATCGTACTAGGCACCCTCCTCCCGCCCTGTGGTGCAACTGATGTCCCTTTCTCCAAAAATGTACTCAATGGGATCGTAATGTTGCAACCACACACAAGTTGACCTGCTGTGAGGAAAAAACGCTTTAGTACATTTCAAACATGAAAAAGGTCATTTTAAAATCAACATGAAGAACCAAAATTCCATAAGTATAAAACACACAAAAATGCTAACCGAAGAATAAAAAATGTATCGTACTAGGCACCCTCCTCCCGCCCTGTGGTGCAACTGATGTCCCTTTCTCCAAAAATGTACTCAATGGGATCGTAATGTTGCAACCACACACAAGTTGACCTGCTGTGAGGAAAAAACGCTTTAGTACATTTCAAACATGAAAAAGGTCATTTTAAAATCAACATGAAGAACCAAAATTCCATAAGTATAAAACATAAAAAATGCTTACCGAAGAAAAGTTTATGTATCGTACTAGGCACCCTCCTCCCGCCCTGTGGTGCAACTGATGTCCCTTTCTCCAAAAATGTACTCAATGGGATCGTAATGTTGCAACCACACACAAGTTGACCTGCTGTGAGGAAAAAACGCTTTAGTACATTTCAAACATGAAAAAGGTCATTTTAAAATCAACATGAAGAACCAAAATTCCATAAGTATAAAACACACAAAAATGCTTACCGAAGAATAAAAAATGTATCGTACTAGGCACCCTCCTCCCGCCCTGTGGTGCAACTGATGTCCCTTTCTCCAAAAATGTACTCAATGGGATCATAATGTTGCAACCACACACAAGTTGACCTGCTGTGAGGAAAAAACGCTTTAGTACATTTCAAACATGAAAAAGGTCATTTTAAAATCAACATGAAGAACCAAAATTCCATAAGTATAAAACATAAAAAAATGCTTACCGAAGAAAGCAATATGTATCGTACTAGGCACCCTCCTCCCGCCCTGTGGTGCAACTGATGTCCCTTTCTCCAAAAATGTACTCAATGGGATCGTAATGTTGCAACCACACACAAGTTGACCTGCTGTGAGGAAAAAACGCTTTAGTACATTTCAAACATGAAAAAGGTCATTTTAAAATCAACATGAAGAACCAAAATTCCATAAGTATAAAACACACAAAAATGCTTACCGAAGAAAAAAAAAGTATCGTACTAGGCACCCTACTCCCGCCCTGTGGTGCAACTGATGTCCCTTTCTCCAAAAATGTACTCAATGGGATCGTAATGTTGCAACCACACACAAGTTGACCTGCTGTGAGGAAAAAACGCTTTAGTACATTTCAAACATGAAAAAGGTCATTTTAAAATCAACATGAAGAACCAAAATTCCATAAGTATAAAACACACAAAAATGCTTACTGAAGAAAAAAAAAGTATCGTACTAGGCACCCTCCTCCCGCCCTGTGGTGCAACTGATGTCCCTTTCTCCAAAAATGTACTCAATGGGATCGTAATGTTGCAACCACACACAAGTTGACCTGCTGTGAGGAAAAAACGCTTTAGTACATTTCAAACATGAAAAAGGTCATTTTAAAATCAACATGAAGAACCAAAATTCCATAAGTATAAAACATAAAAAAATGCTTACCGAAGAAAACAATATGTATCGTACTAGGCACCCTCCTCCCGCCCTGTGGTGCAACTGATGTCCTTTTCTCCAAAAATGTACTCAATGGGATCGTAATGTTGCAACCACACACAAGTTGACCTGCTGTGAGGAAAAAACGCTTTAGTACATTTCAAACATGAAAAAGGTCATTTTAAAATCAACATGAAGAACCAAAATTCCATAAGTATAAAACATAAAAAAATGCTTACCGAAGAAAACAATATGTATCGTACTAGGCACCCTCCTCCCGCCCTGTGGTGCAACTGATGTCCCTTTGTCCAAAAATGTACTCAATGGGATCGTAATGTTGCAACCACACACAAGTTGACCTGCTGTGAGGAAAAAACGCTTTAGTACATTTCAAACATGAAAAAGGTCATTTTAAAATCAACATGAAGAACCAAAATTCCATAAGTATAAAACACACAAAAATGCTTACCGAAGAAAAAAAAAGTATCGTACTAGGCACCCTCCTCCCGCCCTGTGGTGCAACTGATGTCCCTTTCTCCAAAAATGTACTCAATGGGATCGTAATGTTGCAACCACACACAAGTTGACCTGCTGTGAGGAAAAAACGCTTTAGTACATTTCAAACATGAAAAAGGTCATTTTAAAATCAACATGAAGAACCAAAATTCCAAAAGTATAAAACACACAAAAATGCTTACCGAAGAATAAAAAATGTATCGTACTAGGCACCCTCCTCCCGCCCTGTGGTGCAACTGATGTCCCTTTCTCCAAAAATGTACTCAATGGGATCGTAATGTTGCAACCACACACAAGTTGACCTGCTGTGAGGAAAAAACGCTTTAGTACATTTCAAACATGAAAAAGGTCATTTTAAAATCAACATGAAGAACCAAAATTCCATAAGTATAAAACACACAAAAACGCTTACCGAAGAAAACAATATGTATCGTACTAGGCACCCTCCTCCCGCCCTGTGGTGCAACTGATGTCCCTTTCTCCAAAAATGTACTCAATGGGATCGTAATGTTGCAACCACACACAAGTTGACCTGCTGTGAGGAAAAAACGCTTTAGTACATTTCAAACATGAAAAAGGTCATTTTAAAATCAACATGAAGAACCAAAATTCCATAAGTATAAAACACAGAAAAATGCTTACCGAAGAAAACAATATGTATCGTACTAGGCACCCTCCTCCCGCCCTGTGGTGCAACTGATGTCCCTTTCTCCAAAAATGTACTCAATGGGATCGTAATGTTGCAACCACACACAAGTTGACCTGCTGTGAGGAAAAAACGCTTTAGTACATTTCAAACATGAAAAAGGTCATTTTAAAATCAACATGAAGAACCAAAATTCCATAAGTATAAAACACAAAAAAATGCTTACCGAAGAAAACAAAATGTATCGTACTAGGCACCCTCCTCCCGCCCTGTGGTGCAACTGTGTCCCTTTCTCCAAAAATGTACTCAATGGGATCGTAATGTTGCAACCACACACAAGTTGACCTGCTGTGAGGAAAAAACGCTTTAGTACATTTCAAACATGAAAAAGGTCATTTTAAAATCAACATGAAGAACCAAAATTCCAAAAGTATAAAACACACAAAAATGCTTACCGAAGAAAAAAAAAGTATCGTACTAGGCACCCTACTCCCGCCCTGTGGTGCAACTGATGTCCTTTTCTCCAAAAATGTACTCAATGGGATCGTAATGTTGCAACCACACACAAGTTGACCTGCTGTGAGGAAAAAACGCTTTAGTACATTTCAAACATGAAAAAGGTCATTTTAAAATCAACATGAAGAACCAAAATTCCAAAAGTATAAAACATAAAAAAATGCTTACCGAAGAAAACAATATGTATCGTACTAGGCACCCTCCTCCCGCCCTGTGGTAAAACTGATGTCCCTTTCTCCAAAAATGTACTCAATGGGATCGTAATGTTGCAACCACACACAAGTTGACCTGCTGTGAGGAAAAAACGCTTTAGTACATTTCAAACATGAAAAAGGTCATTTTAAAATCAACATGAAGAACCAAAATTCCATAAGTATAAAACACACAAAAATGCTTACCGAAGAAAAAAAAAGTATCGTACTAGGCACCCTCCTCCCGCCCTGTGGTGCAACTGATGTCCCTTTCTCCAAAAATGTACTCAATGGGATCGTAATGTTGCAACCACACACAAGTTGACCTGCTGTGAGGAAAAAACGCTTTAGTACATTTCAAACATGAAAAAGGTCATTTTAAAATCAACATGAAGAACCAAAATTCCAAAAGTATAAAACGTAAAAAAATGCTTACCGAAGAAAACAATATGTATCGTACTAGGCACCCTCCTCCCGCCCTGTGGTGCAACTGATGTCCCTTTCTCCAAAAATGTACTCAATGGGATCGTAATGTTGCAACCACACACAAGTTGACCTGCTGTGAGGAAAAAACGCTTTAGTACATTTCAAACATGAAAAAGGTCATTTTAAAATCAACATGAAGAACCAAAATTCCAAAAGTATAAAACACACAAAAATGCTTACCGAAGAATAAAAAATGTATCGTACTAGGCACCCTCCTCCCGCCCTGTGGTGCAACTGATGTCCCTTTCTCCAAAAATGTACTCAATGGGATCGTAATGTTGCAACCACACACAAGTTGACCTGCTGTGAGGAAAAAACGCTTTAGTACATTTCAAACATGAAAAAGGTCATTTTAAAATCAACATGAAGAACCAAAATTCCATAAGTATAAAACACACAAAAATGCTTACTGAAGAAAAAAAAAGTATCGTACTAGGCACCCTCCTCCCGCCCTGTGGTGCAACTGATGTCCCTTTCTCCAAAAATGTACTCAATGGGATCGTAATGTTGCAACCACACACAAGTTGACCTGCTGTGAGGAAAAAACGCTTTAGTACATTTCAAACATGAAAAAGGTCATTTTAAAATCAACATGAAGAACCAAAATTCCAAAAGTATTAAACATAAAAAAATGCTTACCGAAGAATAAAAAATGTATCGTACTAGGCACCCTCCTCCCGCCCTGTGGTGCAACTGATGTCCCTTTCTCCAAAAATGTACTCAATGGGATCATAATGTTGCAACCACACACAAGTTGACCTGCTGTGAGGAAAAAACGCTTTAGTACATTTCAAACATGAAAAAGGTCATTTTAAAATCAACATGAAGAACCAAAATTCCATAAGTATAAAACATAAAATAATGCTTACCGAAGAAAGCAATATGTATCGTACTAGGCACCCTCCTCCCGCCCTGTGGTGCAACTGATGTCCCTTTCTCCAAAAATGTACTCAATGGGATCGTAATGTTGCAACCACACACAAGTTGACCTGCTGTGAGGAAAAAACGCTTTAGTACATTTCAAACATGAAAAAGGTCATTTTAAAATCAACATGAAGAACCAAAATTCCAAAAGTATTAAACATAAAAAAATGCTTACCGAAGAATAAAAAATGTATCGTACTAGGCACCCTCCTCCCGCCCTGTGGTGCAACTGATGTCCCTTTCTCCAAAAATGTACTCAATGGGATCATAATGTTGCAACCACACACAAGTTGACCTGCTGTGAGGAAAAAACGCTTTAGTACATTTCAAACATGAAAAAGGTCATTTTAAAATCAACATGAAGAACCAAAATTCCATAAGTATAAAACATAAAATAATGCTTACCGAAGAAAGCAATATGTATCGTACTAGGCACCCTCCTCCCGCCCTGTGGTGCAACTGATGTCCCTTTCTCCAAAAATGTACTCAATGGGATCGTAATGTTGCAACCACACACAAGTTGACCTGCTGTGAGGAAAAAACGCTTTAGTACATTTCAAACATGAAAAAGGTCATTTTAAAATCAACATGAAGAACCAAAATTCCATAAGTATAAAACATAAAAAAATACTTACCGAAGAAAGCAATATGTATCGTACTAGGCACCCTCCTCCCGCCCTGTGGTGCAACTGATGTCCCTTTCTCCAAAAATGTACTCAATGGGATCGTAATGTTGCAACCACACACAAGTTGACCTGCTGTGAGGAAAAAACGCTTTAGTACATTTCAAACATGAAAAAGGTCATTTTAAAATCAACATGAAGAACCAAAATTCCATAAGTATAAAACACACAAAAATGCTTACCGAAGAATAAAAAATGTATCGTACTAGGCACCCTCCTCCCGCCCTGTGGTGCAACTGATGTCCCTTTCTCCAAAAATGTACTCAATGGGATCGTAATGTTGCAACCACACACAAGTTGACCTGCTGTGAGGAAAAAACGCTTTAGTACATTTCAAACATGAAAAAGGTCATTTTAAAATCAACATGAAGAACCAAAATTCCATAAGTATAAAACATAAAAAAATGCTTACCGAAGAAAACAATATGTATCGTACTAGGCACCCTCCTCCCGCCCTGTGGTGCAACTGATGTCCCTTTCTCCAAAAATGTACTCAATGGGATCGTAATGTTGCAACCACACACAAGTTGACCTGCTGTGAGGAAAAAACGCTTTAGTACATTTCAAACATGAAAAAGGTCATTTTAAAATCAACATGAAGAACCAAAATTCCATAAGTATAAAACATAAAAAAATACTTACCGAAGAAAGCAATATGTATCGTACTAGGCACCCTCCTCCCGCCCTGTGGTGCAACTGATGTCCCTTTCTCCAAAAATGTACTCAATGGGATCGTAATGTTGCAACCACACACAAGTTGACCTGCTGTGAGGAAAAAACGCTTTAGTACATTTCAAACATGAAAAAGGTCATTTTAAAATCAACATGAAGAACCAAAATTCCATAAGTATAAAACACACAAAAATGCTTACTGAAGAAAAAAAAAGTATCGTGCTAGGCACCCTCCTCCCGCCCTGTGGTGCAACTGATGTCCCTTTCTCCAAAAATGTACTCAATGGGATCGTAATGTTGCAACCACACACAAGTTGACCTGCTGTGAGGAAAAAACGCTTTAGTACATTTCAAACATGAAAAAGGTCATTTTAAAATCAACATGAAGAACCAAAATTCCAAAAGTATAAAACACAAAAAAATGCTTACCGAAGAAAACAATATGTATCGTACTAGGCACCCTCCTCCCGCCCTGTGGTGCAACTGATGTCCCTTTCTCCAAAAATGTACTCAATGGGATCGTAATGTTGCAACCACACACAAGTTGACCTGCTGTGAGGAAAAAACGCTTTAGTACATTTCAAACATGAAAAAGGTCATTTTAAAATCAACATGAAGAACCAAAATTCCATAAGTATAAAACACACAAAAATGCTTACCGAAGAAAACAATATGTATCGTACTAGGCACCCTCCTCCCGCCCTGTGGTGCAACTGATGTCCCTTTCTCCAAAAATGTACTCAATGGGATCGTAATGTTGCAACCACACACAAGTTGACCTGCTGTGAGGAAAAAACGCTTTAGTACATTTCAAACATGAAAAAGGTCATTTTAAAATCAACATGAAGAACCAAAATTCCAAAAGTATTAAACATAAAAAAATGCTTACCGAAGAAAACAATATGTATCGTACTAGGCACCCTCCTCCCGCCCTGTGGTGCAACTGATGTCCCTTTCTCCAAAAATGTACTCAATGGGATCGTAATGTTGCAACCACACACAAGTTGACCTGCTGTGAGGAAAAAACGCTTTAGTACATTTCAAACATGAAAAAGGTCATTTTAAAATCAACATGAAGAACCAAAATTCCATAAGTATAAAACACACAAAAATGCTTACCGAAGAATAAAAAATGTATCGTACTAGGCACCCTCCTCCCGCCCTGTGGTGCAACTGATGTCCCTTTCTCCAAAAATGTACTCAATGGGATCGTAATGTTGCAACCACACACAAGTTGACCTGCTGTGAGGAAAAAACGCTTTAGTACATTTCAAACATGAAAAAGGTCATTTTAAAATCAACATGAAGAACCAAAATTCCAAAAGTATAAAACACACAAAAATGCTTACTGAAGAATAAAAAATGTATCGTACTAGGCACCCTCCTCCCGCCCTGTGGTGCAACTGATGTCCCTTTCTCCAAAAATGTACTCAATGGGATCGTAATGTTGCAACCACACACAAGTTGACCTGCTGTGAGGAAAAAACGCTTTAGTACATTTCAAACATGAAAAAGGTCATTTTAAAATCAACATGAAGAACCAAAATTCCAAAAGTATCAAACACACAAAAATGCTTACCGAAGAATAAAAAATGTATCTTACTAGGCACCCTCCTCCCGCCCTGTGGTGCAACTGATGTCCCTTTCTCCAAAAATGTACTCAATGGGATCGTAATGTTGCAACCACACACAAGTTGACCTGCTGTGAGGAAAAAACGATTTAGTACATTTAAAACATGAAAAAGGTCATTTTAAAATCAACATGAAGAACCAAAATTCCATAAGTATAAAACATAAAAAAATACTTACCGAAGAAAGCAATATGTATCGTACTAGGCACCCTCCTCCCGCCCTGTGGTGCAACTGATGTCCCTTTCTCCAAAAATGTACTCAATGGGATCGTAATGTTGCAACCACACACAAGTTGACCTGCTGTGAGGAAAAAACGCTTTAGTACATTTCAAACATGAAAAAGGTCATTTTAAAATCAACATGAAGAACCAAAATTCCAAAAGTATAAAACACAAAAAAATGCTTACCGAAGAATAAAAAATGTATCGTACTAGGCACCCTCCTCCCGCCCTGTGGTGCAACTGATGTCCCTTTCTTCAAAAATGTACTCAATGGGATCATAATGTTGCAACCACACACAAGTTGACCTGCTGTGAGGAAAAAACGCTTTAGTACATTTCAAACATGAAAAAGGTCATTTTAAAATCAACATGAAGAACCAAAATTCCATAAGTATAAAACATAAAAAATGCTTACCGAAGAAAACAATATGTATCGTACTAGGCACCCTCCTCCCGCCCTGTGGTGCAACTGATGTCCCTTTCTCCAAAAATGTACTCAATGGGATCGTAATGTTGCAACCACACACAAGTTGACCTGCTGTGAGGAAAAAACGCTTTAGTACATTTCAAACATGAAAAAGGTCATTTTAAAATCAACATGAAGAACCAAAATTCCAAAAGTATAAAACACACAAAAATGCTTACCGAAGAATAAAAAATGTATCGTACTAGGCACCCTCCTCCCGCCCTGTGGTGCAACTGATTTCCCTTTCTCCAAAAATGTACTCAATGGGATCATAATGTTGCAACCACACACAAGTTGACCTGCTGTGAGGAAAAAACGCTTTAGTACATTTCAAACATGAAAAAGGTCATTTTAAAATCAACATGAAGAACCAAAATTCCATAAGTATAAAACATAAAAAAATGCTTACCGAAGAAAGCAATATGTATCGTACTAGGCACCCTCCTCCCGCCCTGTGGTGCAACTGATGTCCCTTTCTCCAAAAATGTACTCAATGGGATCGTAATGTTGCAACCACACACAAGTTGACCTGCTGTGAGGAAAAAACGCTTTAGTACATTTCAAACATGAAAAAGGTCATTTTAAAATCAACATGAAGAACCAAAATTCCAAAAGTATAAAACATAAAAAAATGCTTACCGAAGAAAACAATATGTATCGTACTAGGCACCCTCCTCCCGCCCTGTGGTGCAACTGATGTCCCTTTCTCCAAAAATGTACTCAATGGGATCGTAATGTTGCAACCACACACAAGTTGACCTGCTGTGAGGAAAAAACGCTTTAGTACATTTCAAACATGAAAAAGGTCATTTTAAAATCAACATGAAGAGATAAAATTCCATAAGTATAAAACACACAAAAATGCTTACCGAAGAATAAAAAATGTATCGTACTAGGCACCCTCCTCCCGCCCTGTGGTGCAACTGATGTCCCTTTCTCCAAAAATGTATTCAATGGGATCGTAATGTTGCAACCACACATAAGTTGACCTGCTGTGAGGAAAAAACGCTTTAGTACATTTCAAACATGAAAAAGGTCATTTTAAAATCAACATGAAGAACCAAAATTCCAAAAGTATCAAACACACAAAAATGCTTACTGAAGAATAAAAAATGTATCGTACTAGGCACCCTCCTCCAGCCCTGTGGTGCAACTGATGTCCCTTTCTCCAAAAATGTACTCAATGGGATCGTAATGTTGCAACCACACACAAGTTGACCTGCTGTGAGGAAAAAACGCTTTAGTACATTTCAAACATGAAAAAGGTCATTTTAAAATCAACATGAAGAACCAAAATTCCATAAGTATAAAACACACAAAAATGCTTACCGAAGAATGAAAAAGTATCGTACTAGGCACCCTCCTCCCGCCCTGTGGTGCAACTGATGTCCCTTTCTCCAAAAATGTACTCAATGGGATCGTAATGTTGCAACCACACACAAGTTGACCTGCTGTGAGGAAAAAACGCTTTAGTACATTTCAAACATGAAAAAGGTCATTTTAAAATCAACATGAAGAACCAAAATTCCAAAAGTATTAAACATAAAAAAATGCTTACCGAAGAAAACAATTTGTATCGTACTAGGCACCCTCCTCCCGCCCTGTGGTGCAACTGATGTCCCTTTCTCCAAAAATGTACTCAATGGGATCGTAATGTTGCAACCACACACAAGTTGACCTGCTGTGAGGAAAAAACGCTTTAGTACATTTCAAACATGAAAAAGGTCATTTTAAAATCAACATGAAGAACCAAAATTCCATAAGTATAAAACACACAAAAATGCTTACCGAAGAATAAAAAATGTATCGTACTAGGCACCCTCCTCCCGCCCTGTGGTGCAACTGATGTCCCTTTCTCCAAAAATGTACTCAATGGGATCGTAATGTTGCAACCACACACAAGTTGACCTGCTGTGAGGAAAAAACGCTTTAGTACATTTCAAACATGAAAAAGGTCATTTTAAAATCAACATGAAGAACCAAAATTCCATAAGTATAAAACATAAAAAAATACTTACCGAAGAAAGCAATATGTATCGTACTAGGCACCCTCCTCCCGCCCTGTGGTGCAACTGATGTCCCTTTCTCCAAAAATGTACTCAATGGGATCGTAATGTTGCAACCACACACAAGTTGACCTGCTGTGAGGAAAAAACGCTTTAGTACATTTCAAACATGAAAAAGGTCATTTTAAAATCAACATGAAGAACCAAAATTCCAAAAGTATAAAACACAAAAAAATGCTTACCGAAGAATAAAAAATGTATCGTACTAGGCACCCTCCTCCCGCCCTGTGGTGCAACTGATGTCCCTTTCTTCAAAAATGTACTCAATGGGATCATAATGTTGCAACCACACACAAGTTGACCTGCTGTGAGGAAAAAACGCTTTAGTACATTTCAAACATGAAAAAGGTCATTTTAAAATCAACATGAAGAACCAAAATTCCATAAGTATAAAACATAAAAAATGCTTACCGAAGAAAACAATATGTATCGTACTAGGCACCCTCCTCCCGCCCTGTGGTGCAACTGATGTCCCTTTCTCCAAAAATGTACTCAATGGGATCGTAATGTTGCAACCACACACAAGTTGACCTGCTGTGAGGAAAAAACGCTTTAGTACATTTCAAACATGAAAAAGGTCATTTTAAAATCAACATGAAGAACCAAAATTCCAAAAGTATAAAACACACAAAAATGCTTACCGAAGAATAAAAAATGTATCGTACTAGGCACCCTCCTCCCGCCCTGTGGTGCAACTGATGTCCCTTTCTCCAAAAATGTACTCAATGGGAACATAATGTTGCAACCACACACAAGTTGACCTGCTGTGAGGAAAAAACGCTTTAGTACATTTCAAACATGAAAAAGGTCATAGTAAATCAATATGAAGAACCAAAATTCCATAAGTATAAAACATAAAAAAATGCTTACCGAAGAAAGCAATATGTATCGTACTAGGCACCCTCCTCCCGCCCTGTGGTGCAACTGATGTCCCTTTCTCCAAAAATGTACTCAATGGGATCGTAATGTTGCAACCACACACAAGTTGACCTGCTGTGAGGAAAAAACGCTTTAGTACATTTCAAACATGAAAAAGGTCATTTTAAAATCAACATGAAGAACCAAAATTCCAAAAGTATAAAACATAAAAAAATGCTTACCGAAGAAAACAATATGTATCGTACTAGGCACCCTCCTCCCGCCCTGTGGTGCAACTGATGTCCCTTTCTCCAAAAATGTACTCAATGGGATCGTAATGTTGCAACCACACACAAGTTGACCTGCTGTGAGGAAAAAACGCTTTAGTACATTTCAAACATGAAAAAGGTCATTTTAAAATCAACATGAAGAACCAAAATTCCATAAGTATAAAACACACAAAAATGCTTACCGAAGAATAAAAAATGTATCGTACTAGGCACCCTCCTCCCGCCCTGTGGTGCAACTGATGTCCCTTTCTCCAAAAATGTACTCAATGGGATCGTAATGTTGCAACCACACATAAGTTGACCTGCTGTGAGGAAAAAACGCTTTAGTACATTTCAAACATGAAAAAGGTCATTTTAAAATCAACATGAAGAACCAAAATTCCAAAAGTATCAAACACACAAAAATGCTTACTGAAGAATAAAAAATGTATCGTACTAGGCACCCTCCTCCAGCCCTGTGGTGCAACTGATGTCCCTTTCTCCAAAAATGTACTCAATGGGATCGTAATGTTGCAACCACACACAAGTTGACCTGCTGTGAGGAAAAAACGCTTTAGTACATTTCAAACATGAAAAAGGTCATTTTAAAATCAACATGAAGAACCAAAATTCCATAAGTATAAAACACACAAAAATGCTTACCGAAGAATGAAAAAGTATCGTACTAGGCACCCTCCTCCCGCCCTGTGGTGCAACTGATGTCCCTTTCTCCAAAAATGTACTCAATGGGATCGTAATGTTGCAACCACACACAAGTTGACCTGCTGTGAGGAAAAAACGCTTTAGTACATTTCAAACATGAAAAAGGTCATTTTAAAATCAACATGAAGAACCAAAATTCCATAAGTATAAAACACACAAAAATGCTTACCGAAGAATAAAAAATGTATCGTACTAGGCACCCTCCTCCCGCCCTGTGGTGCAACTGATGTCCCTTTCTCCAAAAATGTACTCAATGGGATCGTAATGTTGCAACCACACACAAGTTGACCTGCTGTGAGGAAAAAACGCTTTAGTACATTTCAAACATGAAAAAGGTCATTTTAAAATCAACATGAAGAACCAAAATTCCATAAGTATAAAACATAAAAAATGCTTACCGAAGAAAAGTTTATGTATCGTACTAGGCACCCTCCTCCCGCCCTGTGGTGCAACTGATGTCCCTTTCTCCAAAAATGTACTCAATGGGATCGTAATGTTGCAACCACACACAAGTTGACCTGCTGTGAGGAAAAAACGCTTTAGTACATTTCAAACATGAAAAAGGTCATTTTAAAATCAACATGAAGAACCAAAATTCCAAAAGTATAAAACACACAAAAATGCTTACCGAAGAATAAAAAATGTATCGTACTAGGCACCCTCCTCCCGCCCTGTGGTGCAACTGATGTCCCTTTCTCCAAAAATGTACTCAATGGGATCGTAATGTTGCAACCACACACAAGTTGACCTGCTGTGAGGAAAAAACGCTTTAGTACATTTCAAACATGAAAAAGGTCATTTTAAAATCAACATGAAGAACCAAAATTCCAAAAGTATAAAACACACAAAAATGCATACCGAAGAATAAAAAATGTATCGTACTAGGCACCCTCCTCCCGCCCTGTGGTGCAACTGATGTCCCTTTCTCCAAAAATGTACTCAATGGGATCGTAATGTTGCAACCACACATAAGTTGACCTGCTGTGAGGAAAAAACGCTTTAGTACATTTCAAACATGAAAAAGGTCATTTTAAAATCAACATGAAGAACCAAAATTCCATAAGTATAAAACACACAAAAATGCTTACCGAAGAAAACAATATGTATTGTACTAGGCACCCTCCTCCCGCCCTGTGGTGCAACTGATGTCCCTTTCTCCAAAAATGTACTCAATGGGATCGTAATGTTGCAACCACACACAAGTTGACCTGCTGTGAGGAAAAAACGCTTTAGTACATTTCAAACATGAAAAAGGTCATTTTAAAATCAACATGAAGAACCAAAATTCCAAAAGTATTAAACATAAAAAAATGCTTACCGAAGAAAACAATATGTATCGTACTAGGCACCCTCCTCCCGCCCTGTGGTGCAACTGATGTCCCTTTCTCCAAAAATGTACTCAATGGGATCGTAATGTTGCAACCACACACAAGTTGACCTGCTGTGAGGAAAAAACGCTTTAGTACATTTCAAACATGAAAAAGGTCATTTTAAAATCAACATGAAGAACCAAAATTCCATAAGTATAAAACACACAAAAATGCTTACCGAAGAATAAAAAATGTATCGTACTAGGCACCCTCCTCCCGCCCTGTGGTGCAACTGATGTCCCTTTCTCCAAAAATGTACTCAATGGGATCGTAATGTTGCAACCACACACAAGTTGACCTGCTGTGAGGAAAAAACGCTTTAGTACATTTCAAACATGAAAAAGGTCATTTTAAAATCAACATGAAGAACCAATATTCCAAAAGTATAAAACACACAAAAATGCTTACTGAAGAATAAAAAATGTATCGTACTAGGCACCCTCCTCCCGCCCTGTGGTGCAACTGATGTCCCTTTCTCCAAAAATGTACTCAATGGGATCGTAATGTTGCAACCACACACAAGTTGACCTGCTGTGAGGAAAAAACGCTTTAGTACATTTCAAACATGAAAAAGGTCATTTTAAAATCAACATGAAGAACCAAAATTCCAAAAGTATAAAACACACAAAAATGCTTACCGAAGAATAAAAAATGTATCGTACTAGGCACCCTCCTCCCGCCCTGTGGTGCAACTGATGTCCCTTTCTCCAAAAATGTACTCAATGGGATCGTAATGTTGCAACCACACACAAGTTGACCTGCTGTGAGGAATAAACGATTTAGTACATTTAAAACATGAAAAAGGTCATTTTAAAATCAACATGAAGAACCAAAATTCCATAAGTATAAAACATAAAAAAATACTTACCGAAGAAAGCAATATGTATCGTACTAGGCACCCTCCTCCCGCCCTGTGGTGCAACTGATGTCCCTTTCTCCAAAAATGTACTCAATGGGATCGTAATGTTGCAACCACACACAAGTTGACCTGCTGTGAGGAAAAAACGCTTTAGTACATTTCAAACATGAAAAAGGTCATTTTAAATTCAACATGAAGAACCAAAATTCCAAAAGTATAAAACACAAAAAAATGCTTACCGAAGAATAAAAAATGTATCGTACTAGGCACCCTCCTCCCGCCCTGTGGTGCAACTGATGTCCCTTTCTTCAAAAATGTACTCAATGGGATCATAATGTTGCAACCACACACAAGTTGACCTGCTGTGAGGAAAAAACGCTTTAGTAAATTTCAAACATGAAAAAGGTCATTTTAAAATCAACATGAAGAACCAAAATTCCATAAGTATAAAACATAAAAAATGCTTACCGAAGAAAACAATATGTATCGTACTAGGCACCCTCCTCCCGCCCTGTGGTGCAACTGATGTCCCTTTCTCCAAAAATGTACTCAATGGGATCGTAATGTTGCAACCACACACAAGTTGACCTGCTGTGAGGAAAAAACGCTTTAGTACATTTCAAACATGAAAAAGGTCATTTTAAAATCAACATGAAGAACCAAAATTCCAAAAGTATAAAACACACAAAAATGCTTACCGAAGAATAAAAAATGTATCGTACTAGGCACCCTCCTCCCGCCCTGTGGTGCAACTGATGTCCCTTTCTCCAAAAATGTACTCAATGGGATCATAATGTTGCAACCACACACAAGTTGACCTGCTGTGAGGAAAAAACGCTTTAGTACATTTCAAACATGAAAAAGGTCATTTTAAAATCAACATGAAGAACCAAAATTCCATAAGTATAAAACATAAAATAATGCTTACCGAAGAAAGCAATATGTATCGTACTAGATACCCTCCTCCCGCCCTGTGGTGCAACTGATGTCCCTTTCTCCAAAAATGTACTCAATGGGATCGTAATGTTGCAACCACACACAAGTTGACCTGCTGTGAGGAAAAAACGCTTTAGTACATTTCAAACATGAAAAAGGTCATTTTAAAATCAACATGAAGAACCAAAATTCCAAAAGTATAAAACATAAAAAAATGCTTACCGAAGAAAACAATATGTATCGTACTAGGCACCCTCCTCCCGCCCTGTGGTGCAACTGATGTCCCTTTCTCCAAAAATGTACTCAATGGGATCGTAATGTTGCAACCACACACAAGTTGACCTGCTGTGAGGAAAAAACGCTTTAGTACATTTCAAACATGAAAAAGGTCATTTTAAAATCAACATGAAGAACCAAAATTCCATAAGTATAAAACACACAAAAATGCTTACCGAAGAATAAAAAATGTATCGTACTAGGCACCCTCCTCCCGCCCTGTGGTGCAACTGATGTCCCTTTCTCCAAAAATGTACTCAATGGGATCGTAATGTTGCAACCACACATAAGTTGACCTGCTGTGAGGAAAAAACGCTTTAGTACATTTCAAACATGAAAAAGGTCATTTTAAAATCAACATGAAGAACCAAAATTCAAAAAGTATCAAACACACAAAAATGCTTACTGAAGAATAAAAAATGTATCGTACTAGGCACCCTCCTCCAGCCCTGTGGTGCAACTGATGTCCCTTTCTCCAAAAATGTACTCAATGGGATCGTAATGTTGCAACCACACACAAGTTGACCTGCTGTGAGGAAAAAACGCTTTAGTACATTTAAAACATGAAAAAGGTCATTTTAAAATCAACATGAAGAACCAAAATTCCATAAGTATAAAACACACAAAAATGCTTACCGAAGAATGAAAAAGTATCGTACTAGGCACCCTCCTCCCGCCCTGTGGTGCAACTGATGTCCCTTTCTCCAAAAATGTACTCAATGGGATCGTAATGTTGCAACCACACACAAGTTGACCTGCTGTGAGGAAAAAACGCTTTAGTACATTTCAAACATGAAAAAGGTCATTTTAAAATCAACATGAAGAACCAAAATTCCATAAGTATAAAACACACAAAAATGCTTACCGAAGAATAAAAAATGTATCGTACTAGGCACCCTCCTCCCGCCCTGTGGTGCAACTGATGTCCCTTTCTCCAAAAATGTACTCAATGGGATCGTAATGTTGCAACCACACACAAGTTGACCTGCTGTGAGGAAAAAACGCTTTAGTACATTTCAAACATGAAAAAGGTCATTTTAAAATCAACATGAAGAACCAAAATTCCATAAGTATAAAACATAAAAAATGCTTACCGAAGAAAAGTTTATGTATCGTACTAGGCACCCTCCTCCCGCCCTGTGGTGCAACTGATGTCCCTTTCTCCAAAAATGTACTCAATGGGATCGTAATGTTGCAACCACACACAAGTTGACCTGCTGTGAGGAAAAAACGCTTTAGTACATTTCAAACATGAAAAAGGTCATTTTAAAATCAACATGAAGAACCAAAATTCCAAAAGTATAAAACACACAAAAATGCTTACCGAAGAATAAAAAATGTATCGTACTAGGCACCCTCCTCCCGCCCTGTGGTGCAACTGATGTCCCTTTCTCCAAAAATGTACTCAATGGGATCGTAATGTTGCAACCACACACAAGTTGACCTGCTGTGAGGAAAAAACGCTTTAGTACATTTCAAACATGAAAAAGGTCATTTTAAAATCAACATGAAGAACCAAAATTCCAAAAGTATAAAACACACAAAAATGCTTACCGAAGAATAAAAAATGTATCGTACTAGGCACCCTCCTCCCGCCCTGTGGTGCAACTGATGTCCCTTTCTCCAAAAATGTACTCAATGGGATCGTAATGTTGCAACCACACACAAGTTGACCTGCTGTGAGGAAAAAACGCTTTAGTACATTTCAAACATGAAAAAGGTCATTTTAAAATCAACATGAAGAACCAAAATTCCATAAGTATAAAACACACAAAAACGCTTACCGAAGAAAACAATATGTATCGTACTAGGCACCCTCCTCCCGCCCTGTGGTGCAACTGATGTCCCTTTCTCCAAAAATGTACTCAATGGGATCGTAATGTTGCAACCACACACAAGTTGACCTGCTGTGAGGAAAAAACGCTTTAGTACATTTCAAACATGAAAAAGGTCATTTTAAAATCAACATGAAGAACCAAAATTCCATAAGTATAAAACACACAAAAATGCTTACCGAAGAAAACAATATGTATCGTACTAGGCACCCTCCTCCCGCCCTGTGGTGCAACTGATGTCCCTTTCTCCAAAAATGTACTCAATGGGATCGTAATGTTGCAACCACACACAAGTTGACCTGCTGTGAGGAAAAAACGCTTTAGTACATTTCAAACATGAAAAAGGTCATTTTAAAATCAACATGAAGAACCAAAATTCCATAAGTATAAAACACACAAAAATGCTTACCGAAGAAAACAATATGTATCGTACTAGGCACCCTCCTCCCGCCCTGTGGTGCAACTGATGTCCCTTTCTCCAAAAATGTACTCAATGGGATCGTAATGTTGCAACCACACACAAGTTGACCTGCTGTGAGGAAAAAACGCTTTTGTACATTTCAAACATGAAAAAGGTCATTTTAAAATCAACATGAAGAACCAAAATTCCAAAAGTATAAAACGTAAAAAAATGCTTACCGAAGAAAACAATATGTATCGTACTAGGCACCCTCCTCCCGCCCTGTGGTGCAACTGATGTCCCTTTCTCCAAAAATGTACTCAATGGGATCGTAATGTTGCAACCACACACAAGTTGACCTGCTGTGAGGAAAAAACGCTTTAGTACATTTCAAACATGAAAAAGGTCATTTTAAAATCAACATGAAGAACCAAAATTCCATAAGTATAAAACACACAAAAATGCTTACCGAAGAAAAAAAAAGTATCGTACTAGGCACCCTCCTCCCGCCCTGTGGTGCAACTGATGTCCCTTTCTCCAAAAATGTACTCAATGGGATCGTAATGTTGCAACCACACACAAGTTGACCTGCTGTGAGGAAAAAACGCTTTAGTACATTTCAAACATGAAAAAGGTCATTTTAAAATCAACATGAAGAACCAAAATTCCATAAGTATAAAACACACAAAAATGCTTACCGAAGAAAAAAAAAGTATCGTACTAGGCACCCTACTCCCGCCCTGTGGTGCAACTGATGTCCCTTTCTCCAAAAATGTACTCAATGGGATCGTAATGTTGCAACCACACACAAGTTGACCTGCTGTGAGGAAAAAACGCTTTAGTACATTTCAAACATGAAAAAGGTCATTTTAAAATCAACATGAAGAACCAAAATTCCATAAGTATAAAACACACAAAAATGCTTACTGAAGAAAAAAAAAGTATCGTACTAGGCACCCTCCTCCCGCCCTGTGGTGCAACTGATGTCCCTTTCTCCAAAAATGTACTCAATGGGATCGTAATGTTGCAACCACACACAAGTTGACCTGCTGTGAGGAAAAAACGCTTTAGTACATTTCAAACATGAAAAAGGTCATTTTAAAATCAACATGAAGAACCAAAATTCCATAAGTATAAAACATAAAAAAATGCTTACCGAAGAAAACAATATGTATCGTACTAGGCACCCTCCTCCCGCCCTGTGGTGCAACTGATGTCCCTTTCTCCAAAAATGTACTCAATGGGATCGTAATGTTGCAACCACACACAAGTTGACCTGCTGTGAGGAAAAAACGCTTTAGTACATTTCAAACATGAAAAAGGTCATTTTAAAATCAACATGAAGAACCAAAATTCCAAAAGTATAAAACACACAAAAATGCTTACCGAAGAATAAAAAATGTATCGTACTAGGCACCCTCCTCCCGCCCTGTGGTGCAACTGATGTCCCTTTCTCCAAAAATGTACTCAATGGGATCGTAATGTTGCAACCACACACAAGTTGACCTGCTGTGAGGAAAAAACGCTTTAGTACATTTCAAACATGAAAAAGGTCATTTTAAAATCAACATGAAGAACCAAAATTCCATAAGTATAAAACACACAAAAACGCTTACCGAAGAAAACAATATGTATCGTACTAGGCACCCTCCTCCCGCCCTGTGGTGCAACTGATGTCCCTTTCTCCAAAAATGTACTCAATGGGATCGTAATGTTGCAACCACACACAAGTTGACCTGCTGTGAGGAAAAAACGCTTTAGTACATTTCAAACATGAAAAAGGTCATTTTAAAATCAACATGAAGAACCAAAATTCCATAAGTATAAAACACACAAAAATGCTTACCGAAGAAAACAATATGTATCGTACTAGGCACCCTCCTCCCGCCCTGTGGTGCAACTGATGTCCCTTTCTCCAAAAATGTACTCAATGGGATCGTAATGTTGCAACCACACACAAGTTGACCTGCTGTGAGGAAAAAAACGCTTTAGTACATTTCAAACATGAAAAAGGTCATTTTAAAATCAACATGAAGAACCAAAATTCCATAAGTATAAAACACAAAAAAATGCTTACCGAAGATAACAAAATGTATCGTACTAGGCACCCTCCTCCCGCCCTGTGGTGCAACTGATGTCCCTTTCTCCAAAAATGTACTCAATGGGATCGTAATGTTGCAACCACACACAAGTTGACCTGCTGTGAGGAAAAAACGCTTTAGTACATTTCAAACATGAAAAAGGTCATTTTAAAATCAACATGAAGAACCAAAATTCCATAAGTATAAAACACACAAAAATGCTTACCGAAGAAAAAAAAAGTATCGTACTAGGCACCCTCCTCCCGCCCTGTGGTGCAACTGATGTCCCTTTCTCCAAAAATGTACTCAATGGGATCGTAATGTTGCAACCACACACAAGTTGACCTGCTGTGAGGAAAAAACGCTTTAGTACATTTCAAACATGAAAAAGGTCATTTTAAAATCAACATGAAGAACCAAAATTCCATAAGTATAAAACACACAAAAATGCTTACCGAAGAAAAAAAAAGTATCGTACTAGGCACCCTACTCCCGCCCTGTGGTGCAACTGATGTCCCTTTCTCCAAAAATGTACTCAATGGGATCGTAATGTTGCAACCACACACAAGTTGACCTGCTGTGAGGAAAAAACGCTTTAGTACATTTCAAACATGAAAAAGGTCATTTTAAAATCAACATGAAGAACCAAAATTCCATAAGTATAAAACACACAAAAATGCTTACTGAAGAAAAAAAAAGTATCGTACTAGGCACCCTCCTCCCGCCCTGTGGTGCAACTGATGTCCCTTTCTCCAAAAATGTACTCAATGGGATCGTAATGTTGCAACCACACACAAGTTGACCTGCTGTGAGGAAAAAACGCTTTAGTACATTTCAAACATGAAAAAGGTCATTTTAAAATCAACATGAAGAACCAAAATTCCATAAGTATAAAACACACAAATATGCTTACTGAAGAAAAAAAAAGTATCGTACTAGGCACCCTCCTCCCGCCCTGTGGTGCAACTGATGTCCCTTTCTCCAAAAATGTACTCAATGGGATCGTAATGTTGCAACCACACACAAGTTGACCTGCTGTGAGGAAAAAACGCTTTAGTACATTTCAAACATGAAAAAGGTCATTTTAAAATCAACATGAAGAACCAAAATTCCAAAAGTATAAAACACAAAAAAATGGTTACCGAAGAATAAAAAATGTATCGTACTAGGCACCCTCCTCCCGCCCTGTGGTGCAACTGATGTCCCTTTCTCCAAAAATGTACTCAATGGGATCATAATGTTGCAACCACACACAAGTTGACCTGCTGTGAGGAAAAAACGCTTTAGTACATTTCAAACATGAAAAAGGTCATTTTAAAATCAACATGAAGAACCAAAATTCCATAAGTATAAAACATAAAATAATGCTTACCGAAGAAAGCAATATGTATCGTACTAGGCACCCTCCTCCCGCCCTGTGGTGCAACTGATGTCCCTTTCTCCAAAAATGTAGTCAATGGGATCGTAATGTTGCAACCACACACAAGTTGACCTGCTGTGAGGAAAAAACGCTTTAGTACATTTCAAACATGAAAAAGGTCATTTTAAAATCAACATGAAGAACCAAAATTCCAAAAGTATTAAACATAAAAAAATGCTTACCGAAGAAAACAATATGTATCGTACTAGGCACCCTCCTCCCGCCCTGTGGTGCAACTGATGTCCCTTTCTCCAAAAATGTACTCAATGGGATCGTAATGTTGCAACCACACACAAGTTGACCTGCTGTGAGGAAAAAACGCTTTAGTACATTTCAAACATGAAAAAGGTCATTTTAAAATCAACATGAAGAACCAAAATTCCATACGTATAAAACACACAAAAATGCTTACCGAAGAATAAAAAATGTATCGTACTAGGCACCCTCCTCCCGCCCTGTGGTGCAATTGATGTCCCTTTCTCCAAAAATGTACTCAATGGGATCGTAATGTTGCAACCACACACAAGTTGACCTGCTGTGAGGAAAAAACGCTTTAGTACATTTCAAACATGAAAAAGGTCATTTTAAAATCAACATGAAGAACCAAAATTCCAAAAGTATAAAACACACAAAAATGCTTACTGAAGAATAAAAAATGTATCGTACTAGGCACCCTCCTCCCGCCCTGTGGTGCAACTGATGTCCCTTTCTCCAAAAATGTACTCAATGGGATCGTAATGTTGCAACCACACACAAGTTGACCTGCTGTGAGGAAAAAACGCTTTAGTACATTTCAAACATGAAAAAGGTCATTTTAAAATCAACATGAAGAACCAAAATTCCAAAAGTATAAAACACACAAAAATGCTTACCGAAGAATAAAAAATGTATCGTACTAGGCACCCTCCTCCCGCCCTGTGGTGCAACTGATGTCCCTTTCTCCAAAAATGTACTCAATGGGATCGTAATGTTGCAACCACACACAAGTTGACCTGCTGTGAGGAAAAAACGCTTTAGTACATTTCAAACATGAAAAAGGTCATTTTAAAATCAACATGAAGAACCAAAATTCCATAAGTATAAAACACACAAAAACGCTTGCCGAAGAAAACAATATGAATCGTACTAGGCACCCTCCTCCCGCCCTGTGGTGCAACTGATGTCCCTTTCTCCAAAAATGTACTCAATGGGATCGTAATGTTGCAACCACACACAAGTTGACCTGCTGTGAGGAAAAAACGCTTTAGTACATTTCAAACATGAAAAAGGTCATTTTAAAATCAACATGAAGAACCAAAATTCCATAAGTATAAAACACACAAAAATGCTTACCGAAGAAAACAATATGTATCGTACTAGGCACCCTCCTCCCGCCCTGTGGTGCAACTGATGTCCCTTTCTCCAAAAATGTACTCAATGGGATCGTAATGTTGCAACCACACACAAGTTGACCTGCTGTGAGGAAAAAACGCTTTAGTACATTTCAAACATGAAAAAGGTCATTTTAAAATCAACATGAAGAACCAAAATTCCATAAGTATAAAACACACAAAAATGCTTACCGAAGAAAACAATATGTATCGTACTAGGCACCCTCCTCCCGCCCTGTGGTGCAACTGATGTCCCTTTCTCCAAAAATGTACTCAATGGGATCGTAATGTTGCAACCACACACAAGTTGACCTGCTGTGAGGAAAAAACGCTTTAGTACATTTCAAACATGAAAAAGGTCATTTTAAAATCAACATGAAGAACCAAAATTCCAAAAGTATAAAACATAAAAAAATGCTTACCGAAGAAAACAATATGTATCGTACTAGGCACCCTCCTCCCGCCCTGTGGTGCAACTGATGTCCCTTTCTCCAAAAATGTACTCAATGGGATCGTAATGTTGCAACCACACACAAGTTGACCTGCTGTGAGGAAAAAACGCTTTAGTACATTTCAAACATGAAAAAGGTCATTTTAAAATCAACATGAAGAACCAAAATTCCATAAGTATAAAACACACAAAAATGCTTACCGAAGAAAACAATATGTATCGTACTAGGCACCCTCCTCCCGCCCTGTGGTGCAACTGATGTCCCTTTCTCCAAAAATGTACTCAATGGGATCGTAATGTTGCAACCACACACAAGTTGACCTGCTGTGAGGAAAAAACGCTTTAGTACATTTCAAACATGAAAAAGGTCATTTTAAAATCAACATGAAGAACCAAAATTCCAAAAGTATAAAACATAAAAAAATGCTTACCGAAGAAAACAATATGTATCGTACTAGGCACCCTCCTCCCGCCCTGTGGTGCAACTGATGTCCCTTTCTCCAAAAATGTACTCAATGGGATCGTAATGTTGCAACCACACACAAGTTGACCTGCTGTGAGGAAAAAACGCTTTAGTACATTTCAAACATGAAAAAGGTCATTTTAAAATCAACATGAAGAACCAAAATTCCATAAGTATAAAACACACAAAAATGCTTACCGAAGAAAACAATATGTATCGTACTAGGCACCCTCCTCCCGCCCTGTGGTGCAACTGATGTCCCTTTCTCCAAAAATGTACTCAATGGGATCGTAATGTTGCAACCACACACAAGTTGACCTGCTGTGAGGAAAAAACGCTTTAGTACATTTCAAACATGAAAAAGGTCATTTTAAAATCAACATGAAGAACCAAAATTCCATAAGTATAAAACACACAAAAATGCTTACCGAAGAAAAAAAAAGTATCGTACTAGGCACCCTACTCCCGCCCTGTGGTGCAACTGATGTCCCTTTCTCCAAAAATGTACTCAATGGGATCGTAATGTTGCAACCACACACAAGTTGACCTGCTGTGAGGAAAAAACGCTTTAGTACATTTCAAACATGAAAAAGGTCATTTTAAAATCAACATGAAGAACCAAAATTCCAAAAGTATAAAACACAAAAAAATGCTTACCGAAGAATAAAAAATGTATTGTACTAGGCACCCTCCTCCCGCCCTGTGGTGCAACTGATGTCCCTTTCTCCAAAAATGTACTCAATGGGATCGTAATGTTGCAACCACACACAAGTTGACCTGCTGTGAGGAAAAAACGCTTTAGTACATTTCAAACATGAAAAAGGTCATTTTAAAATCAACATGAAGAACCAAAATTCCAAAAGTATAAAACATAAAAAAATGCTTACCGAAGAAAACAATATGTATCGTACTAGGCACCCTCCTCCCGCCCTGTGGTGCAACTGATGTCCCTTTCTCCAAAAATGTACTCAATGGGATCGTAATGTTGCAACCACACACAAGTTGACCTGCTGTGAGGAAAAAACGCTTTAGTACATTTCAAACATGAAAAAGGTCATTTTAAAATCAACATGAAGAACCAAAATTCCATAAGTATAAAACACACAAAAATGCTTACCGAAGAAAACAATATGTATCGTACTAGGCACCCTCCTCCCGCCCTGTGGTGCAACTGATGTCCCTTTCTCCAAAAATGTACTCAATGGGATCGTAATGTTGCAACCACACACAAGTTGACCTGCTGTGAGGAAAAAACGCTTTAGTACATTTCAAACATGAAAAAGGTCATTTTAAAATCAACATGAAGAACCAAAATTCCATAAGTATAAAACACACAAAAATGCTTACCGAAGAAAACAATATGTATCGTACTAGGCACCCTCCTCCCGCCCTGTGGTGCAACTGATGTCCCTTTCTCCAAAAATGTACTCAATGGGATCGTAATGTTGCAACCACACACAAGTTGACCTGCTGTGAGGAAAAAACGCTTTAGTACATTTCAAACATGAAAAAGGTCATTTTAAAATCAACATGAAGAACCAAAATTCCAAAAGTATAAAACATAAAAAAATGCTTACCGAAGAAAACAATATGTATCGTACTAGGCACCCTCCTCCCGCCCTGTGGTGCAACTGATGTCCCTTTCTCCAAAAATGTACTCAATGGGATCGTAATGTTGCAACCACACACAAGTTGACCTGCTGTGAGGAAAAAACGCTTTAGTACATTTCAAACATGAAAAAGGTCATTTTAAAATCAACATGAAGAACCAAAATTCCATAAGTATAAAACACACAAAAATGCTTACCGAAGAAAACAATATGTATCGTACTAGGCACCCTCCTCCCGCCCTGTGGTGCAACTGATGTCCCTTTCTCCAAAAATGTACTCAATGGGATCGTAATGTTGCAACCACACACAAGTTGACCTGCTGTGAGGAAAAATCGCTTTAGTACATTTCAAACATGAAAAAGGTCATTTTAAAATCAACATGAAGAACCAAAATTCCAAAAGTATAAAACATAAAAAAATGCTTACCGAAGAAAACAATATGTATCGTACTAGGCACCCTCCTCCCGCCCTGTGGTGCAACTGATGTCCCTTTCTCCAAAAATGTACTCAATGGGATCGTAATGTTGCAACCACACACAAGTTGACCTGCTGTGAGGAAAAAACGCTTTAGTACATTTCAAACATGAAAAAGGTCATTTTAAAATCAACATGAAGAACCAAAATTCCATAAGTATAAAACACACAAAAATGCTTACCGAAGAAAAAAAAAGTATCGTACTAGGCACCCTCCTCCCGCCCTGTGGTGCAACTGATGTCCCTTTCTCCAAAAATGTACTCAATGGGATCGTAATGTTGCAACCACACACAAGTTGACCTGCTGTGAGGAAAAAACGCTTTAGTACATTTCAAACATGAAAAAGGTCATTTTAAAATCAACATGAAGAACCAAAATTCCATAAGTATAAAACACACAAAAATGCTTACCGAAGAAAAAAAAAGTATCGTACTAGGCACCCTACTCCCGCCCTGTGGTGCAACTGATGTCCCTTTCTCCAAAAATGTACTCAATGGGATCGTAATGTTGCAACCACACACAAGTTGACCTGCTGTGAGGAAAAAACGCTTTAGTACATTTCAAACATGAAAAAGGTCATTTTAAAATCAACATGAAGAACCAAAATTCCAAAAGTATAAAACACAAAAAAATGCTTACCGAAGAATAAAAAATGTATTGTACTAGGCACCCTCCTCCCGCCCTGTGGTGCAACTGATGTCCCTTTCTCCAAAAATGTACTCAATGGGATCATAATGTTGCAACCACACACAAGTTGACCTGCTGTGAGGAAAAAACGCTTTAGTACATTTCAAACATGAAAAAGGTCATTTTAAAATCAACATGAAGAACCAAAATTCCATAAGTATAAAACATAAAATAATGCTTACCGAAGAAAGCAATATGTATCGTACTAGGCACCCTCCTCCCGCCCTGTGGTGCAACTGATGTCCCTTTCTCCAAAAATGTACTCAATGGGATCGTAATGTTGCAACCACACACAAGTTGACCTGCTGTGAGGAAAAAACGCTTTAGTACATTTCAAACATGAAAAAGGTCATTTTAAAATCAACATGAAGAACCAAAATTCCAAAAGTATTAAACATAAAAAAATGCTTACCGAAGAAAACAATATGTATCGTACTAGGCACCCTCCTCCCGCCCTGTGGTGCAACTGATGTCCCTTTCTCCAAAAATGTACTCAATGGGATCGTAATGTTGCAACCACACACAAGTTGACCTGCTGTGAGGAAAAAACGCTTTAGTACATTTCAAACATGAAAAAGGTCATTTTAAAATCAACATGAAGAACCAAAATTCCATACGTATAAAACACACAAAAATGCTTACCGAAGAATAAAAAATGTATCGTACTAGGCACCCTCCTCCCGCCCTGTGGTGCAACTGATGTCCCTTTCTCCAAAAATGTACTCAATGGGATCGTAATGTTGCAACCACACACAAGTTGACCTGCTGTGAGGAAAAAACGCTTTAGTACATTTCAAACATGAAAAAGGTCATTTTAAAATCAACATGAAGAACCAAAATTCCAAAAGTATAAAACACACAAAAATGCTTACTGAAGAATAAAAAATGTATCGTACTAGGCACCCTCCTCCCGCCCTGTGGTGCAACTGATGTCCCTTTCTCCAAAAATGTACTCAATGGGATCGTAATGTTGCAACCACACACAAGTTGACCTGCTGTGAGGAAAAAACGCTTTAGTACATTTCAAACATGAAAAAGGTCATTTTAAAATCAACATGAAGAACCAAAATTCCAAAAGTATAAAACACACAAAAATGCTTACCGAAGAATAAAAAATGTATCGTACTAGGCACCCTCCTCCCGCCCTGTGGTGCAACTGATGTCCCTTTCTCCAAAAATGTACTCAATGGGATCGTAATGTTGCAACCACACACAAGTTGACCTGCTGTGAGGAAAAAACGCTTTAGTACATTTCAAACATGAAAAAGGTCATTTTAAAATCAACATGAAGAACCAAAATTCCATAAGTATAAAACACACAAAAACGCTTACCGAAGAAAACAATATGTATCGTACTAGGCACCCTCCTCCCGCCCTGTGGTGCAACTGATGTCCCTTTCTCCAAAAATGTACTCAATGGGATCGTAATGTTGCAACCACACACAAGTTGACCTGCTGTGAGGAAAAAACGCTTTAGTACATTTCAAACATGAAAAAGGTCATTTTAAAATCAACATGAAGAACCAAAATTCCATAAGTATAAAACACACAAAAATGCTTACCGAAGAAAACAATATGTATCGTACTAGGCACCCTCCTCCCGCCCTGTGGTGCAACTGATGTCCCTTTCTCCAAAAATGTACTCAATGGGATCGTAATGTTGCAACCACACACAAGTTGACCTGCTGTGAGGAAAAAACGCTTTAGTACATTTCAAACATGAAAAAGGTCATTTTAAAATCAACATGAAGAACCAAAATTCCATAAGTATAAAACACACAAAAATGCTTACCGAAGAAAACAATATGTATCGTACTAGGCACCCTCCTCCCGCCCTGTGGTGCAACTGATGTCCCTTTCTCCAAAAATGTACTCAATGGGATCGTAATGTTGCAACCACACACAAGTTGACCTGCTGTGAGGAAAAAACGCTTTAGTACATTTCAAACATGAAAAAGGTCATTTTAAAATCAACATGAAGAACCAAAATTCCAAAAGTATAAAACATAAAAAAATGCTTACCGAAGAAAACAATATGTATCGTACTAGGCACCCTCCTCCCGCCCTGTGGTGCAACTGATGTCCCTTTCTCCAAAAATGTACTCAATGGGATCGTAATGTTGCAACCACACACAAGTTGACCTGCTGTGAGGAAAAAACGCTTTAGTACATTTCAAACATGAAAAAGGTCATTTTAAAATCAACATGAAGAACCAAAATTCCATAAGTATAAAACACACAAAAATGCTTACCGAAGAAAAAAAAAGTATCGTACTAGGCACCCTCCTCCCGCCCTGTGGTGCAACTGATGTCCCTTTCTCCAAAAATGTACTCAATGGGATCGTAATGTTGCAACCACACACAAGTTGACCTGCTGTGAGGAAAAAACGCTTTAGTACATTTCAAACATGAAAAAGGTCATTTTAAAATCAACATGAAGAACCAAAATTCCATAAGTATAAAACACACAAAAATGCTTACCGAAGAAAAAAAAAGTATCGTACTAGGCACCCTACTCCCGCCCTGTGGTGCAACTGATGTCCCTTTCTCCAAAAATGTACTCAATGGGATCGTAATGTTGCAACCACACACAAGTTGACCTGCTGTGAGGAAAAAACGCTTTAGTACATTTCAAACATGAAAAAGGTCATTTTAAAATCAACATGAAGAACCAAAATTCCATAAGTATAAAACACACAAAAATGCTTACTGAAGAAAAAAAAAGTATCGTACTAGGCACCCTCCTCCCGCCCTGTGGTGCAACTGATGTCCCTTTCTCCAAAAATGTACTCAATGGGATCGTAATGTTGCAACCACACACAAGTTGACCTGCTGTGAGGAAAAAACGCTTTAGTACATTTCAAACATGAAAAAGGTCATTTTAAAATCAACATGAAGAACCAAAATTCCAAAAGTATAAAACACAAAAAAATGCTTACCGAAGAATAAAAAATGTATCGTACTAGGCACCCTCCTCCCGCCCTGTGGTGCAACTGATGTCCCTTTCTCCAAAAATGTACTCAATGGGATCGTAATGTTGCAACCACACACAAGTTGACCTGCTGTGAGGAAAAAACGCTTTAGTACATTTCAAACATGAAAAAGGTCATTTTAAAATCAACATGAAGAACCAAAATTCCAAAAGTATAAAACACACAAAAATGCTTACCGAAGAATAAAAAATGTATCGTACTAGGCACCCTACTCCCGCCCTGTGGTGCAACTGATGTCCCTTTCTCCAAAAATGTACTCAATGGGATCGTAATGTTGCAACCACACACAAGTTGACCTGCTGTGAGGAAAAAACGCTTTAGTACATTTCAAACATGAAAAAGGTCATTTTAAAATCAACATGAAGAACCAAAATTCCATAAGTATAAAACACACAAAAATGCTTACTGAAGAAAAAAAAAGTATCGTACTAGGCACCCTCCTCCCGCCCTGTGGTGCAACTGATGTCCCTTTCTCCAAAAATGTACTCAATGGGATCGTAATGTTGCAACCACACACAAGTTGACCTGCTGTGAGGAAAAAACGCTTTAGTACATTTCAAACATGAAAAAGGTCATTTTAAAATCAACATGAAGAACCAAAATTCCATAAGTATAAAAAACACAAAAATGCTTACTGTAGAAAAAAAAAGTATCGTACTAGGCACCCTCCTCCCGCCCTGTGGTGCAACTGATGTCCCTTTCTCCAAAAATGTACTCAATGGGATCGTAATGTTGCAACCACACACAAGTTGACCTGCTGTGAGGAAAAAACGCTTTAGTACATTTCAAACATGAAAAAGGTCATTTTAAAATCAACATGAAGAACCAAAATTCCAAAAGTATAAAACACAAAAAAATGCTTACCGAAGAATAAAAAATGTATCGTACTAGGCACCCTCCTCCCGCCCTGTGGTGCAACTGATGTCCCTTTCTCCAAAAATGTACTCAATGGGATCGTAATGTTGCAACCACACACAAGTTGACCTGCTGTGAGGAAAAAACGCTTTAGTACATTTCAAACATGAAAAAGGTCATTTTAAAATCAACATGAAGAACCAAAATTCCAAAAGTATAAAACACAAAAAAATGCTTACCGAAGAATAAAAAATGTATCGTACTAGGCACCCTCCTCCCGCCCTGTGGTGCAACTGATGTCCCTTTCTCCAAAAATGTACTCAATGGGATCGTAATGTTGCAACCACACACAAGTTGACCTGCTGTGAGGAAAAAACGCTTTAGTACATTTCAAACATGAAAAAGGTCATTTTAAAATCAACATGAAGAACCAAAATTCCAAAAGTATAAAACACACAAAAATGCTTACCGAAGAAAAAAAAAGTATCGTACTAGGCACCCTACTCCCGCCCTGTGGTGCAACTGATGTCCCTTTCTCCAAAAATGTACTCAATGGGATCGTAATGTTGCAACCACACACAAGTTGACCTGCTGTGAGGAAAAAACGCTTTAGTACATTTCAAACATGAAAAAGGTCATTTTAAAATCAACATGAAGAACCAAAATTCCATAAGTATAAAACACACAAAAATGCTTACTGAAGAAAAAAAAAGTATCGTACTAGGCACCCTCCTCCCGCCCTGTGGTGCAACTGATGTCCCTTTCTCCAAAAATGTACTCAATGGGATCGTAATGTTGCAACCACACACAAGTTGACCTGCTGTGAGGAAAAAACGCTTTAGTACATTTCAAACATGAAAAAGGTCATTTTAAAATCAACATGAAGAACCAAAATTCCAAAAGTATAAAACACACAAAAATGCTTACCGAAGAATAAAAAATGTATCGTACTAGGCACCCTCCTCCCGCCCTGTGGTGCAACTGATGTCCCTTTCTCCAAAAATGTACTCAATGGGATCGTAATGTTGCAACCACACACAAGTTGACCTGCTGTGAGGAAAAAACGCTTTAGTACATTTCAAACATGAAAAAGGTCATTTTAAAATCAACATGAAGAACCAAAATTCCAAAAGTATAAAACACACAAAAATGCTTACTGAAGAATAAAAAATGTATCGTACTAGGCACCCTCCTCCCGCCCTGTGGTGCAACTGATGTCCCTTTCTCCAAAAATGTACTCAATGGGATCGTAATGTTGCAACCACACACAAGTTGACCTGCTGTGAGGAAAAAACGCTTTAGTACATTTCAAACATGAAAAAGGTCATTTTAAAATCAACATGAAGAACCAAAATTCCAAAAGTATAAAACACACAAAAATGCTTACCGAAGAATAAAAAATGTATCTTACTAGGCACCCTCCTCCCGCCCTGTGGTGCAACTGATGTCCCTTTCTCCAAAAATGTACTCAATGGGATCGTAATGTTGCAACCACACACAAGTTGACCTGCTGTGAGGAAAAAACGCTTTAGTACATTTAAAACATGAAAAAGGTCATTTTAAAATCAACATGAAGAACCAAAATTCCATAAGTATAAAACATAAAAAAATACTTACCGAAGAAAGCAATATGTATCGTACTAGGCACCCTCCTCCCGCCCTGTGGTGCAACTGATGTCCCTTTCTCCAAAAATGTACTCAATGGGATCGTAATGTTGCAACCACACACAAGTTGACCTGCTGTGAGGAAAAAACGCTTTAGTACATTTCAAACATGAAAAAGGTCATTTTAAAATCAACATGAAGAACCAAAATTCCAAAAGTATAAAACACAAAAAAATGCTTACCGAAGAATAAAAAATGTATCGTACTAGGCACCCTCCTCCCGCCCTGTGGTGCAACTGATGTCCCTTTCTCCAAAAATGTACTCAATGGGATCATAATGTTGCAACCACACACAAGTTGACCTGCTGTGAGGAAAAAACGCTTTAGTACATTTCAAACATGAAAAAGGTCATTTTAAAATCAACATGAAGAACCAAAATTCCATAAGTATAAAACATAAAAAATGCTTACCGAAGAAAACAATATGTATCGTACTAGGCACCCTCCTCCCGCCCTGTGGTGCAACTGATGTCCCTTTCTCCAAAAATGTACTCAATGGGATCGTAATGTTGCAACCACACACAAGTTGACCTGCTGTGAGGAAAAAACGCTTTAGTACATTTCAAACATGAAAAAGGTCATTTTAAAATCAACATGAAGAACCAAAATTCCAAAAGTATAAAACACACAAAAATGCTTACCGAAGAATAAAAAATGTATCGTACTAGGCACCCTCCTCCCGCCCTGTGGTGCAACTGATGTCCCTTTCTCCAAAAATGTACTCAATGGGATCATAATGTTGCAACCACACACAAGTTGACCTGCTGTGAGGAAAAAACGCTTTAGTACATTTCAAACATGAAAAAGGTCATTTTAAAATCAACATGAAGAACCAAAATTCCATAAGTATAAAACATAAAAAAATGCTTACCGAAGAAAGCAATATGTATCGTACTAGGCACCCTCCTCCCGCCCTGTGGTGCAACTGATGTCCCTTTCTCCAAAAATGTACTCAATGGGATCGTAATGTTGCAACCACACACAAGTTGACCTGCTGTGAGGAAAAAACGCTTTAGTACATTTCAAACATGAAAAAGGTCATTTTAAAATCAACATGAAGAACCAAAATTCCAAAAGTATAAAACATAAAAAAATGCTTACCGAAGAAAACAATATGTATCGTACTAGGCACCCTCCTCCCGCCCTGTGGTGCAACTGATGTCCCTTTCTCCAAAAATGTACTCAATGGGATCGTAATGTTGCAACCACACACAAGTTGACCTGCTGTGAGGAAAAAACGCTTTAGTACATTTCAAACATGAAAAAGGTCATTTTAAAATCAACATGAAGAACCAAAATTCCATAAGTATAAAACACACAAAAATGCTTACCGAAGAATAAAAAATGTATCGTACTAGGCACCCTCCTCCCGCCCTGTGGTGCAACTGATGTCCCTTTCTCCAAAAATGTACTCAATGGGATCGTAATGTTGCAACCACACATAAGTTGAACTGCTGTGAGGAAAAAACGCTTTAGTACATTTCAAACATGAAAAAGGTCATTTTAAAATCAACATGAAGAACCAAAATTCCAAAAGTATCAAACACACAAAAATGCTTACTGAAGATTAAAAAATGTATCGTACTAGGCACCCTCCTCCAGCCCTGTGGTGCAACTGATGTCCCTTTCTCCAAAAATGTACTCAATGGGATCGTAATGTTGCAACCACACACAAGTTGACCTGCTGTGAGGAAAAAACGCTTTAGTACATTTCAAACATGAAAAAGGTCATTTTAAAATCAACATGAAGAACCAAAATTCCATAAGTATAAAACACACAAAAATGCTTACCGAAGAATAAAAAAGTATCGTACTAGGCACCCTCCTCCCGCCCTGTGGTGCAACTGATGTCCCTTTCTCCAAAAATGTACTCAATGGGATCGTAATGTTGCAACCACACACAAGTTGACCTGCTGTGAGGAAAAAACGCTTTAGTACATTTCAAACATGAAAAAGGTCATTTTAAAATCAACATGAAGAACCAAAATTCCATAAGTATAAAACACACAAAAATGCTTACCGAAGAATAAAAAATGTATCGTACTAGGCACCCTCCTCCCGCCCTGTGGTGCAACTGATGTCCCTTTCTCCAAAAATGTACTCAATGGGATCGTAATGTTGCAACCACACACAAGTTGACCTGCTGTGAGGAAAAAACGCTTTAGTACATTTCAAACATGAAAAAGGTCATTTTAAAATCAACATGAAGAACCAAAATTATATAAGTATAAAACATAAAAAATGCTTACCGAAGAAAAGTTTATGTATCGTACTAGGCACCCTCCTCCCGCCCTGTGGTGCAACTGATGTCCCTTTCTCCAAAAATGTACTCAATGGGATCGTAATGTTGCAACCACACACAAGTTGACCTGCTGTGAGGAAAAAACGCTTTAGTACATTTCAAACATGAAAAAGGTCATTTTAAAATCAACATGAAGAACCAAAATTCCAAAAGTATAAAACACACAAAAATGCTTACCGAAGAATAAAAAATGTATCGTACTAGGCACCCTCCTCCCGCCCTGTGGTGCAACTGATGTCCCTTTCTCCAAAAATGTACTCAATGGGATCGTAATGTTGCAACCACACACAAGTTGACCTGCTGTGAGGAAAAAACGCTTTAGTACATTTCAAACATGAAAAAGGTCATTTTAAAATCAACATGAAGAACCAAAATTCCATAAGTATAAAACACACAAAAATGCTTACCGAAGAATAAAAAATGTATCGTACTAGGCACCCTCCTCCCGCCCTGTGGTGCAACTGATGTCCCTTTCTCCAAAAATGTACTCAATGGGATCGTAATGTTGCAACCACACACAAGTTGACCTGCTGTGAGGAAAAAACGCTTTAGTACATTTCAAACATGAAAAAGGTCATTTTAAAATCAACATGAAGAACCAAAATTATATAAGTATAAAACATAAAGAATGCTTACCGAAGAAAAGTTTATGTATCGTACTAGGCACCCTCCTCCCGCCCTGTGGTGCAACTGATGTCCCTTTCCCCAAAAATGTACTCAATGGGATCGTAATGTTGCAACCACACACAAGTTGACCTGCTGTGAGGAAAAAACGCTTTAGTACATTTCAAACATGAAAAAGGTCATTTTAAAATCAACATGAAGAACCAAAATTCCAAAAGTATAAAACACACAAAAATGCTTACCGAAGAATAAAAAATGTATCGTACTAGGCACCCTCCTCCCGCCCTGTGGTGCAACTGATGTCCCTTTCTCCAAAAATGTACTCAATGGGATCGTAATGTTGCAACCACACACAAGTTGACCTGCTGTGAGGAAAAAACGCTTTAGTACATTTCAAACATGAAAAAGGTCATTTTAAAATCAACATGAAGAACCAAAATTCCATAAGTATAAAACACACAAAAACGCTTACCGAAGAAAACAATATGTATCGTACTAGGCACCCTCCTCCCGCCCTGTGGTGCAACTGATGTCCCTTTCTCCAAAAATGTACTCAATGGGATCGTAATGTTGCAACCACACACAAGTTGACCTGCTGTGAGGAAAAAACGCTTTAGTACATTTCAAACATGAAAAAGGTCATTTTAAAATCAACATGAAGAACCAAAATTCCATAAGTATAAAACACACAAAAATGCTTACCGAAGAAAACAATATGTTTCGTACTAGGCACCCTCCTCCCGCCCTGTGGTGCAACTGATGTCCCTTTCTCCAAAAATGTACTCAATGGGATCGTAATGTTGCAACCACACACAAGTTGACCTGCTGTGAGGAAAAAACGCTTTAGTACATTTCAAACATGAAAAAGGTCATTTTAAAATCAACATGAAGAACCAAAATTCCATAAGTATAAAACACACAAAAATGCTTACCGAAGAAAACAATATGTATCGTACTAGGCACCCTCCTCCCGCCCTGTGGTGCAACTGATGTCCCTTTCTCCAAAAATGTACTCAATGGGATCGTAATGTTGCAACCACACACAAGTTGACCTGCTGTGAGGAAAAAACGCTTTAGTACATTTCAAACATGAAAAAGGTCATTTTAAAATCAACATGAAGAACCAAAATTCCATAAGTATAAAACATAAAAAAATGCTTACCGAAGAAAACAATATGTATCGTACTAGGCACCCTCCTCCCGCCCTGTGGTGCAACTGATGTCCCTTTCTCCAAAAATGTACTCAATGGGATCGTAATGTTGCAACCACACACAAGTTGACCTGCTGTGAGGAAAAAACGCTTTAGTACATTTCAAACATGAAAAAGGTCATTTTAAAATCAACATGAAGAACCAAAATTCCATAAGTATAAAACACACAAAAACGCTTACCGAAGAAAACAATATGTATCGTACTAGGCACCCTCCTCCCGCCCTGTGGTGCAACTGATGTCCCTTTCTCCAAAAATGTACTCAATGGGATCGTAATGTTGCAACCACACACAAGTTGACCTGCTGTGAGGAAAAAACGCTTTAGTACATTTCAAACATGAAAAAGGTCATTTTAAAATCAACATGAAGAACCAAAATTCCATAAGTATAAAACACACAAAAATGCTTACCGAAGAAAACAATATGTTTCGTACTAGGCACCCTCCTCCCGCCCTGTGGTGCAACTGATGTCCCTTTCTCCAAAAATGTACTCAATGGGATCGTAATGTTGCAACCACACACAAGTTGACCTGCTGTGAGGAAAAAACGCTTTAGTACATTTCAAACATGAAAAAGGTCATTTTAAAATCAACATGAAGAACCAAAATTCCATAAGTATAAAACACACAAAAATGCTTACCGAAGAAAACAATATGTATCGTACTAGGCACCCTCCTCCCGCCCTGTGGTGCAACTGATGTCCCTTTCTCCAAAAATGTACTCAATGGGATCGTAATGTTGCAACCACACACAAGTTGACCTGCTGTGAGGAAAAAACGCTTTAGTACATTTCAAACATGAAAAAGGTCATTTTAAAATCAACATGAAGAACCAAAATTCCATAAGTATAAAACATAAAAAAATGCTTACCGAAGAAAACAATATGTATCGTACTAGGCACCCTCCTCCCGCCCTGTGGTGCAACTGATGTCCCTTTCTCCAAAAATGTACTCAATGGGATCGTAATGTTGCAACCACACACAAGTTGACCTGCTGTGAGGAAAAAACGCTTTAGTACATTTCAAACATGAAAAAGGTCATTTTAAAATCAACATGAAGAACCAAAATTCCATAAGTATAAAACACACAAAAATGCTTACCGAAGAAAAAAAAAGTATCGTACTAGGCACCCTCCTCCCGCCCTGTGGTGCAACTGATGTCCCTTTCTCCAAAAATGTACTCAATGGGATCGTAATGTTGCAACCACACACAAGTTGACCTGCTGTGAGGAAAAAACGCTTTAGTACATTTCAAACATGAAAAAGGTCATTTTAAAATCAACATGAAGAACCAAAATTCCATAAGTATAAAACACACAAAAATGCTTACCGAAGAAAAAAAAAGTATCGTACTAGGCACCCTACTCCCGCCCTGTGGTGCAACTGATGTCCCTTTCTCCAAAAATGTACTCAATGGGATCGTAATGTTGCAACCACACACAAGTTGACCTGCTGTGAGGAAAAAACGCTTTAGTACATTTCAAACATGAAAAAGGTCATTTTAAAATCAACATGAAGAACCAAAATTCCATAAGTATAAAACACACAAAAATGCTTACTGAAGAAAAAAAAAGTATCGTACTAGGCACCCTCCTCCCGCCCTGTGGTGCAACTGATGTCCCTTTCTCCAAAAATGTACTCAATGGGATCGTAATGTTGCAACCACACACAAGTTGACCTGCTGTGAGGAAAAAACGCTTTAGTACATTTCAAACATGAAAAAGGTCATTTTAAAATCAACATGAAGAACCAAAATTCCATAAGTATAAAACACAAAAAAATGCTTACCGAAGAATAAAAAATGTATCGTACTAGGCACCCTCCTCCCGCCCTGTGGTGCAACTGATGTCCCTTTCTCCAAAAATGTACTCAATGGGATCGTAATGTTGCAACCACACACAAGTTGACCTGCTGTGAGGAAAAAACGCTTTAGTACATTTCAAACATGAAAAAGGTCATTTTAAAATCAACATGAAGAACCAAAATTCCATAAGTATAAAACACACAAAAATGCTTACCGAAGAATAAAAAATGTATCGTACTAGGCACCCTCCTCCCGCCCTGTGGTGCAACTGATGTCCCTTTCTCCAAAAATGTACTCAATGGGATCGTAATGTTGCAACCACACACAAGTTGACCTGCTGTGAGGAAAAAACGCTTTAGTACATTTCAAACATGAAAAAGGTCATTTTAAAATCAACATGAAGAACCAAAATTCCAAAAGTATTAAACATAAAAAAATGCTTACCGAAGAAAACAATATGTATCGTACTAGGCACCCTCCTCCCGCCCTGTGGTGCAACTGATGTCCCTTTCTCCAAAAATGTACTCAATGGGATCGTAATGTTGCAACCACACACAAGTTGACCTGCTGTGAGGAAAAAACGCTTTAGTACATTTCAAACATGAAAAAGGTCATTTTAAAATCAACATGAAGAACCAAAATTCCATAAGTATAAAACACACAAAAATGCTTACCGAAGAATAAAAAATGTATCGTACTAGGCACCCTCCTCCCGCCCTGTGGTGCAACTGATGTCCCTTTCTCCAAAAATGTACTCAATGGGATCGTAATGTTGCAACCACACACAAGTTGACCTGCTGTGAGGAAAAAACGCTTTAGTACATTTCAAACATGAATAAGGTCATTTTAAAATCAACATGAAGAACCAAAATTCCAAAAGTATAAAACACACAAAAATGCTTACTGAAGAATAAAAAATGTATCGTACTAGGCACCCTCCTCCCGCCCTGTGGTGCAACTGATGTCCCTTTCTCCAAAAATGTACTCAATGGGATCGTAATGTTGCAACCACAAACAAGTTGACCTGCTGTGAGGAAAAAACGCTTTAGTACATTTCTAACATGAAAAAGGTCATTTTAAAATCAACATGAAGAACCAAAATTCCAAAAGTATAAAACACACAAAAATGCTTACCGAAGAATAAAAAATGTATCTTACTAGGCACCCTCCTCCCGCCCTGTGGTGCAACTGATGTCCCTTTCTCCAAAAATGTACTCAATGGGATCGTAATGTTGCAACCACACACAAGTTGACCTGCTGTGAGGAAAAAACGATTTAGTACATTTAAAACATGAAAAAGGTCATTTTAAAATCAACATGAAGAACCAAAATTCCATAAGTATAAAACATAAAAAAATACTTACCGAAGAAAGCAATATGTATCGTACTAGGCACCCTCCTCCCGCCCTGTGGTGCAACTGATGTCCCTTTCTCCAAAAATGTACTCAATGGGATCGTAATGTTGCAACCACACACAAGTTGACCTGCTGTGAGGAAAAAACGCTTTAGTACATTTCAAACATGAAAAAGGTCATTTTAAAATCAACATGAAGAACCAAAATTCCAAAAGTATAAAACACAAAAAAATGCTTACCGAAGAATAAAAAATGTATCGTACTAGGCACCCTCCTCCCGCCCTGTGGTGCAACTGATGTCCCTTTCTCCAAAAATGTACTCAATGGGATCATAATGTTGCAACCACACACAAGTTGACCTGCTGTGAGGAAAAAACGCTTTAGTACATTTCAAACATGAAAAAGGTCATTTTAAAATCAACATGAAGAACCAAAATTCCAAAAGTATTAAACATAAAAAAATGCTTACCGAAGAAAACAATATGTATCGTACTAGGCACCCTCCTCCCGCCCTGTGGTGCAACTGATGTCCCTTTCTCCAAAAATGTACTCAATGGGATCGTAATGTTGCAACCACACACAAGTTGACCTGCTGTGAGGAAAAAACGCTTTAGTACATTTCAAACATGAAAAAGGTCATTTTAAAATCAACATGAAGAACCAAAATTCCATAAGTATAAAACACACAAAAATGCTTACTGAAGAAAAAAAAAGTATCGTACTAGGCACCCTCCTCCCGCCCTGTGGTGCAACTGATGTCCCTTTCTCCAAAAATGTACTCAATGGGATCGTAATGTTGCAACCACACACAAGTTGACCTGCTGTGAGGAAAAAACGCTTTAGTACATTTCAAACATGAAAAAGGTCATTTTAAAATCAACATGAAGAACCAAAATTCCATAAGTATAAAACACAAAAAAATGCTTACCGAAGAATAAAAAATGTATCGTACTAGGCACCCTCCTCCCGCCCTGTGGTGCAACTGATGTCCCTTTCTCCAAAAATGTACTCAATGGGATCATAATGTTGCAACCACACACAAGTTGACCTGCTGTGAGGAAAAAACGCTTTAGTACATTTCAAACATGAAAAAGGTCATTTTAAAATCAACATGAAGAACCAAAATTCCATAAGTATAAAACACACAAAAATGCTTACCGAAGAATAAAAAATGTATCGTACTAGGCACCCTCCTCCCGCCCTGTGGTGCAACTGATGTCCCTTTCTCCAAAAATGTACTCAATGGGATCGTAATGTTGCAACCACACACAAGTTGACCTGCTGTGAGGAAAAAACGCTTTAGTACATTTCAAACATGAAAAAGGTCATTTTAAAATCAACATGAAGAACCAAAATTCCAAAAGTATTAAACATAAAAAAATGCTTACCGAAGAAAACAATATGTATCGTACTAGGCACCCTCCTCCCGCCCTGTGGTGCAACTGATGTCCCTTTCTCCAAAAATGTACTCAATGGGATCGTAATGTTGCAACCACACACAAGTTGACCTGCTGTGAGGAAAAAACGCTTTAGTACATTTCAAACATGAAAAAGGTCATTTTAAAATCAACATGAAGAACCAAAATTCCATAAGTATAAAACACACAAAAATGCTTACCGAAGAATAAAAAATGTATCGTACTAGGCACCCTCCTCCCGCCCTGTGGTGCAACTGATGTCCCTTTCTCCAAAAATGTACTCAATGGGATCGTAATGTTGCAACCACACACAAGTTGACCTGCTGTGAGGAAAAAACGCTTTAGTACATTTCAAACATGAATAAGGTCATTTTAAAATCAACATGAAGAACCAAAATTCCAAAAGTATAAAACACACAAAAATGCTTACTGAAGAATAAAAAATGTATCGTACTAGGCACCCTCCTCCCGCCCTGTGGTGCAACTGATGTCCCTTTCTCCAAAAATGTACTCAATGGGATCGTAATGTTGCAACCACAAACAAGTTGACCTGCTGTGAGGAAAAAACGCTTTAGTACATTTCTAACATGAAAAAGGTCATTTTAAAATCAACATGAAGAACCAAAATTCCAAAAGTATAAAACACACAAAAATGCTTACCGAAGAATAAAAAATGTATCTTACTAGGCACCCTCCTCCCGCCCTGTGGTGCAACTGATGTCCCTTTCTCCAAAAATGTACTCAATGGGATCGTAATGTTGCAACCACACACAAGTTGACCTGCTGTGAGGAAAAAACGATTTAGTACATTTAAAACATGAAAAAGGTCATTTTAAAATCAACATGAAGAACCAAAATTCCATAAGTATAAAACATAAAAAAATACTTACCGAAGAAAGCAATATGTATCGTACTAGGCACCCTCCTCCCGCCCTGTGGTGCAACTGATGTCCCTTTCTCCAAAAATGTACTCAATGGGATCGTAATGTTGCAACCACACACAAGTTGACCTGCTGTGAGGAAAAAACGCTTTAGTACATTTCAAACATGAAAAAGGTCATTTTAAAATCAACATGAAGAACCAAAATTCCAAAAGTATAAAACACAAAAAAATGCTTACCGAAGAATAAAAAATGTATCGTACTAGGCACCCTCCTCCCGCCCTGTGGTGCAACTGATGTCCCTTTCTCCAAAAATGTACTCAATGGGATCATAATGTTGCAACCACACACAAGTTGACCTGCTGTGAGGAAAAAACGCTTTAGTACATTTCAAACATGAAAAAGGTCATTTTAAAATCAACATGAAGAACCAAAATTCCATAAGTATAAAACATAAAAAATGCTTACCGAAGAAAACAATATGTATCGTACTAGGCACCCTCCTCCCGCCCTGTGGTGCAACTGATGTCCCTTTCTCCAAAAATGTACTCAATGGGATCGTAATGTTGCAACCACACACAAGTTGACCTGCTGTGAGGAAAAAACGCTTTAGTACATTTCAAACATGAAAAAGGTCATTTTAAAATCAACATGAAGAACCAAAATTCCAAAAGTATAAAACACACAAAAATGCTTACCGAAGAATAAAAAATGTATCGTACTAGGCACCCTCCTCCCGCCCTGTGGTGCAACTGATGTCCCTTTCTCCAAAAATGTACTCAATGGGATCATAATGTTGCAACCACACACAAGTTGACCTGCTGTGAGGAAAAAACGCTTTAGTACATTTCAAACATGAAAAAGGTCATTTTAAAATCAACATGAAGAACCAAAATTCCATAAGTATAAAACATAAAAAAATGCTTACCGAAGAAAGCAATATGTATCGTACTAGGCACCCTCCTCCCGCCCTGTGGTGCAACTGATGTCCCTTTCTCCAAAAATGTACTCAATGGGATCGTAATGTTGCAACCACACACAAGTTGACCTGCTGTGAGGAAAAAACGCTTTAGTACATTTCAAACATGAAAAAGGTCATTTTAAAATCAACATGAAGAACCAAAATTCCAAAAGTATAAAACATAAAAAAATGCTTACCGAAGAAAACAATATGTATCGTACTAGGCACCCTCCTCCCGCCCTGTGGTGCAACTGATGTCCCTTTCTCCAAAAATGTACTCAATGGGATCGTAATGTTGCAACCACACACAAGTTGACCTGCTGTGAGGAAAAAACGCTTTAGTACATTTCAAACATGAAAAAGGTCATTTTAAAATCAACATGAAGAACCAAAATTCCATAAGTATAAAACACACAAAAATGCTTACCGAAGAATAAAAAATGTATCGTACTAGGCACCCTCCTCCCGCCCTGTGGTGCAACTGATGTCCCTTTCTCCAAAAATGTACTCAATGGGATCGTAATGTTGCAACCACACATAAGTTGACCTGCTGTGAGGAAAAAACGCTTTAGTACATTTCAAACATGAAAAAGGTCATTTTAAAATCAACATGAAGAACCAAAATTCCAAAAGTATAAAACACACAAAAATGCTTACTGAAGAATAAAAAATGTATCGTACTAGGCACCCTCCTCCCGCCCTGTGGTGCAACTGATGGCCCTTTCTCCAAAAATGTACTCAATGGGATCGTAATGTTGCAACCACACATAAGTTGACCTGCTGTGAGGAAAAAACGCTTTAGTACATTTCAAACATGAAAAAGGTCATTTTAAAATCAACATGAAGAACCAAAATTCCAAAAGTATAAAACACACAAAAATGCTTACTGAAGAATAAAAAATGTATCGTACTAGGCACCCTCCTCCAGCCCTGTGGTGCAACTGATGTCCCTTTCTCCAAAAATGTACTCAATGGGATCGTAATGTTGCAACCACACACAAGTTGACCTGCTGTGAGGAAAAAACGCTTTAGTACATTTAAAACATGAAAAAGGTCATTTTAAAATCAACATGAAGAACCAAAATTCCATAAGTATAAAACACACCAAAATGCTTACCGAAGAATAAAAAAGTATCGTACTAGGCACCCTCCTCCCGCCCTGTGGTGCAACTGATGTCCCTTTCCCCAAAAATGTACTCAATGGGATCGTAATGTTGCAACCACACACAAGTTGACCTGCTGTGAGGAAAAAACGCTTTAGTACATTTCAAACATGAAAAAGGTCATTTTAAAATCAACATGAAGAACCAAAATTCCATAAGTATAAAACACACAAAAATGCTTACCGAAGAAAAAAAAAGTATCGTACTAGGCACCCTCCTCCCGCCCTGTGGTGCAACTGATGTCCCTTTCTCCAAAAATGTACTCAATGGGATCGTAATGTTGCAACCACACACAAGTTGACCTGCTGTGAGGAAAAAACGCTTTAGTACATTTCAAACATGAAAAAGGTCATTTTAAAATCAACATGAAGAACCAAAATTCCATAAGTATAAAACACACAAAAATGCTTACCGAAGAAAAAAAAAGTATCGTACTAGGCACCCTACTCCCGCCCTGTGGTGCAACTGATGTCCCTTTCTCCAAAAATGTACTCAATGGGATCGTAATGTTGCAACCACACACAAGTTGACCTGCTGTGAGGAAAAAACGCTTTAGTACATTTCAAACATGAAAAAGGTCATTTTAAAATCAACATGAAGAACCAAAATTCCAAAAGTATAAAACACACAAAAATGCTTACCGAAGAATAAAAAATGTATCGTACTAGGCACCCTCCTCCCGCCCTGTGGTGCAACTGATGTCCCTTTCTCCAAAAATGTACTCAATGGGATCGTAATGTTGCAACCACACACAAGTTGACCTGCTGTGAGGAAAAAACGCTTTAGTACATTTCAAACATGAAAAAGGTCATTTTAAAATCAACATGAAGAACCAAAATTCCATAAGTATAAAACACACAAAAACGCTTACCGAAGAAAACAATATGTATCGTACTAGGCACCCTCCTCCCGCCCTGTGGTGCAACTGATGTCCCTTTCTCCAAAAATGTACTCAATGGGATCGTAATGTTGCAACCACACACAAGTTGACCTGCTGTGAGGAAAAAACGCTTTAGTACATTTCAAACATGAAAAAGGTCATTTTAAAATCAACATGAAGAACCAAAATTCCATAAGTATAAAACACACAAAAATGCTTACCGAAGAAAACAATATGTATCGTACTAGGCACCCTCCTCCCGCCCTGTGGTGCAACTGATGTCCCTTTCTCCAAAAATGTACTCAATGGGATCGTAATGTTGCAACCACACACAAGTTGACCTGCTGTGAGGAAAAAACGCTTTAGTACATTTCAAACATGAAAAAGGTCATTTTAAAATCAACATGAAGAACCAAAATTCCATAAGTATAAAACACACAAAAATGCTTACCGAAGAAAACAATATGTATCGTACTAGGCACCCTCCTCCCGCCCTGTGGTGCAACTGATGTCCCTTTCTCCAAAAATGTACTCAATGGGATCGTAATGTTGCAACCACACACAAGTTGACCTGCTGTGACGAAAAAACGCTTTAGTACATTTCAAACATGAAAAAGGTCATTTTAAAATCAACATGAAGAACCAAAATTCCAAAAGTATAAAACATAAAAAAATGCTTACCGAAGAAAACAATATGTATCGTACTAGGCACCCTCCTCCCGCCCTGTGGTGCAACTGATGTCCCTTTCTCCAAAAATGTACTCAATGGGATCGTAATGTTGCAACCACACACAAGTTGACCTGCTGTGAGGAAAAAACGCTTTAGTACATTTCAAACATGAAAAAGGTCATTTTAAAATCAACATGAAGAACCAAAATTCCATAAGCATAAAACACACAAAAATGCTTACCGAAGAAAACAATATGTATCGTACTAGGCACCCTCCTCCCGCCCTGTGGTGCAACTGATGTCCCTTTCTCCAAAAATGTACTCAATGGGATCGTAATGTTGCAACCACACACAAGTTGACCTGCTGTGAGGAAAAAACGCTTTAGTACATTTCAAACATGAAAAAGGTCATTTTAAAATCAACATGAAGAACCAAAATTCCATAAGTATAAAACACACAAAAATGCTTACCGAAGAAAAAAAAAGTATCGTACTAGGCACCCTACTCCCGCCCTGTGGTGCAACTGATGTCCCTTTCTCCAAAAATGTACTCAATGGGATCGTAATGTTGCAACCACACACAAGTTGACCTGCTGTGAGGAAAAAATGCTTTAGTACATTTCAAACATGAAAAAGGTCATTTTAAAATCAACATGAAGAACCAAAATTCCATAAGTATAAAACACACAAAAATGCTTACTGAAGAAAAAAAAAGTATCGTACTAGGCACCCTCCTCCCGCCCTGTGTTGCAACTGATGTCCCTTTCTCCAAAAATGTACTCAATGGGATCGTAATGTTGCAACCACACACAAGTTGACCTGCTGTGAGGAAAAAACGCTTTAGTACATTTCAAACATGAAAAAGGTCATTTTAAAATCAACATGAAGAACCAAAATTCCATAAGTATAAAACATAAAAAAATGCTTACCGAAGAAAACAATATGTATCGTACTAGGCACCCTCCTCCCGCCCTGTGGTGCAACTGATGTCCTTTTCTCCAAAAATGTACTCAATGGGATCGTAATGTTGCAACCACACACAAGTTGACCTGCTGTGAGGAAAAAACGCTTTAGTACATTTCAAACATGAAAAAGGTCATTTTAAAATCAACATGAAGAACCAAAATTCCAAAAGTATAAAACATAAAAAAATGCTTACCGAAGAAAACAATATGTATCGTACTAGGCACCCTCCTCCCGCCCTGTGGTGCAACTGATGTCCCTTTCTCCAAAAATGTACTCAATGGGATCGTAATGTTGCAACCACACACAAGTTGACCTGCTGTGAGGAAAAAACGCTTTAGTACATTTCAAACATGAAAAAGGTCATTTTAAAATCAACATGAAGAACCAAAATTCCATAAGTATAAAACATAAAGAATGCTTACCGAAGAAAACAATATGTATCGTACTAGGCACCCTCCTCCCGCCCTGTGGTGCAACTGATGTCCCTTTCTCCAAAAATGTACTCAATGGGATCGTAATGTTGCAACCACACACAAGTTGACCTGCTGTGAGGAAAAAACGCTTTAGTACATTTCAAACATGAAAAAGGTCATTTTAAAATCAACATGAAGAACCAAAATTCCAAAAGTATAAAACACACAAAAATGCTTACCGAAGAATAAAAAATGTATCGTACTAGGCACCCTCCTCCCGCCCTGTGGTGCAACTGATGTCCCTTTCTCCAAAAATGTACTCAATGGGATCATAATGTTGCAACCACACACAAGTTGACCTGCTGTGAGGAAAAAACGCTTTAGTACATTTCAAACATGAAAAAGGTCATTTTAAAATCAACATGAAGAACCAAAATTCCATAAGTATAAAACATAAAAAAATGCTTACCGAAGAAAGCAATATGTATCGTACTAGGCACCCTCCTCCCGCCCTGTGGTGCAACTGATGTCCCTTTCTCCAAAAATGTACTCAATGGGATCATAATGTTGCAACCACACACAAGTTGACCTGCTGTGAGGAAAAAACGCTTTAGTACATTTCAAACATGAAAAAGGTCATTTTAAAATCAACATGAAGAACCAAAATTCCATAAGTATAAAACACACAAAAATGCTTACCGAAGAAAACAATATGTATCGTACTAGGCACCCTCCTCCCGCCCTGTGGTGCAACTGATGTCCCTTTCTCCAAAAATGTACTCAATGGGATCGTAATGTTGCAACCACACATAAGTTGACCTGCTGTGAGGAAAAAACGCTTTAGTACATTTCAAACATGAAAAAGGTCATTTTAAAATCAACATGAAGAACCAAAATTCCAAAAGTATTAAACATAAAAAAATGCTTACCGAAGAAAACAATATGTATCGTACTAGGCACCCTCCTCCCGCCCTGTGGTGCAACTGATGTCCCTTTCTCCAAAAATGTACTCAATGGGATCATAATGTTGCAACCACACACAAGTTGACCTGCTGTGAGGAAAAAACGCTTTAGTACATTTCAAACATGAAAAAGGTCATTTTAAAATCAACATGAAGAACCAAAATTCCATAAGTATAAAACATAAAAAAATGCTTACCGAAGAAAGCAATATGTATCGTACTAGGCACCCTCCTCCCGCCCTGTGGTGCAACTGATGTCCCTTTCTCCAAAAATGTACTCAATGGGATCGTAATGTTGCAACCACACACAAGTTGACCTGCTGTGAGGAAAAAACGCTTTAGTACATTTCAAACATGAAAAAGGTCATTTTAAAATCAACATGAAGAACCAAAATTCCAAAAGTATAAAACACACAAAAATGCTTACTGAAGAATAAAAAATGTATCGTACTAGGCACCCTCCTCCCGCCCTGTGGTGCAACTGATGTCCCTTTCTCCAAAAATGTACTCAATGGGATCGTAATGTTGCAACCACACACAAGTTGACCTGCTGTGAGGAAAAAACGCTTTAGTACATTTCAAACATGAAAAAGGTCATTTTAAAATCAACATGAAGAACCAAAATTCCAAAAGTATAAAACACACAAAAATGCTTACCGAAGAATAAAAAATGTATCTTACTAGGCACCCTCCTCCCGCCCTGTGGTGCAACTGATGTCCCTTTCTCCAAAAATGTACTCAATGGGATCGTAATGTTGCAACCACACACAAGTTGACCTGCTGTGAGGAAAAAACGATTTAGTACATTTAAAACATGAAAAAGGTCATTTTAAAATCAACATGAAGAACCAAAATTCCATAAGTATAAAACATAAAAAAATGCTTACCGAAGAAAGCAATATGTATCGTACTAGGCACCCTCCTCCCGCCCTGTGGTGCAACTGATGTCCCTTTCTCCAAAAATGTACTCAATGGGATCGTAATGTTGCAACCACACACAAGTTGACCTGCTGTGAGGAAAAAACGCTTTAGTACATTTCAAACATGAAAAAGGTCATTTTAAAATCAACATGAAGAACCAAAATTCCAAAAGTATAAAACACAAAAAAATGCTTACCGAAGAATAAAAAATGTATCGTACTAGGCACCCTCCTCCCGCCCTGTGGTGCAACTGATGTCCCTTTCTCCAAAAATGTACTCAATGGGATCATAATGTTGCAACCACACACAAGTTGACCTGCTGTGAGGAAAAAACGCTTTAGTACATTTCAAACATGAAAAAGGTCATTTTAAAATCAACATGAAGAACCGAAATTCCATAAGTATAAAACATAAAAAATGCTTACCGAAGAAAAAAAAAGTATCGTACTAGGCACCCTCCTCCCGCCCTGTGGTGCAACTGATGTCCCTTTCTCCAAAAATGTACTCAATGGGATCGTAATGTTGCAACCACACACAAGTTGACCTGCTGTGAGGAAAAAACGCTTTAGTACATTTCAAACATGAAAAAGGTCATTTTAAAATCAACATGAAGAACCAAAATTCCAAAAGTATAAAACACACAAAAATGCTTACCGAAGAATAAAAAATGTATCGTACTAGGCACCCTCCTCCCGCCCTGTGGTGCAACTGATGTCCCTTTCTCCAAAAATGTACTCAATGGGATCACAATGTTGCAACCACACACAAGTTGACCTGCTGTGAGGAAAAAACGCTTTAGTACATTTCAAACATGAAAAAGGTCATTTTAAAATCAACATGAAGAACCAAAATTCCATAAGTATAAAACATAAAAAAATGCTTACCGAAGAAAGCAATATGTATCGTACTAGGCACCCTCCTCCCGCCCTGTGGTGCAACTGATGTCCCTTTCTCCAAAAATGTACTCAATGGGATCGTAATGTTGCAACCACACACAAGTTGACCTGCTGTGAGGAAAAAACGCTTTAGTACATTTCAAACATGAAAAAGGTCATTTTAAAATCAACATGAAGAACCAAAATTCCAAAAGTATAAAACATAAAAAAATGCTTACCGAAGAAAACAATATGTATCGTACTAGGCACCCTCCTCCCGCCCTGTGGTGCAACTGATGTCCCTTTCTCCAAAAATGTACTCAATGGGATCGTAATGTTGCAACCACACACAAGTTGACCTGCTGTGAGGAAAAAACGCTTTAGTACATTTCAAACATGAAAAAGGTCATTTTAAAATCAACATGAAGAACCAAAATTCCATAAGTATAAAACACACAAAAATGCTTACCGAAGAATAAAAAATGTATCGTACTAGGCACCCTCCTCCCGCCCTGTGGTGCAACTGATGTCCCTTTCTCCAAAAATGTACTCAATGGGATCGTAATGTTGCAACCACACATAAGTTGACCTGCTGTGAGGAAAAAACGCTTTAGTACATTTCAAACATGAAAAAGGTCATTTTAAAATCAACATGAAGAACCAAAATTCCATAAGTATAAAACACACAAAAATGCTTACCGAAGAATAAAAAATGTATCGTACTAGGCACCCTCCTCCCGCCCTGTGGTGCAACTGATGTCCCTTTCTCCAAAAATGTACTCAATGGGATCGTAATGTTGCAACCACACACAAGTTGACCTGCTCTGAGGAAAAAACGCTTTAGTACATTTCAAACATGAAAAAGGTCATTTTAAAATCAACATGAAGAACCAAAATTCCAAAAGTATAAAACACACAAAAATGCATACCGAAGAATAAAAAATGTATCGTACTAGGCACCCTCCTCCCGCCCTGTGGTGCAACTGATGTCCCTTTCTCCAAAAATGTACTCAATGGGATCGTAATGTTGCAACCACACACAAGTTGACCTGCTGTGAGGAAAAAACGCTTTAGTACATTTCAAACATGAAAAAGGTCATTTTAAAATCAACATGAAGAACCAAAATTCCATAAGTATAAAACACACAAAAACGCTTACCGAAGAAAACAATATGTATCGTACTAGGCACCCTCCTCCCGCCCTGTGGTGCAACTGATGTCCCTTTCTCCAAAAATGTACTCAATGGGATCGTAATGTTGCAACCACACACAAGTTGACCTGCTGTGAGGAAAAAACGCTTTAGTACATTTCAAACATGAAAAAGGTCATTTTAAAATCAACATGAAGAACCAAAATTCCATAAGTATAAAACACACAAAAATGCTTACCGAAGAAAACAATATGTATCGTACTAGGCACCCTCCTCCCGCCCTGTGGTGCAACTGATGTCCCTTTCTCCAAAAATGTACTCAATGGGATCGTAATGTTGCAACCACACACAAGTTGACCTGCTGTGAGGAAAAAACGCTTTAGTACATTTCAAACATGAAAAAGGTCATTTTAAAATCAACATGAAGAACCAAAATTCCATAAGTATAAAACACACAAAAATGCTTACCGAAGAAAACAATATGTATCGTACTAGGCACCCTCCTCCCGCCCTGTGGTGCAACTGATGTCCCTTTCTCCAAAAATGTACTCAATGGGATCGTAATGTTGCAACCACACACAAGTTGACCTGCTGTGAGGAAAAAACGCTTTAGTACATTTCAAACATGAAAAAGGTCATTTTAAAATCAACATGAAGAACCAAAATTCCAAAAGTATAAAACATAAAAAAATGCTTACCGAAGAAAACAATATGTATCGTACTAGGCACCCTCCTCCCGCCCTGTGGTGCAACTGATGTCCCTTTCTCCAAAAATGTACTCAATGGGATCGTAATGTTGCAACCACACACAAGTTGACCTGCTGTGAGGAAAAAACGCTTTAGTACATTTCAAACATGAAAAAGGTCATTTTAAAATCAACATGAAGAACCAAAATTCCATAAGTATAAAACACACAAAAATGCTTACCGAAGAAAAAAAAAGTATCGTACTAGGCACCCTCCTCCCGCCCTGTGGTGCAACTGATGTCCCTTTCTCCAAAAATGTACTCAATGGGATCGTAATGTTGCAACCACACACAAGTTGACCTGCTGTGAGGAAAAAACGCTTTAGTACATTTCAAACATGAAAAAGGTCATTTTAAAATCAACATGAAGAACCAAAATTCCATAAGTATAAAACACACAAAAATGCTTACCGAAGAAAAAAAAAGTATCGTACTAGGCACCCTACTCCCGCCCTGTGGTGCAACTGATGTCCCTTTCTCCAAAAATGTACTCAATGGGATCGTAATGTTGCAACCACACACAAGTTGACCTGCTGTGAGGAAAAAACGCTTTAGTACATTTCAAACATGAAAAAGGTCATTTTAAAATCAACATGAAGAACCAAAATTCCATAAGTATAAAACACACAAAAATGCTTACTGAAGAAAAAAAAAGTATCGTACTAGGCACCCTCCTCCCGCCCTGTGGTGCAACTGATGTCCCTTTCTCCAAAAATGTACTCAATGGGATCGTAATGTTGCAACCACACACAAGTTGACCTGCTGTGAGGAAAAAACGCTTTAGTACATTTCAAACATGAAAAAGGTCATTTTAAAATCAACATGAAGAACCAAAATTCCATAAGTATAAAACATAAAAAAATGCTTACCGAAGAAAACAATATGTATCGTACTAGGCACCCTCCTCCCGCCCTGTGGTGCAACTGATGTCCTTTTCTCCAAAAATGTACTCAATGGGATCGTAATGTTGCAACCACACACAAGTTGACCTGCTGTGAGGAAAAAACGCTTTAGTACATTTCAAACATGATAAAGGTCATTTTAAAATCAACATGAAGAACCAAAATTCCAAAAGTATAAAACATAAAAAAATGCTTACCGAAGAAAACAATATGTATCGTACTAGGCACCCTCCTCCCGCCCTGTGGTGCAACTGATGTCCCTTTCTCCAAAAATGTACTCAATGGGATCGTAATGTTGCAACCACACACAAGTTGACCTGCTGTGAGGAAAAAACGCTTTAGTACATTTCAAACATGAAAAAGGTCATTTTAAAATCAACATGAAGAACCAAAATTCCATAAGTATAAAACACACAAAAATGCTTACCGAAGAAAAAAAAAGTATCGTACTAGGCACCCTCCTCCCGCCCTGTGGTGCAACTGATGTCCCTTTCTCCAAAAATGTACTCAATGGGATCGTAATGTTGCAACCACACACAAGTTGACCTGCTGTGAGGAAAAAACGCTTTAGTACATTTCAAACATGAAAAAGGTCATTTTAAAATCAACATGAAGAACCAAAATTCCAAAAGTATAAAACACACAAAAATGCTTACCGAAGAATAAAAAATGTATCGTACTAGGCACCCTCCTCCCGCCCTGTGGTGCAACTGATGTCCCTTTCTCCAAAAATGTACTCAATGGGATCGTAATGTTGCAACCACACACAAGTTGACCTGCTGTGAGGAAAAAACGCTTTAGTACATTTCAAACATGAAAAAGGTCATTTTAAAATCAACATGAAGAACCAAAATTCCATAAGTATAAAACACACAAAAACGCTTACCGAAGAAAACAATATGTATCGTACTAGGCACCCTCCTCCCGCCCTGTGGTGCAACTGATGTCCCTTTCTCCAAAAATGTACTCTATGGGATCGTAATGTTGCAACCACACACAAGTTGACCTGCTGTGAGGAAAAAACGCTTTAGTACATTTCAAACATGAAAAAGGTCATTTTAAAATCAACATGAAGAACCAAAATTCCATAAGTATAAAACACACAAAAATGCTTACCGAAGAAAACAATATGTATCGTACTAGGCACCCTCCTCCCGCCCTGTGGTGCAACTGATGTCCCTTTCTCCAAAAATGTACTCAATGGGATCGTAATGTTGCAACCACACACAAGTTGACCTGCTGTGAGGAAAAAACGCTTTAGTACATTTCAAACATGAAAAAGGTCATTTTAAAATCAACATGAAGAACCAAAATTCCATAAGTATAAAACACAAAAAAATGCTTACCGAAGAAAACAAAATGTATCGTACTAGGCACCCTCCTCCCGCCCTGTGGTGCAACTGATGTCCCTTTCTCCAAAAATGTACTCAATGGGATCGTAATGTTGCAACCACACACAAGTTGACCTGCTGTGAGGAAAAAACGCTTTAGTACATTTCAAACATGAAAAAGGTCATTTTAAAATCAACATGAAGAACCAAAATTCCATAAGTATAAAACACACAAAAATGCTTACCGAAGAAAAAAAAAGTATCGTACTAGGCACCTTACTCCCGCCCTGTGGTGCAACTGATGTCCCTTTCTCCAAAAATGTACTCAATGGGATCGTAATGTTGCAACCACACACAAGTTGACCTGCTGTGAGGAAAAAACGCTTTAGTACATTTCAAACATGAAAAAGGTCATTTTAAAATCAACATGAAGAACCAAAATTCCAAAAGTATAAAACATAAAAAAATGCTTACCGAAGAAAACAATATGTATCGTACTAGGCACCCTCCTCCCGCCCTGTGGTGCAACTGATGTCCCTTTCTCCAAAAATGTACTCAATGGGATCGTAATGTTGCAACCACACACAAGTTGACCTGCTGTGAGGAAAAAACGCTTTAGTACATTTCAAACATGAAAAAGGTCATTTTAAAATCAACATGAAGAACCAAAATTCCATAAGTATAAAACACACAAAAATGCTTACCGAAGAAAAAAAAAGTATCGTACTAGGCACCCTCCTCCCGCCCTGTGGTGCAACTGATGTCCCTTTCTCCAAAAATGTACTCAATGGGATCGTAATGTTGCAACCACACACAAGTTGACCTGCTGTGAGGAAAAAACGCTTTAGTACATTTCAAACATGAAAAAGGTCATTTTAAAATCAACATGAAGAACCAAAATTCCATAAGTATAAAACACACAAAAATGCTTACCGAAGAAAAAAAAAGTATCGTACTAGGCACACTACTCCCGCCCTGTGGTGCAACTGATGTCCCTTTCTCCAAAAATGTACTCAATGGGATCGTAATGTTGCAACCACACACAAGTTGACCTGCTGTGAGGAAAAAACGCTTTAGTACATTTCAAACATGAAAAAGGTCATTTTAAAATCAACATGAAGAACCAAAATTCCATAAGTATAAAACACACAAAAATGCTTACTGAAGAAAAAAAAAGTATCGTACTAGGCACCCTCCTCCCGCCCTGTGGTGCAACTGATGTCCCTTTCTCCAAAAATGTACTCAATGGGATCGTAATGTTGCAACCACACACAAGTTGACCTGCTGTGAGGAAAAAACACTTTAGTACATTTCAAACATGAAAAAGGTCATTTTAAAATCAACATGAAGAACCAAAATTCCATAAGTATAAAACACACAAAAATGCTTACCGAAGAAAAAAAAAGTATCGTACTAGGCACCCTCCTCCCGCCCTGTGGTGCAACTGATGTCCCTTTCTCCAAAAATGTACTCAATGGGATCGTAATGTTGCAACCACACACAAGTTGACCTGCTGTGAGGAAAAAACGCTTTAGTACATTTCAAACATGAAAAAGGTCATTTTAAAATCAACATGAAGAACCAAAATTCCAAAAGTATAAAACACAAAAAAATGCTTACCGAAGAATAAAAAATGTATCGTACTAGGCACCCTCCTCCCGCCCTGTGGTGCAACTGATGTCCCTTTCTCCAAAAATGTACTCAATGGGATCGTAATGTTGCAACCACACACAAGTTGACCTGCTGTGAGGAAAAAACGCTTTAGTACATTTCAAACATGAAAAAGGTCATTTTAAAATCAACATGAAGAACCAAAATTCCATAAGTATAAAATACACGAAAACGCTAACGGAAGAAAACAATATGTATCGTACTAGGCACCCCCCTCCCGCCCTGTGGTGCAACTGATGTCCCTTTCTCCAAAAATGTACTCAATGGGATCGTAATGTTGCAACCACACACAAGTTGACCTGCTGTGAGGAAAAAACGCTTTAGTACATTTCAAACATGAAAAAGGTCATTTTAAAATCAACATGAAGAACCAAAATTCCAAAAGTATAAAACACAAAAAAATGCTTACCGAAGAATAAAAAATGTATCGTACTAGGCACCCTCCTCCCGCCCTGTGGTGCAACTGATGTCCCTTTCTCCAAAAATGTACTCAATGGGATCGTCATGTTGCAACCACACACAAGTTGACCTGCTGTGAGGAAAAAACGCTTTAGTACATTTCAAACATGAAAAAGGTCATTTTAAAATCAACATGAAGAACCAAAATTCCAAAAGTATAAAACACACAAAAATGCTTACCGAAGAATAAAAAATGTATCGTACTAGGCACCCTCCTCCCGCCCTGTGGTGCAACTGATGTCCCTTTCTCCAAAAATGTACTCAATGGGATCGTAATGTTGCAACCACACACAAGTTGACCTGCTGTGAGGAAAAAACGCTTTAGTACATTTCAAACATGAAAAAGGTCATTTTAAAATCAACATGAAGAACCAAAATTCCAAAAGTATAAAACACAAAAAAATGCTTACCGAAGAAAACAAAATGTATCGTACTAGGCACCCTCCTCCCGCCCTGTGGTGCAACTGATGTCCCTTTCTCCAAAAATGTACTCAATGGGATCGTAATGTTGCAACCACACACAAGTTGACCTGCTGTGAGGAAAAAACGCTTTAGTACATTTCAAACATGAAAAAGGTCATTTTAAAATCAACATGAAGAACCAAAATTCCATAAGTATAAAACACACAAAAATGCTTACCGGAGAAAACAATATGTATCGTACTAGGCACCCTCCTCCCGCCCTGTGGTGCAGCTGACGTCCCTTTCTCCAAAAATGTACTCAATGGGATCGTAATGTTGCAACCACACACAAGTTGACCTGCTGTGAGGAAAAAACGCTTTAGTACATTTCAAACATGATAAAGGTCATTTGAAAATCAACATGAAGAACCAAAATTCCATAAGTATAAAACATACAAAAATGCTTACCGAAGAAAACAATATGTATCGTACTAGGCACCCTACTCCCGCCCTGTGGTGCAACTGATGTCCCTTTCTCCAAAAATGTACTCAATGGGATCGTAATGTTGCAACCACACACAAGTTGACCTGCTGTGAGGAAAAAACGCTTTAGTACATTTCAAACATGATAAAGGTCATTTGAAAATCAACATGAAGAACCAAAATTCCATAAGTATAAAACATAAAAAAATGCTTACCGAAGAAAACAATATGTATCGTACTAGGCACCCTCCTCCCGCCCTGTGGTGCAACTGATGTCCCTTTCTCCAAAAATGTACTCAATGGGATCGTAATGTTGCAACCACACACAAGTTGACCTGCTGTGAGGAAAAAACGCTTTAGTACATTTCAAACATGAAAAAGGTCATTTTAAAATCAACATGAAGAACCAAAATTCCATAAGTATAAAACACACAAAAATGCTTACCGAAGAAAACAATATGTATCGTACTAGGCACCCTCCTCCCGCCCTGTGGTGCAACTGATGTCCCTTTCTCCAAAAATGTACTCAATGGGATCGTAATGTTGCAACCACACACAAGTTGACCTGCTGTGAGGAAAAAACGCTTTAGTACATTTCAAACATGATAAAGGTCATTTGAAAATCAACATGAAGAACCAAAATTCCATAAGTATAAAACATAAAAAAATGCTTACCGAAGAAAACAAAATGTATCGTACTAGGCACCCTCCTCCCGCCCTGTGGTGCAACTGATGTCCCTTTCTCCAAAAATGTACTCAATGGGATCGTAATGTTGCAACCACACACAAGTTGACCTGCTGTGAGGAAAAAACGCTTTAGTACATTTCAAACATGAAAAAGGTCATTTTAAAATCAACATGAAGAACCAAAATTCCATAAGTATAAAACACAAAAAAATGCTTACCGAAGAAAACAAAATGTATCGTACTAGGCACCCTCCTCCCGCCCTGTGGTGCAACTGATGTCCCTTTCTCCAAAAATGTACTCAATGGGATCGTAATGTTGCAACCACACACAAGTTGACCTGCTGTGAGGAAAAAACACTTTAGTAAATTTCAAACATGAAGAAGGTCATTTTAAAATCAACATGAAGAACCAAAATTCCAAAAGTATAAAACACAAAAAAATGCTTACCGAAGAAAAAAAAATGTATCGTACTAGGCACCCTCCTCCCGCCCTGTGGTGCAACTGATGTCCCTTTCTCCAAAAATGTACTCAATGGGATCGTAATGTTGCAACCACACACAAGTTGACCTGCTGTGAGGAAAAAACGCTTTAGTACATTTCAAACATGAAAAAGGTCATTTTAAAATCAACATGAAGAACCAAAATTCCAAAATTATAAAACACACAAAAATGCTTACCGAAGAAAAAATAATGTATCGTACTAGGCACCCTCCTCCCGTCCTGTGGTGCAACTGATGTCCCTTTCTCCAAAAATGTACTCAATGGGATCGTAATGTTGCAACCACACACAAGTTGACCTGCTGTGAGGAAAAAACGCTTTAGTACATTTCAAACATGAAAAAGGTCATTTTAAAATCAACATGAAGAACCAAAATTCCAAAAGTATAAAACACACAAAAATGCTTACTGAAGAATAAAAAATGTATCGTACTAGGCACCCTCCTCCCGCCCTGTGGTGCAACTGATGTCCCTTTCTCCAAAAATGTACTCAATGGGATCGTAATGTTGCAACCACACACAAGTTGACCTGCTGTGAGGAAAAAACGCTTTAGTACATTTCAAACATGAAAAAGGTCATTTTAAAATCAACATGAAGAACCAAAATTCCATAAGTATAAAACACACAAAAACGCTAACGGAAGAAAACAATATGTATCGTACTAGGCACCCTCCTCCCGCCCTGTGGTGCAACTGATGTCCCTTTCTCCAAAAATGTACTCAATGGGATCGTAATGTTGCAACCACACACAAGTTGACCTGCTGTGAGGAAAAAACGCTTTAGTACATTTCAAACATGAAAAAGGTCATTTTAAAATCAACATGAAGAACCAAAATTCCAAAAGCATAAAACACAAAAGATGCTTACCAAAGAAAGAAAAAGTATCATGCTTCGCACCCTCCTCCCTGCCCTGTGGTGCAACACATGTCCCTCTCTCAAAACATGTACTCAATGGGATCGTAATGTTGCAACCACACACAAGTTGACCTGCTGTGAGGAAAAAACGCTTTAGTACATTTCAAACATGAAGAAGGTCATTTTAAAATCAACATGAAGAACCATAATTCCAAAAGTATAAAACACACAAAAATGCTTACTGAAGAAAAAAAAATGTATCGTACTAGGCACCCTCCTCCCGCCCTGTGGTGCAACTGATGTCCCTTTCTCCAAAAATGTACTCAATGGGATCGTAATGTTGCAACCACACACGAGTTGACCTGCTGTGAGGAAAAAACGCTTTAGTACATTTCAAACATGAAAAAGGTCATTTTAAAATCAACATGAAGAACCAAAATTCCAAAAGTATAAAACACACAAAAATGCTTACCGAAGAAAAAATAATGTATCGTACTAGGCACCCTCCTCCCGCCCTGTGGTGCAACTGATGTCCCTTTCTCCAAAAATGTACTCAATGGGATCGTAACGTTGCAACCACACACAAGTTGACCTGCTGTGAGGAAAAAACGCTTTAGTACATTTCAAACATGAAAAAGTTCATTTTAAAAACGACATGAAGAACCAAAATTCCAAAAGTATAAAACACAAAAAAATGCTTACCGAAGAAAAAAAAATGTATCGTACTAGGCACCCTCCTCCCGCCCTGTGGTGCAACTGATGTCCCTTTCTCCAAAAATGTACTCAATGGGATCGTAATGTTGCAACCACACACAAGTTGACCTGCTGTGAGGAAAAAACGCTTTAGTACATTTCAAACATGAAAAAGGTCATTTTAAAATCAACATGAAGAACCAAAATTCCAAAAGTATAAAACACAAAAAAATGCTTACCGAAAAAACAAAATGTATCGTACTAGGCATCCTCCTCCCGCCCTGTGGTGCAACTGATGTCCCTTTCTCCAAAAATGTACTCAATGGGATCGTAATGTTGCAACCACACACAAGTTGACCTGCTGTGAGGAAAAAACGCTTTAGTACATTTCAAACATGAAAAAGGTCATTTTAAAATCAACATGAAGAACCAAAATTCCAAAAGTATAAAACACAAAAGATGCTTACCAAAGAAAGAAAAAGTATCATGCTTCGCACCCTCCTCCCTGCCCTGTGGTGCAACACATGTCCCTTTCTCAAAAAATGTACTCAATGGGATCGTAATATTGCAACCACACACAAGTTGACCTGCTGTGAGGAAAAAACGCTTTAGTACATTTCAAACATGAAGAAGGTCATTTTAAAATCAACATGAAGAACCATAATTCCAAAAGTATAAAACACACAAAAATGCTTACTGAAGAAAAAAAAATGTATCGTACTAGGCACCCTCCTCCCGCCCTGTGGTGCAACTGATGTCCCTTTCTCCAAAAATTTACTCAATGGGATCGTAATGTTGCAACCACACACGAGTTGACCTGCTGTGAGGAAAAAACGCTTTAGTACATTTCAAACATGAAAAAGGTCATTTTAAAATCAACATGAAGAACCAAAATTCCAAAAGTATAAAACACACAAAAATGCTTACCGAAGAAAAAATAATGTATCGTACTAGGCACCCTCCTCCCGCCCTGTGGTGCAACTGATGTCCCTTTCTCCAAAAATGTACTCAATGGGATCGTAATGTTGCAACCACACACAAGTTGACCTGCTGTGAGGAAAAAACGCTTTAGTACATTTCAAACATGAAAAAGTTCATTTTAAAAACAACATGAAGAACCAAAATTCCAAAAGTATAAAACACACAAAAATCCTTACCGAAGAAAAAAAAATCTATCGTACTAGGCACCCTCCTCCCGCCCTGTGGTGCAACTGATGTCCCTTTCTCCAAAAATGTACTCAATGGGATCGTAATGTTGCAACCACACACAAGTTGACCTGCTGTGAGGAAAAAACGCTTTAGTACATTTCAAACATGAAAAAGGTCATTTTAAAATCAACATGAAGAACCAAAATTCCAAAAGTATAAAACACACACAAATGCTTACCGAAAAAACAAAATGTATGGTACTAGGCATCCTCCTCCCGCCCTGTGGTGCAACTGATGTCCCTTTCTCCAAAAATGTACTCAATGGGATCGTAATGTTGCAACCACACACAAGTTGACCTGCTGTGAGGAAAAAACGCTTTAGTACATTTCAAACATGAAAAAGGTCATTTTAAAATCAACATGAAGAACCAAAATTCCAAAGGTATAAAACACACAAAAATGCTTACCGAAGAAAAAATAATGTATCGTACTAGGCACCCTCCTCCCGCCCTGTGGTGCAACTGATGTCCCTTTCTCCAAAAATGTACTCAATGGGATCGTAATGTTGCAACCACACACAAGTTGGCCTGCTGTGAGGAAAAAACGCTTTAGTACATTTCAAACAATGAAAAGGTCATTTTAAAATCAACATGAAGAACCAAAATTCAAAAAGTATAAAACACACAAAAATGCTTACCGAAGAAAAAAAAATGTATCGTACTAGGCACTCTCCTCCCACCCTGTGGTGCAACTGATGTCCCTTTCTCCAAAAATGTACTCAATGGGATCGTAATGTTGCAACCACACACAAGTTGACCTGCTGTGAGGAAAAAACGCTTTAGTACATTTCAAACATGAAAAAGGTCATTTTAAAATCAACATGAAGAACCAAAATTCCAAAAGTATAAAACACAAAAAAATGCTTACCGAAGAAAAAAAAATGTATCGTACTAGGCACCCTCCTCCCGCCCTGTGGTGCAACTGATGTCCCTTTTTCCAAAAATGTACTCAATGGGATCGTAATGTTGCAACCACACACAAGTTGACCTGCTGTGAGGAAAAAACGCTTTAGTACATTTCAAACATGAAAAAGGTCATTTTAAAATCAACATGAAGAACCAAAATTCCAAAAGTATAAAACACACAAAAATGCTTACCGAAGAAAAAATAATGTATCGTACTAGGCACCCTCCTCCCGGCCTGTGGTGCAACTGATGTCCCTTTCTCCAAAAATGTACTCAATGGGATCGTAATGTTGCAACCACACACAAGTTGGCCTGCTGTGAGGAAAAAACACTTTTGTACATTTCAAACATGAAAAAGGTCATTTTAAAATCAACATGAAGAACCAAAATTCCAAAGGTATAAAACACACAAAAATGCTTACCGAAGAAAAAATAATGTATCGTACTAGGCACCCTCCTCCCGCCCTGTGGTGCAACTGATGTCCCTTTCTCCAAAAATGTACTCAATGGGATCGTAATGTTGCAACCACACACAAGTTGGCCTGCTGTGAGGAAAAAACGCTTTTGTACATTTCAAACATGAAAAAGGTCATTTTAAAATCAACATGAAGAACCAAAATTCCAAAAGTATAAAACACACAAAAATGCTTACCGAAGAAAAAAAAATGTATCGTACTAGGCACTCTCCTCCCACCCTGTGGTGCAACTGATGTCCCTTTCTCCAAAAATGTACTCAATGGGATCGTAATGTTGCAACCGCACACAAGTTGACCTGCTGTGAGGAAAAAACGCTTTAGTACATTTCAAACATGAAAAAGGTCATTTTAAAATCAACATGAAGAACCAAAATTCCAAAAGTATAAAACACACAAAAATGCTTACCCAAGAAAAAAAAATGTATCGTACTAGGCACCCTCCTCCCGCCCTGTGGTGCAACTGATGTCCCTTTCTCCAAAAATGTACTCAATGGGATCGTAATGTTGCAACCACACACAAGTTGACCTGCTGTGAGGAAAAAACGCTTTAGTACATTTCAAACATGAAACAGGTCATTTTAAAATCAACATGAAGAACCATAATTCCAAAAGTATAAAACACACAAAAATGCTTACCGAAGAAAAAATAATGTATCGTACTAGGCACCCTCCTCCCGCCCTGTGGTGCAACTGATGTCCCTTTCTCCAAAAATGTACTCAATGGGATCGTAATGTTGCAACCACACACAAGTTGGCCTGCTGTGAGGAAAAAACACTTTAGTACATTTCAAACATGAAAAAGGTCATTTTAAAATCAACATGAAGAACCAAAATTCCAAAGGTATAAAACACACAAAAATGCTTACCGAAGAAAAAATAATGTATCGTACTAGGCACCCTCCTCCCGCCCTGTGGTGCAACTGATGTGCCTTTCTCCAAAAATGTACTCAATGGGATCGTAATGTTGCAACCACACACAAGTTGACCTGCTGTGAGGAAAAAACGCTTTAGTACATTTCAAACATGAAAAAGGTCATTTTAAAATCATCATGAAGAACCAAAATTCCAAAAGTATAAAACACAAAAAAATGCTTACCGAAGAAAACAAAATGTATCGTACTAGGCACCCTCCTCCCGCCCTGTGGTGCAACTGATGTCCCTTTCTCCAAAAATGTACTCAATGGGATCGTAATGTTGCAACCACACACAAGTTGACCTGCTGTGAGGAAAAAACGCTTTAGTACATTTCAAACATGAAATAGGTCATTTTAAAATCAACATGAAGAACCAAAATTCCAAAGGTATAAAACACACAAAAATGCTTACCGAAGAAAAAATAATGTATCGTACTAGGCACCCTCCTCCCGCCCTGTGGTGCAACTGATGTCCCTTTCTCCAAAAATGTACTCAATGGGATCGTAATGTTGCAACCACACACAAGTTGACCTGCTGTGAGGAAAAAACGCTTTAGTACATTTCAAACATGAAAAAGGTTATTTTAAAATCAACATGAAGAAGCAAAATTCCAAAACTATAAACCACAAAAAAATGCTTACCAAAGAAAACAAAATGTATCGTACTAGGCACCCTCCTCCCGCCCTGTGGTGCAACTGATGTCCCTTTCTCCAAAAATGTACTCAATGGGATCGTAATGTTGCAACCACACACAAGTTGACCTGCTGTGAGGAAAAAACGCTTTAGTACATTTCAAACATGAAAAAGGTCATTTTAAAATCAACATGAAGAACCAAAATTCCAAAGGTATAAAACACACAAAAATATTTACCGAAGAAAAAATAATGTATCGTACTAGGCACCCTCCTCCCGCCCTGTGGTGCAACTGATGTCCCTTTCTCCAAAAATGTACTCAATGGGATCGTAATGTTGCAACCACACACAGGTTGGAATGCTGTGAGGAAAAAACACTTCAGTACATTTCAGACATGAAAAAGGTCATTTTAAAATCAACATGAAGAACCAAAATTCCAAAAGTATAAAACACACAAAAATGGTTACCGAAGAAAAAAAAATGTATCGTACTAGGCACCCTCCTCCCGCCCTGTGGTGCAACTGATGTCCCTTTCTCCAAAAATGTACTCAATGGGATCGTAATGTTGCAACCACACACAAGTTGACCTGCTGTGAGGAAAAAACGCTTTAGTACATTTCAAACATGAAAAAGGTCATTTTAAAATCAACATGAAGAACCAAAATTCCAAAAGTATAAAACACACAAAAATGCTTACCCAAGAAAAAAAAATGTATCGTACTAGGCACCCTCCTCCCGCCCTGTGGTGCAACTGATGTCCCTTTCTCCAAAAATGTACTCAATGGGATCGTAATGTTGCAACCACACACAAGTTGGCCTGCTGTGAGGAAAAAACACTTTAGTACATTTCAAACATGAAAAAGGTCATTTTAAAATCAACATGAAGAACCAAAATTCCAAAGGTATAAAACACACAAAAATGCTTACCGAAGAAAAAATAAAGTATCGTACTAGGCACCCTCCTCCCGCCCTGTGGTGCAACTGATGTCCCTTTCTCCAAAAATGTACTCAATGGGATCGTAATGTTGCAACCACACACAAGTTGGCCTGCTGTGAGGAAAAAACGCTTTAGTACATTTCAAACAATGAAAAGGTCATTTTAAAATCAACATGAAGAACCAAAATTCAAAAAGTATAAAACACACAAAAATGCTTACCGAAGAAAATAAAATGTATCGTACTAGGCACTCTCCTCCCACCCTGTGGTGCAACTGATGTCCCTTTCTCCAAAAATGTACTCAATGGGATCGTAATGTTGCAACCACACACAAGTTGACCTGCTGTGAGGAAAAAACGCTTTAGTACATTTCAAACATGAAAAAGGTCATTTTAAAATCAACATGAAGAACCAAAATTCCAAAAGTATAAAACACAAAAAAATGCTTACCGAAGAAAAAAAAATGTATCGTACTAGGCACCCTCCTCCCGCCCTGTGGTGCAACTGATGTCCCTTTCTCCAAAAATGTACTCAATGGGATCGTAATGTTGCAACCACACACAAGTTGACCTGCTGTGAGGAAAAAACGCTTTAGTACATTTCAAACATGAAAAAGGTCATTTTAAAATCAACATGAAGAAACAAAATTCCAAAAGTATAAAACACACAAAAATGCTTACCGAAGAAAAAATAATGTATCGTACTAGGCACCCTCCTCCCGGCCTGTGGTGCAACTGATGTCCCTTTCTCCAAAAATGTACTCAATGGGATCGTAATGTTGCAACCACACACAAGTTGGCCTGCTGTGAGGAAAAAACACTTTAGTACATTTCAAACATGAAAAAGGTCATTTTAAAATCAACATGAAGAACCAAAATTCCAAAGGTATAAAACACACAAAAATGCTTACCGAAGAAAAAATAATGTATCGTACTAGGCACCCTCCTCCCGCCCTGTGGTGCAACTGATGTCCCTTTCTCCAAAAATGTACTCAATGGGATCGTAATGTTGCAACCACACACAAGTTGGCCTGCTGTGAGGAAAAAACGCTTTTGTACATTTCAAACATGAAAAAGGTCATTTTAAAATCAACATGAAGAACCAAAATTCCAAAAGTATAAAACACACAAAAATGCTTACCGAAGAAAAAAAAATGTATCGTACTAGGCACTCTCCTCCCACCCTGTGGTGCAACTGATGTCCCTTTCTCCAAAAATGTACTCAATGGGATCGTAATGTTGCAACCGCACACAAGTTGACCTGCTGTGAGGAAAAAACGCTTTAGTACATTTCAAACATGAAAAAGGTCATTTTAAAATCAACATGAAGAACCAAAATTCCAAAAGTATAAAACACACAAAAATGCTTACCCAAGAAAAAAAAATGTATCGTACTAGGCACCCTCCTCCCGCCCTGTGGTGCAACTGATGTCCCTTTCTCCAAAAATGTACTCAATGGGATCGTAATGTTGCAACCACACACAAGTTGACCTGCTGTGAGGAAAAAACGCTTTAGTAAATTTCAAACATGAAACAGGTCATTTTAAAATCAACATGAAGAACCATAATTCCAAAAGTATAAAACACACAAAAATGCTTACCGAAGAAAAAATAATGTATCGTACTAGGCACCCTCCTCCCGCCCTGTGGTGCAACTGATGTCCCTTTCTCCAAAAATGTACTCAATGGGATCGTAATGTTGCAACCACACACAAGTTGGCCTGCTGTGAGGAAAGAACACTTTAGTACATTTCAAACATGAAAAAGGTCATTTTAAAATCAACATGAAGAACCAAAATTCCAAAGGTATAAAACACACAAAAATGCTTACCGAAGAAAAAATAATGTATCGTACTAGGCACCCTCCTCCCACCCTGTGGTGCAACTGATGTGCCTTTCTCCAAAAATGTACTCAATGGGATCGTAATGTTGCAACCACACACAAGTTGACCTGCTGTGAGGAAAAAACGCTTTAGTACATTTCAAACATGAAAAAGGTCATTTTAAAATCAACATGAAGAACCAAAATTCCAAAAGTATAAAACACAAAAAATTGCTTACCGAAGAAAACAAAATGTATCGTACTAGGCACCCTCCTCCCGCCCTGTGGTGCAACTGATGTCCCTTTCTCCAAAAATGTACTCAATGGGATCGTAATGTTGCAACCACACACAAGTTGACCTGCTGTGAGGAAAAAACGCTTTAGTACATTTCAAACATGAAATAGGTCATTTTAAAATCAACATGAAGAACCAAAATTCCAAAGGTATAAAACACACAAAAATGCTTACCGAAGAAAAAATAATGTATCGTACTAGGCACCCTCCTCCCGCCCTGTGGTGCAACTGATGTCCCTTTCTCCAAAAATGTACTCAATGGGATCGTAATGTTGCAACCACACACAAGTTGACCTGCTGTGAGGAAAAAACGCTTTAGTACATTTCAAACATGAAAAAGGTTATTTTAAAATCAACATGAAGAAGCAAAATTCCAAAACTATAAAACACAAAAAAATGCTTACCAAAGAAAACAAAATGTATCGTACTAGGCACCCTCCTCCCGCCCTGTGGTGCAACTGATGTCCCTTTCTCCAAAAATGTACTCAATGGGATCGTAATGTTGCAACCACACACAAGTTGACCTGCTGTGAGGAAAAAACGCTTTAGTACATTTCAAACATGAAAAAGGTCATTTTAAAATCAACATGAAGAACCAAAATTCCAAAAGTATAAAACACACAAAAATGCTTACCGAAGAATAAAAAATGTATCGTACTAGGCACCCTCCTCCCGCTCTGTGGTGCAAGTGATGTCCCCTTCTCCAAAAATGTACTCAATAGGATCGTAATGTTGCAACCACACACAAGTTGACCTGCTGTGAGGAAAAAATGCTTTAGTACATTTCAAACATGAAAAAGGTCATTTTAAAATCAACATGAAGAACCAAAATTCCAAAGGTATAAAACACACAAAAATGCTTACCGAAGAAAAAATAATGTATCGTACTAGGCACCCTCCTCCCACCCTGTGGTGCAACTGATGTGCCTTTCTCCAAAAATGTACTCAATGGGATCGTAATGTTGCAACCACACACAAGTTGACCTGCTGTGAGGAAAAAACGCTTTAGTACATTTCAAACATGAAAAAGGTCATTTTAAAATCAACATGAAGAACCAAAATTCCAAAAGTATAAAACACAAAAAAATGCTTACCGAAGAAAACAAAATGTATCGTACTAGGCACCCTCCTCCCGCCCTGTGGTGCAACTGATGTCCCTTTCTCCAAAAATGTACTCAATGGGATCGTAATGTTGCAACCACACACAAGTTGACCTGCTGTGAGGAAAAAACGCTTTAGTACATTTCAAACATGAAATAGGTCATTTTAAAATCAACATGAAGAACCAAAATTCCAAAGGTATAAAACACACAAAAATGCTTACCGAAGAAAAAATAATGTATCGTACTAGGCACCCTCCTCCCGCCCTGTGGTGCAACTGATGTCCCTTTCTCCAAAAATGTACTCAATGGGATCGTAATGTTGCAACCACACACAAGTTGACCTGCTGTGAGGAAAACACGCTTTAGTACATTTCAAACATGAAAAAGGTTATTTTAAAATCAACATGAAGAAGCAAAATTCCAAAACTATAAAACACAAAAAAATGCTTACCAAAGAAAACAAAATGTATCGTACTAGGCACCCTCCTCCCGCCCTGTGGTGCAACTGATGTCCCTTTCTCCAAAAATGTACTCAATGGGATCGTAATGTTGCAACCACACACAAGTTGACCTGCTGTGAGGAAAAAACGCTTTAGTACATTTCAAACATGAAAAAGGTCATTTTAAAATCAACATGAAGAACCAAAATTCCAAAAGTATAAAACACACAAAAATGCTTACCGAAGAATAAAAAATGTATCGTACTAGGCACCCTCCTCCCGCTCTGTGGTGCAAGTGATGTCCCCTTCTCCAAAAATGTACTCAATGGGATCGTAATGTTGCAACCACACACAAGTTGACCTGCTGTGAGGAAAAAATGCTTTAGTACATTTCAAACATGAAAAAGGTTATTTTAAAATCAACATGAAGAAGCAAAATTCCAAAACTATAAAACACAAAAAAATGCTTACCAAAGAAAACAAAATGTATCGTACTAGGCACCCTCCTCCCGCCCTGTATTGCAACTGATGTCCCTTTCTCCAAAAATGTACTCAATGGGATCGTAATGTTGCAACCACACACAAGTTGACCTGCTGTGAGGAAAAAACGCTTTAGTACATTTCAAACATGAAAAAGGTCATTTTAAAATCAACATGAAGAACCAAAATTCCAAAAGTATAAAACACACAAAAATGCTTACCGAAGAATAAAAAATGTATCGTACTAGGCACCCTCCTCCCGCCCTGTGGTGCAACTGATGTCCCTTTCTCCAAAAATGTACTCAATGGGATCGTAATGTTGCAACCACACACAAGTTGACCTGCTGTGAGGAAAAAACGCTTTAGTACATTTCAAACATGAAAAAGGTCATTTTAAAATCAACATGAAGAACCAAAATTCCATAAGTATAAAACATAAAAAAATGCTTACCGAAGAAAACAATATGTATCGTACTAGGCACCCTCCTCCCGCCCTGTGGTGCAACTGATGTCCCTTTCTCCAAAAATGTACTCAATGGGATCGTAATGTTGCAACCACACACAAGTTGACCTGCTGTGAGGAAAAAACGCTTTAGTACATTTCAAACATGAAAAAGGTCATTTTAAAATCAACATGAAGAACCAAAATTCCATAAGTATAAAACACACAAAAATGCTTACCGAAGAATAAAAAATGTATCGTACTAGGCACCCTCCTCCCGCCCTGTGGTGCAACTGATGTCCCTTTCTCCAAAAATGTACTCAATGGGATCGTAATGTTGCAACCACACACAAGTTGACCTGCTGTGAGGAAAAAACGCTTTAGTACATTTCAAACATGAAAAAGGTCATTTTAAAATCAACATGAAGAACCAAAATTCCATAAGTATAAAACACACAAAAATGCTTACTGAAGAATAAAAAATGTATCGTACTAGGCACCCTCCTCCCGCCCTGTGGTGCAACTGATGTCCCTTTCTCCAAAAATGTACTCAATGGGATCGTAATGTTGCAACCACACACAAGTTGACCTGCTGTGAGGAAAAAACGCTTTAGTACATTTCAAACATGAAAAAGGTCATTTTAAAATCAACATGAAGAACCAAAATTCCATAAGTATAAAACACACAAAAACGCTAACGGAAGAAAACAATATGTATCGTACTAGGCACCCTCCTCCCGCCCTGTGGTGCAACTGATGTCCCTTTCTCCAAAAATGTACTCAATGGGATCGTAATGTTGCAACCACACACAAGTTGACCTGCTGTGAGGAAAAAACGCTTTAGTACATTTCAAACATGAAAAAGGTCATTTTAAAATCAACATGAAGAACCAAAATTCCAAAAGTATAAAACACACAAAAATGCTTACCGAAGAATAAAAAATGTATCGTACTAGGCACCCTCCTCCCGCCCTGTGGTGCAACTGATGTCCCTTTCTCCAAAAATGTACTCAATGGGATCGTAATGTTGCAACCACACACAAGTTGACCTGCTGTGAGGAAAAAACGCTTTAGTACATTTCAAACATGGAAAAGGTCATTTTAAAATCAACATGAAGAACCAAAATTCCATAAGTATAAAACACACAAAAACGCTAACGGAAGAAAACAATATGTATCGTACTAGGCACCCTCCTCCCGCCCTGTGGTGCAACTGATGTCCCTTTCTCCAAAAATGTACTCAATGGGATCGTAATGTTGCAACCACACACAAGTTGACCTGCTGTGAGGAAAAAACGCTTTAGTACATTTCAAACATGAAAAAGGTCATTTTAAAATCAACATGAAGAACCAAAATTCCAAAAGTATAAAACACACAAAAATGCTTACCGAAGAAAAAAAAAGTATCGTACTAGGCACCCTCCTCCCGCCCTGTGGTGCAACTGATGTCCCTTTCTCCAAAAATGTACTCAATGGGATCGTAATGTTGCAACCACACACAAGTTGACCTGCTGTGAGGAAAAAACGCTTTAGTACATTTCAAACATGAAAAAGGTCATTTTAAAATCAACATGAAGAACCAAAATTCCATAAGTATAAAACACACAAAAATGCTTACCGAAGAATAAAAAATGTATCGTACTAGGCACCCTCCTCCCGCCCTGTGGTGCAACTGATGTCCCTTTCTCCAAAAATGTACTCAATGGGATCGTAATGTTGCAACCACACACAAGTTGACCTGCTGTGAGGAAAAAACGCTTTAGTACATTTCAAACATGAAAAAGGTCATTTTAAAATCAACATGAAGAACCAAAATTCCATAAGTATAAAACACACAAAAACGCTAACGGAAGAAAACAATATGTATCGTACTAGGCACCCTCCTCCCGCCCTGTGGTGCAACTGATGTCCCTTTCTCCAAAAATGTACTCAATGGGATCGTAATGTTGCAACCACACACAAGTTGACCTGCTGTGAGGAAAAAACGCTTTAGTACATTTCAAACATGAAAAAGGTCATTTTAAAATCAACATGAAGAACCAAAATTCCAAAAGTATAAAACACACAAAAATGCTTACCGAAGAATAAAAAATGTATCGTACTAGGCACCCTCCTCCCGCCCTGTGGTGCAACTGATGTCCCTTTCTCCAAAAATGTACTCAATGGGATCGTAATGTTGCAACCACACACAAGTTGACCTGCTGTGAGGAAAAAACGCTTTAGTACATTTCAAACATGAAAAAGGTCATTTTAAAATCAACATGAAGAACCAAAATTCCATAAGTATAAAACACACAAAAACGCTAACGGAAGAAAACAATATGTATCGTACTAGGCACCCTCCTCCCGCCCTGTGGTGCAACTGATGTCCTTTTCTCCAAAAATGTACTCAATGGGATCGTAATGTTGCAACCACACACAAGTTGACCTGCTGTGAGGAAAAAACGCTTTAGTACATTTCAAACATGAAAAAGGTCATTTTAAAATCAACATGAAGAACCAAAATTCCAAAAGTATAAAACACACAAAAATGCTTACCGAAGAAAAAAAAAGTATCGTACTAGGCACCCTCCTCCCGCCCTGTGGTGCAACTGATGTCCCTTTCTCCAAAAATGTACTCAATGGGATCGTAATGTTGCAACCACACACAAGTTGACCTGCTGTGAGGAAAAAACGGTTTAGTACATTTCAAACATGAAAAAGGTCATTTTAAAATCAACATGAAGAACCAAAATTCCATAAGTATAAAACACACAAAAATGCTTACCGGAGAAAACAATATGTATCGTACTAGGCACCCTCCTCCCGCCCTGTGGTGCAACTGATGTCCCTTTCTCCAAAAATGTACTCAATGGGATCGTAATGTTGCAACCACACACAAGTTGACCTGCTGTGAGGAAAAAACGCTTTAGTACATTTCAAACATGATAAAGGTCATTTGAAAATCAACATGAAGAACCAAAATTCCATAAGTATAAAACATAAAAAAATGCTTACCGAAGAAAACAATATGTATCGTACTAGGCACCCTCCTCCCGCCCTGTGGTGCAACTGATGTCCCTTTCTCCAAAAATGTACTCAATGGGATCGTAATGTTGCAACCACACACAAGTTGACCTGCTGTGAGGAAAAAACGCTTTAGTACATTTCAAACATGAAAAAGGTCATTTTAAAATCAACATGAAGAACCAAAATTCCATAAGTATAAAACACACAAAAATGCTTACCGAAGAAAACAATATGTATCGTACTAGGCACCCTCCTCCCGCCCTGTGGTGCAACTGATGTCCCTTTCTCCAAAAATGTACTCAATGGGATCGTAATGTTGCAACCACACACAAGTTAACCTGCTGTGAGGAAAAAACGCTTTAGTACATTTCAAACATGAAAAAGGTCATTTTAAAATCAACATGAAGAACCAAAATTCCATAAGTAAAAAACACAAAAAAATGCTTACCGAAGAAAACAAAATGTATCGTACTAGGCACCCTCCTCCCGCCCTGTGGTGCAACTGATGTCCCTTTCTCCAAAAATGTACTCAATGGGATCGTAATGTTGCAACCACACACAAGTTGACCTGCTGTGAGGAAAAAACGCTTTAGTACATTTCAAACATGAAAAAGGTCATTTTAAAATCAACATGAAGAACCAAAATTCCAAAGGTATAAAACACACAAAAATGCTTACCGAAGAAAAAATAATGTATCGTACTAGGCACCCTCCTCCCGCCCTGTGGTGCAACTGATGTCCCTTTCTCCAAAAATGTACTCAATGGGATCGTAATGTTGCAACCACACACAAGTTGACCTGCTGTGTGGAAAAAACGCTTTAGTACATTTCAAACATGAAAAAGGTCATTTTAAAATCAACATGAAGAACCAAAATTCCAAAAGTATAAAACATAAAAAAATGCTTACCGAAGAAAACAATATGTATCGTACTAGGCACCCTCCTCCCGCCCTGTGGTGCAACTGATGTCCCTTTCTCCAAAAATGTACTCAATGGGATCGTAATGTTGCAACCACACACAAGTTGACCTGCTGTGAGGAAAAAACGCTTTAGTACACTTCAAACATGAAAAAGGTCATTTTAAAATCAACATGAAGAACCAAAATTCCATAAGTATAAAACACACAAAAATGCTTACCGAAGAAAAAAAAAGTATCGTACTAGGCACCCTCCTCCCGCCCTGTGGTGCAACTGATGTCCCTTTCTCCAAAAATGTACTCAATGGGATCGTAATGTTGCAACCACACACAAGTTGACCTGCTGTGAGGAAAAAACGCTTTAGTACATTTCAAACATGAAAAAGGTCATTTTAAAATCAACATGAAGAACCAAAATTCAAAAAGTATAAAACACAAAAAAATGCTTACCGAAGAATAAAAAATGTATCCTACTAGGCACCCTCCTCCCGCCCTGTGGTACAACTGATGTCCCTTTCTCCAAAAATGTACTCAATGGGATCGTAATGTTGCAACCACACACAAGTTGACCTGCTGTGAGGAAAAAACGCTTTAGTACATTTCAAACATGAAAAAGGTCATTTTAAAATCAACATGAAGAACCAAAATTCCATAAGTATAAAACACACAAAAATGCTTACCGAAGAAAAAAAAAGTATCGTACTAGGCACCCTACTCCCGCCCTGTGGTGCAACTGATGTCCCTTTCTCCAAAAATGTACTCAATGGGATCGTAATGTTGCAACCACACACAAGTTGACCTGCTGTGAGGAAAAAACGCTTTAGTACATTTCAAACATGAAAAAGGTCATTTTAAAATCAACATGAAGAACCAAAATTCCAAAATTATAAAACTCACAAAAATGCTTACCGAAGAAAAAATAATGTATCGTACTAGGCACCCTCCTCCCGCCCTGTGGTGCAACTGATGTCCCTTTCTCCAAAAATGTACTCAATGGGATCGTAATGTTGCAACCACACACAAGTTGACCTGCTGTGAGGAAAAAACGCTTTAGTACATTTCAAACATGAAAAAGGTCATTTTAAAATCAACATGAAGAACCAAAATTCCATAAGTATAAAACACACAAAAATGCTTACCGAAGAAAAAAAAAGTATCGTACTAGGCACCCTCCTCCCGCCCTGTGGTGCAACTGATGTCCCTTTCTCCAAAAATGTACTCAATGGGATCGTAATGTTGCAACCACACACAAGTTGACCTGCTGTGAGGAAAAAACGCTTTAGTACATTTCAAACATGAAAAAGGTCATTTTAAAATCAACATGAAGAACCAAAATTCCAAAAGTATAAAACACAAAAAAATACTTACCGAAGAATAAAAAATGTATCGTACTAGGCACCCTCCTCCCGCCCTGTGGTGCAACTGATGTCCCTTTCTCCAAAAATGTACTCAATGGGATCGTAATGTTGCAACCACACACAAGTTGACCTGCTGTGAGGAAAAAACGCTTTAGTACATTGCAAACATGAAAAAGGTCATTTTAAAATCAACATGAAGAACCAAAATTCCATATGTATAAAACACACAAAAACGCTAACGGAAGAAAACAAAATGTATCGTACTAGGCACCCTCCTCCCGCCCTGTGGTGCAACTGATGTCCCTTTCTCCAAAAATGTACTCAATGGGATCGTAATGTTGCAACCACACACAAGTTGACCTGCTGTGAGGAAAAAACGCTTTAGTACATTTCAAACATGAAAAAGGTCACTTTAAAATCAACATGAAGAACCAAAATTCCATAAGTATAAAACACACAAAAATGCTTACCGAAGAAAAAAAAAGTATCGTACTAGGCACCCTCCTCCCGCCCTGTGGTGCAACTGATGTCCCTTTCTCCAAAAATGTACTCAATGGGATCGTAATGTTGCAACCACACACAAGTTGACCTGCTGTGAGGAAAAAACGCTTTAGTACATTTCAAACATGAAAAAGGTCATTTTAAAATCAACATGAAGAACCAAAATTCCATAAGTATAAAACACACAAAAATGCTTACCGGAGAAAACAATATGTATCGTACTAGGCACCCTCCTCCCGCCCTGTGGTGCAACTGATGTCCCTTTCTCCAAAAATGTACTCAATGGGATCGTAATGTTGCAACCACACACAAGTTGACCTGCTGTGAGGAAAAAACGCTTTAGTACATTTCAAACATGATAAAGGTCATTTGAAAATCAACATGAAGAACCAAAATTCCATAAGTATAAAACATAAAAAAATGCTTACCGAAGAAAACAATATGTATCGTACTAGGCACCCTCCTCCCGCCCCGTGGTGCAACTGATGTCCCTTTCTCCAAAAATGTACTCAATGGGATCGTAATGTTGCAACCACACACAAGTTGACCTGCTGTGAGGAAAAAACGCTTTAGTACATTTCAAACATGAAAAAGGTCATTTGAAAATCAACATGAAGAACCAAAATTCCATAAGTATAAAACATAAAAAAATGCTTACCGAAGAAAACAATATGTATCGTACTAGGCACCCTCCTCCCGCCCTGTGGTGCAACTGATGTCCCTTTCTCCAAAAATGTACTCAATGGGATCGTAATGTTGCAACCACACACAAGTTGACCTGCTGTGAGGAAAAAACGCTTTAGTACATTTCAAACATGATAAAGGTCATTTGAAAATCAACATGAAGAACCAAAATTCCATAAGTATTAAACATAAAAAAATGCTTACCGAAGAAAACAAAATGTATCGTACTAGGCACCCTCCTCCCGCCCTGTGGTGCAACTGATGTCCCTTTCTCCAAAAATGTACTCAATGGGATCGTAATGTTGCAATCACACACAAGTTGACCTGCTGTGAGGAAAAAACGCTTTAGTACATTTCAAACATGAAAAAGGTCATTTGAAAATCAACATGAAGAACCAAAATTCCATAAGTATAAAACATAAAAAAATGCTTACCGAAGAAAACAAAATGTATCGTACTAGGCACCCTCCTCCCACCCTGTGGTGCAACTGATGTCCCTTTCTCCAAAAATGTACTCAATGGGATCGTAATGTTGCAACCACACACAAGTTGACCTGCTGTGAGGAAAAAACGCTTTAGTACATTTCAAACATGATAAAGGTCATTTGAAAATCAACATGAAGAACCAAAATTCCATAAGTATAAAACATAAAAAAATGCTTACCGAAGAAAACAATATGTATCGTACTAGGCACCCTCCTCCCGCCCTGTGGTGCAACTGATGTCCCTTTCTCCAAAAATGTACTCAATGGGATCGTAATGTTGCAACCACACACAAGTAGACCTGCTGTGAGGAAAAAACGCTTTAGTACATTTCAAACATGAAAAAGGTCATTTTAAAATCAACATGAAGAACCAAAATTCCAAAAGTATAAAACACACAAAAATGCTTACCGAAGAAAAAAAAATGTATCGTACTAGGCACCCTCCTCCCGCCCTGTGGTGCAACTGATGTCCCTTTCTCCAAAAATGTACTCAATGGGAGTGTAATGTTGCAACCACACACAAGTTGACGTGCTGTGAGGAAAAAACGCTTTAGTACATTTCAAACATGAAAAAGGTCATTTTAAAATCAACATGAAGAACCAAAATTCCAAAACTATAAAACACACAAAAATGCTTACCGAAGAAAAAATAATGTATCGTACTAGGCACCCTCCTCCCGCCCTGTGGTGCAACTGATTTCCCTTTCTCCAAAAATGTACTCAATGGGATCGTAATGTTGCAACCACACACAAGTTGACCTGCTGTGAGGAAAAAACGCTTTAGTACATTTCAAACATGAAAAAGGTCATTTTAAAATCAACATGAAGAACCAAAATTCCAAAAGTATAAAACACACAAAAATGCTTACCCAAGAAAAAAAAATGTATCGTACTAGGCACCCTCCTCCCGCCCTGTGGTGCAACTGATGTCCCTTTCTCCAAAAATGTACTCAATGGGAGTGTAATGTTGCAACCACACACACAAGTTGACCTGCTGTGAGGAAAAAACGAGTTAGTACATTTCAAACATGGAAAAGACCATTTTAAAATCATCATGAAAAACCAATATTCCAAAAGTATAAAACACAAAAGATGCTTACCAAAGAAAGAAAAAGTATCATGCTCCGCACCCTCCTCCCTGCCCTGTGGTGCAACACATGTCCCTTTCTCAAAAAATGTACTCAATGGGATCGTAATGTTGCAACCACACACAAGTTGACCTGCTGTGAGGAAAAAACGCTTTAGTACATTTCAAACATGATAAAGGTCATTTGAAAATCAACATGAAGAACCATAATTCCAAAAGTATAAAACACACAAAAATGCTTACTGAAGAAAAAAAAATGTATCGTACTAGGCACCCTCCTCCCGCCCTGTGGTGCAACTGATGTCCCTTTCTCCAAAAATGTACTCAATGGGATCGTAATGTTGCAACCACACACAAGTTGACCTGCTGTGAGGAAAAAACGCTTTAGTACATTGCAAACATGAAAAAGGTCATTTTAAAATCAACATGAAGAACCAAAATTCCATATGTATAAAACACACAAAAACGCTAACGGAAGAAAACAAAATGTATCGTACTAGGCACCCTCCTCCCGCCCTGTGGTGCAACTGATGTCCCTTTCTCCAAAAATGTACTCAATGGGATCGTAATGTTGCAACCACACACAAGTTGACCTGCTGTGAGGAAAAAACGCTTTAGTACATTTCAAACATGAAAAAGGTCACTTTAAAATCAACATGAAGAACCAAAATTCCATAAGTATAAAACACACAAAAATGCTTACCGAAGAAAAAAAAAGTATCGTACTAGGCACCCTCCTCCCGCCCTGTGGTGCAACTGATGTCCCTTTCTCCAAAAATGTACTCAATGGGATCGTAATGTTGCAACCACACACAAGTTGACCTGCTGTGAGGAAAAAACGCTTTAGTACATTTCAAACATGAAAAAGGTCATTTTAAAATCAACATGAAGAACCAAAATTCCATAAGTATAAAACACACAAAAATGCTTACCGGAGAAAACAATATGTATCGTACTAGGCACCCTCCTCCCGCCCTGTGGTGCAACTGATGTCCCTTTCTCCAAAAATGTACTCAATGGGATCGTAATGTTGCAACCACACACAAGTTGACCTGCTGTGAGGAAAAAACGCTTTAGTACATTTCAAACATGATAAAGGTCATTTGAAAATCAACATGAAGAACCAAAATTCCATAAGTATAAAACATAAAAAAATGCTTACCGAAGAAAACAATATGTATCGTACTAGGCACCCTCCTCCCGCCCCGTGGTGCAACTGATGTCCCTTTCTCCAAAAATGTACTCAATGGGATCGTAATGTTGCAACCACACACAAGTTGACCTGCTGTGAGGAAAAAACGCTTTAGTACATTTCAAACATGATAAAGGTCATTTGAAAATCAACATGAAGAACCAAAATTCCATAAGTATAAAACATAAAAAAATGCTTACCGAAGAAAACAATATGTATCGTACTAGGCACCCTCCTCCCGCCCTGTGGTGCAACTGATGTCCCTTTCTCCAAAAATGTACTCAATGGGATCGTAATGTTGCAACCACACACAAGTTGACCTGCTGTGAGGAAAAAACGCTTTAGTACATTTCAAACATGATAAAGGTCATTTGAAAATCAACATGAAGAACCAAAATTCCATAAGTATAAAACATAAAAAAATGCTTACCGAAGAAAACAAAATGTATCGTACTAGGCACCCTCCTCCCGCCCTGTGGTGCAACTGATGTCCCTTTCTCCAAAAATGTACTCAATGGGATCGTAATGTTGCAATCACACACAAGTTGACCTGCTGTGAGGAAAAAACGCTTTAGTACATTTCAAACATGAAAAAGGTCATTTGAAAATCAACATGAAGAACCAAAATTCCATAAGTATAAAACATAAAAAAATGCTTACCGAAGAAAACAAAATGTATCGTACTAGGCACCCTCCTCCCACCCTGTGGTGCAACTGATGTCCCTTTCTCCAAAAATGTACTCAATGGGATCGTAATGTTGCAACCACACACAAGTTGACCTGCTGTGAGGAAAAAACGCTTTAGTACATTTCAAACATGATAAAGGTCATTTGAAAATCAACATGAAGAACCAAAATTCCATAAGTATAAAACATAAAAAAATGCTTACCGAAGAAAACAATATGTATCGTACTAGGCACCCTCCTCCCGCCCTGTGGTGCAACTGATGTCCCTTTCTCCAAAAATGTACTCAATGGGATCGTAATGTTGCAACCACACACAAGTAGACCTGCTGTGAGGAAATAACGCTTTAGTACATTTCAAACATGAAAAAGGTCATTTTAAAATCAACATGAAGAACCAAAATTCCAAAAGTATAAAACACACAAAAATGCTTACCGAAGAAAAAAAAATGTATCGTACTAGGCACCCTCCTCCCGCCCTGTGGTGCAACTGATGTCCCTTTCTCCAAAAATGTACTCAATGGGATCGTAATGTTGCAACCACACACAAGTTGACCTGCTGTGAGGAAAAAACGCTTTAGTACATTTCAAACATGAAAAAGGTCATTTTAAAATCAACATGAAGAACCAAAATTCCAAAACTATAAAACACACAAAAATGCTTACCGAAGAAAAAATAATGTATCGTACTAGGCACCCTCCTCCCGCCCTGTGGTGCAACTGATTTCCCTTTCTCCAAAAATGTACTCAATGGGATCGTAATGTTGCAACCACACACAAGTTGACCTGCTGTGAGGAAAAAACGCTTTAGTACATTTCAAACATGAAAAAGGTCATTTTAAAATCAACATGAAGAACCAAAATTCCAAAAGTATAAAACACACAAAAATGCTTACCCAAGAAAAAAAAATGTATCGTACTAGGCACCCTCCTCCCGCCCTGTGGTGCAACTGATGTCCCTTTCTCCAAAAATGTACTCAATGGGAGTGTAATGTTGCAACCACACACACAAGTTGACCTGCTGTGAGGAAAAAACGAGTTAGTACATTTCAAACATGGAAAAGACCATTTTAAAATCATCATGAAAAACCAATATTCCAAAAGTATAAAACACAAAAGATGCTTACCAAAGAAAGAAAAAGTATCATGCTCCGCACCCTCCTCCCTGCCCTGTGGTGCAACACATGTCCCTTTCTCAAAAAATGTACTCAATGGGATCGTAATGTTGCAACCACACACAAGTTGACCTGCTGTGAGGAAAAAACGCTTTAGTACATTTCAAACATGATAAAGGTCATTTGAAAATCAACATGAAGAACCATAATTCCAAAAGTATAAAACACACAAAAATGCTTACTGAAGAAAAAAAAATGTATCGTACTAGGCACCCTCCTCCCGCCCTGTGGTGCAACTGATGTCCCTTTCTCCAAAAATGTACTCAATGGGATCGTAATGTTGCAACCACACACAAGTTGACCTGCTGTGAGGAAAAAACGCTTTAGTACATTTCAAACATGAAAAAGGTCATTTTAAAATCAACATGAAGAACCAAAATTCCAAAAGTATAAAACACACAAAAATGCTTACCCAAGAAAAAAAAATGTATCGTACTAGGCACCCTCCTCCCGCCCTGTGGTGCAACTGATGTCCATTTCTCCAAAAATGTACTCAATGGGAGTGTAATGTTGCAACCACACACACAAGTTGACCTGCTGTGAGGAAAAAACGAGTTAGTACATTTCAAACATGGAAAAGACCATTTTAAAATCATCATGAAAAACCAATATTCCAAAAGTATAAAACACAAAAGATGCTTACCAAAGAAAGAAAAAGTATCATGCTCCGCACCCTCCTCCCTGCCCTGTGGTGCAACACATGTCCCTTTCTCAAAAAATGTACTCAATGGGATCGTAATGTTGCAACCACACACAAGTTGACCTGCTGTTAGGAAAAAACGCTTTAGTACATTTCAAACATGAAAAAGGTCATTTTAAAATCAACATGAAGAACCAAAATTCCATAAGTTTAAAACACACAAAAACGCTAACGGAAGAAAACAATATGTATCGTACTAGGCACCCTCCTCCCGCCCTGTGGTGCAACTGATGTCCCTTTCTCCAAAAATGTACTCAATGGGATCGTAATGTTGCAACCACACACAAGTTGACCTGCTGTGAGGAAAAAACGCTTTAGTACATTTCAAACATGAAAAAGGTCATTTTAAAATCAACATGAAGAACCAAAATTCCAAAAGTATAAAACACAAAAAAATGCTTACCAAAGAATAAAAAATGTATCGTACTAGGCACCCTCCTCCCGCCCTGTGGTGCAACTGATGTCCCTTTCTCCAAAAATGTACTCAATGGGATCGTAATGTTGCAACCACACACAAGTTGACCTGCTGTGAGGAAAAAACGCTTTAGTACATTTCAAACATGAAAAAGGTCATTTTAAAAACAACATGAAGAACCAAAATTCCATAAGTATAAAACACACAAAATTGCTAACGGAAGAAAACAATATGTATCGTACTAGGCACCCTCCTCCCGCCCTGTGGTGCAACTGATGTCCCTTTCTCCAAAAATGTACTCAATGGGATCGTAATGTTGCAACCACACACAAGTTGACCTGCTGTGAGGAAAAAACGCTTTAGTACATTTCAAACATGAAAAAGGTCATTTTAAAATCAACATGAAGAACCAAAATTCCATAAGTATAAAACACACAAAAATGCTTACCGAAGAAAAAAAAAGTATCGTACTAGGCACCCTCCTCCCGCCCTGTGGTGCAACTGATGTCCCTTTCTCCAAAAATGTACTCAATGGGATCGTAATGTTGCAACCACACACAAGTTGACCTGCTGTGAGGAAAAAACGCTTTAGTACATTTCAAACATGAAAAAGGTCATTTTAAAATCAACATGAAGAACCAAAATTCCATAAGTATAAAACACACAAAAATGCTTACCGAAGAAAACAATATGTATCGTACTAGGCACCCTCCTCCCGCCCTGTGGTACAACTGATGTCCCTTTCTCCAAAAATGTACTCAATGGGATCGTAATGTTGCAACCACACACAAGTTGACCTGCTGTGAGGAAAAAACGCTTTAGTACATTTCAAACATGAAAAAGGTCATTTTAAAATCAACATGAAGAACCAAAATTCCATAAGTATAAAACACAAAAAAATGCTTACCGAAGAAAACAAAATGTATCGTACTAGGCACCCTCCTCCCGCCCTGTGGTGCAACTGATGTCCCTTTCTCCAAAAATGTACTCAATGGGATCGTAATGTTGCAACCACACACAAGTTGACCTGCTGTGGGGAAAAAACGCTTTAGTACATTTCAAACATGAAAAAGGTCATTTTAAAATCAACTTGAAGAACCAAAATTCCATAAGTATAAAACACACAAAAATGCTTACCGGAGAAAACAATATGTATCGTACTAGGCACCCTCCTCCCGCCCTGTGGTGCAACTGATGTCCCTTTCTCCAAAAATGTACTCAATGGGATCGTAATGTTGCAACCACACACAAGTTGACCTGCTGTGAGGAAAAAACGCTTTAGTACATTTCAAACATGATAAAGGTCATTTGAAAATCAACATGAAGAACCAAAATTCCATAAGTATAAAACATAAAAAAATGCTTACCGAAGAAAACAATATGTATCGTACTAGGCACCCTCCTCCCGCCCTGTGGTGCAACTGATGTCCCTTTCTCCAAAAATGTACTCAATGGGATCGTAATGTTGCAACCACACACAAGTTGACCTGCTGTGAGGAAAAAACGCTTTAGTACATTTCAAACATGAAAAAGGTCATTTTAAAATCAACATGAAGAACCAAAATTCCAAAAGTATAAAACACACAAAAATGCTTACCCAAGAAAAAAAAATGTATCGTACTAGGCACCCTCCTCCCGCCCTGTGGTGCAACTGATGTCCCTTTCTCCAAAAATGTACTCAATGGGAGTGTAATGTTGCAACCACACACACAAGTTGACCTGCTGTGAGGAAAAAACGAGTTAGTACATTTCAAACATGGAAAAGACCATTTTAAAATCATCATGAAAAACCAATATTCCAAAAGTATAAAACACAAAAGATGCTTACCAAAGAAAGAAAAAGTATCATGCTCCGCACCCTCCTCCCTGCCCTGTGGTGCAACACATGTCCCTTTCTCAAAAAATGTACTCAATGGGATCGTAATGTTGCAACCACACACAAGTTGACCTGCTGTGAGGAAAAAACGCTTTAGTACATTTCAAACATGAAAAAGGTCATTTTAAAATCAACATGAAGAACCAAAATTCCATAAGTATAAAACACACAAAAACGCTAACGGAAGAAAACAATATGTATCGTACTAGGCACCCTCCTCCCGCCCTGTGGTGCAACTGATGTCCCTTTCTCCAAAAATGTACTCAATGGGATCGTAATGTTGCAACCACACACAAGTTGACCTGCTGTGAGGAAAAAACGCTTTAGTACATTTCAAACATGAAAAAGGTCATTTTAAAATCAACATGAAGAACCAAAATTCCAAAAGTATAAAACACACAAAAATGCTTACCGAAGAATAAAAAATGTATCGTACTAGGCACCCTCCTCCCGCCCTGTGGTGCAACTGATGTCCCTTTCTCCAAAAATGTACTCAATGGGATCGTAATGTTGCAACCACACACAAGTTGACCTGCTGTGAGGAAAAAACGCTTTAGTACATTTCAAACATGAAAAAGGTCATTTTAAAATCAACATGAAGAACCAAAATTCCATAAGTATAAAACACACAAAATTGCTAACGGAAGAAAACAATATGTATCGTACTAGGCACCCTCCTCCCGCCCTGTGGTGCAACTGATGTCCCTTTCTCCAAAAATGTACTCAATGGGATCGTAATGTTGCAACCACACACAAGTTGACCTGCTGTGAGGAAAAAACGCTTTAGTACATTTCAAACATGAAAAAGGTCATTTTAAAATCAACATGAAGAACCAAAATTCCATAAGTATAAAACACACAAAAATGCTTACCGAAGAAAAAAAAAGTATCGTACTAGGCACCCTCCTCCCGCCCTGTGGTGCAACTGATGTCCCTTTCTCCAAAAATGTACTCAATGGGATCGTAATGTTGCAACCACACACAAGTTGACCTGCTGTGAGGAAAAAACGCTTTAGTACATTTCAAACATGAAAAAGGTCATTTTAAAATCAACATGAAGAACCAAAATTCCATAAGTATAAAACACACAAAAATGCTTACCGAAGAAAACAATATGTATCGTACTAGGCACCCTCCTCCCGCCCTGTGGTGCAACTGATGTCCCTTTCTCCAAAAATGTACTCAATGGGATCGTAATGTTGCAACCACACACAAGTTGACCTGCTGTGAGGAAAAAACGCTTTAGTACATTTCAAACATGAAAAAGGTCATTTTAAAATCAACATGAAGAACCAAAATTCCATAAGTATAAAACACAAAAGAATGCTTACCGAAGAAAACAAAATGTATCGTACTAGGCACCCTCCTCCCGCCCTGTGGTGCAACTGATGTCCCTTTCTCCATAAATGTACTCAATGGGATCGTAATGTTGCAACCACACACAAGTTGACCTGCTGTGGGGAAAAAACGCTTTAGTACATTTCAAACATGAAAAAGGTCATTTTAAAATCAACATGAAGAACCAAAATTCCATAAGTATAAAACACACAAAAATGCTTACCGGAGAAAACAATATGTATCGTACTAGGCACCCTCCTCCCCCCCTGTGGTGCAACTGATGTCCCTTTCTCCAAAAATGTACTCAATGGGATCGTAATGTTGCAACCACACACAAGTTGACCTGCTGTGAGGAAAAAACGCTTTAGTACATTTCAAACATGATAAAGGTCATTTGAAAATCAACATGAAGAACCAAAATTCCATAAGTATAAAACATAAAAAAATGCTTACCGAAGAAAACAATATGTATCGTACTAGGCACCCTCCTCCCGCCCTGTGGTGCAACTGATGTCCCTTTCTCCAAAAATGTACTCAATGGGATCGTAATGTTGCAACCACACACAAGTTGACCTGCTGTGAGGAAAAAACGCTTTAGTACATTTCAAACATGAAAAAGGTCATTTTAAAATCAACATGAAGAACCAAAATTCCATAAGTATAAAACACACAAAAACGCTAACGGAAGAAAACAATATGTATCGTACTAGGCACCCTCCTCCCGCCCTGTGGTGCAACTGATGTCCCTTTCTCCAAAAATGTACTCAATGGGATCGTAATGTTGCAACCACACACAAGTTGACCTGCTGTGAGGAAAAAACGCTTTAGTACATTTCAAACATGAAAAAGGTCATTTTAAAATCAACATGAAGAACCAAAATTCCAAAAGTATAAAACACACAAAAATGCTTACCGAAGAATAAAAAATGTATCGTACTAGGCACCCTCCTCCCGCCCTGTGGTGCAACTGATGTCCCTTTCTCCAAAAATGTACTCAATGGGATCGTAATGTTGCAACCACACACAAGTTGACCTGCTGTGAGGAAAAAACGCTTTAGTACATTTCAAACATGAAAAAGGTCATTTTAAAATCAACATGAAGAACCAAAATTCCATAAGTATAAAACACACAAAAACGCTAACGGAAGAAAACAATATGTATCGTACTAGGCACCCTCCTCCCGCCCTGTGGTGCAACTGATGTCCCTTTCTCCAAAAATGTACTCAATGGGATCGTAATGTTGTAACCACACACAAGTTGACCTGCTGTGAGGAAAAAACGCTTTAGTACATTTCAAACATGAAAAAGGTCATTTGAAAATCAACATGAAGAACCAAAATTCCATAAGTATAAAACACACAAAAATGCTTACCGAAGAAAAAAAAATGTATCGTACTAGGCACCCTCCTCCCGCCCTGTGGTGCAACTGATGTCCCTTTCTCCAAAAATGTACTCAATGGGATCGTAATGTTGCAACCACACACAAGTTGACCTGCTGTGAGGAAAAAACGCTTTAGTACATTTCAAACATGAAAAAGGTCATTTTAAAATCAACATGAAGAACCAAAATTCCATAAGTATAAAACACACAAAAATGCTTACCGAAGAAAACAATATGTATCGTACTAGGCACCCTCCTCCCGCCCTGTGGTGCAACTGATGTCCCTTTCTCCAAAAATGTACTCAATGGGATCGTAATGTTGCAACCACACACAAGTTGACCTGCTGTGAGGAAAAAACGCTTTAGTACATTTCAAACATGAAAAAGGTCATTTTAAAATCAACATGAAGAACCAAAATTCCATAAGTATAAAACACACAAAAATGCTTACCGGAGAAAACAATATGTATCGTACTAGGCACCCTCCTCCCGCCCTGTGGTGCAACTGATGTCCCTTTCTCCAAAAATGTACTCAATGGGATCGTAATGTTGCAACAACACACAAGTTGACCTGCTGTGAGAAAAAAACGCTTTAGTACATTTCAAACATGATAACGGTCATTTGAAAATCATCATGAAGAACCAAAATTCCATAAGTATAAAACATAAAAAAATGCTTACCGAAGAAAACAATATGTATCGTACTAGGCACCCTCCTCCCGCCCTGTGGTGCAACTGATGTCCCTTTCTCCAAAAATGTACTCAATGGGATCGTAATGTTGCAACCACACACAAGTTGACCTGCTGTGAGGAAAAAACGCTTTAGTACATTTCAAACATGATAAAGGTCATTTGAAAATCAACATGAAGAACCAAAATTCCATAAGTATAAAACATAAAAAAATGCTTACCGAAGAAAACAATATGTATCGTACTAGGCACCCTCCTCCCGCCCTGTGGTGCAACTGATGTCCCTTTCTCCAAAAATGTACTCAATGGGATCGTAATGTTGCAACCACACACAAGTTGACCTGCTGTGAGGAAAAAACGCTTTAGTACATTTCAAACATGATAAAGGTCATTTGAAAATCAACATGAAGAACCAAAATTCCATAAGTATAAAACATAAAAAAATGCTTACCGAAGAAAACAAAATGTATCGTACTAGGCACCCTCCTCCCGCCCTGTGGTGCAACTGATGTCCCTTTCTCCAAAAATGTACTCAATGGGATCGTAATGTTGCAACCACACACAAGTTGACCTGCTGTGAGGAAAAAACGCTTTAGTACATTTCAAACATGATAAAGGTCATTTGAAAATCAACATGAAGAACCAAAATTCCATAAGTATAAAACACAAAAAAATGCTTACCGAAGAAAACAAAATGTATCGTACTAGGCACCCTCCTCCCGCCCTGTGGTGCAACTGATGTCCCTTTCTCCAAAAATGTACTCAATGGGATCGTAATGTTGCAACCACACACAAGTTGACCTGCTGTGAGGAAAAAACACTTTAGTACATTTCAAACATGAAGAAGGTCATTTTAAAATCAACATGAAGAACCAAAATTCCAAAAGTATAAAACACACAAAAATGCTTACCCAAGAAAAAAAAATGTATCGTACTAGGCACCCACCTCCCGCCCTGTGGTGCAACTGATGTCCCTTTCTCCAAAAATGTACTCAATGGGATCGTAATGTTGCAACCACACACAAGTTGACCTGCTGTGAGGAAAAAACGCTTTAGTACATTTCAAACATGAAAAAGGTCATTTTAAAATCAACATGAAGAACCAAAATTCCAAAACTATAAAACACACAAAAATGCTTACCGAAGAAAAAATAATGTATCGTACTAGGCACCCTCCTCCCGCCCTGTGGTGCAACTGATTTCCCTTTCTCCAAAAATGTACTCAATGGGATCGTAATGTTGCAACCACACACAAGTTGACCTGCTGTGAGGAAAAAACGCTTTAGTACATTTCAAACATGAAAAAGGTCATTTTAAAATCAACATGAAGAACCAAAATTCCAAAAGTATAAAACACACAAAAATGCTTACCCAAGAAAAAAAAAATGTATCGTACTAGGCACCCTCCTCCCGCCCTGTGGTGCAACTGATGTCCCTTTCTCCAAAAATGTACTCAATGGGATCGTAATGTTGCAACCACACACAAGTTGACCAGCTCTGAGGAAAAAACGCTTTAGTACATTTCAAACATGAAAAAGGTCATTTTAAAATCAACATGAAGAACCAAAATTCCAAAAGTATAAAACACACAAAAATGCTTACCCAAGAAAAAAAAATGTATCGTACTAGGCACCCTCCTCCCGCCCTGTGGTGCAACTGATGTCCCTTTCTCCAAAAATGTACTCAATGGGAGTGTAATGTTGCAACCACACACACAAGTTGACCTGCCGTGAGGAAAAAACGAGTTAGTACATTTCAAACATGGAAAAGACCATTTTAAAATCATCATGAAAAACCAATATTCCAAAAGTATAAAACACAAAAGATGCTTACCAAAGAAAGAAAAAGTATCATGCTCCGCACCCTCCTCCCTGCCCTGTGGTGCAACACATGTCCCTTTCTCAAAAAATGTACTCAATGGGATCGTAATGTTGCAACCACACACAAGTTGACCTGCTGTGAGGAAAAAACGCTTTAGTACATTTCAAACTTGAAGAAGGTCATTTTAAAATCAACATGAAGAACCATAATTCCAAAAGTATAAAACACACAAAAATGCTTACTGAAGAAAAAAAAATGTCTCGTACTAGGCACCCTCCTCCCGCCCTGTGGTGCAACTGATGTCCCTTTCTCCAAAAATGTACTCAATGGGATCGTAATGTTGCAACCACACACAAGTTGACCTGCTGTGAGGAAAAAACGCTTTAGTACATTTCAAACATGAAAAAGGTCATTTTAAAATCAACATGAAGAACCAAAATTCCAAAAGTATAAAACACACAAAAATGCTTACCCAAGAAAAAAAAATGTATCGTACTAGGCACCCTCCTCCCGCCCTGTGGTGCAACTGATGTCCCTTTCTCCAAAAATGTACTCAATGGGAGTGTAATGTTGCAGCCACACACACAAGTTGACCTGCTGTGAGGAAAAAACGAGTTAGTACATTTCAAACATGGAAAAGACCATTTTAAAATCATCATGAAAAACCAATATTCCAAAAGTATAAAACACAAAAGATGCTTACCAAAGAAAGAAAAAGTATCATGCTCCGCACCCTCCTCCCTGCCCTGTGGTGCAACACATGTCCCTTTCTCAAAAAATGTACTCAATGGGATCGTAATGTTGCAACCACACACAAGTTGACCTGCTGTGAGGAAAAAACGCTTTAGTACATTTCAAACATGAAAAAGGTCATTTTAAAATCAACATGAAGAACCAAAATTCCAAAAGTATAAAACACACAAAAATGCTTACCGAAGAATAAAAAATGTATCGTACTAGGCACCCTCCTCCCGCCCTGTGGTGCAACTGATGTCCCTTTCTCCAAAAATGTACTCAATGGGATCGTAATGTTGCAACCACACACAAGTTGACCTGCTGTGAGGAAAAAACGCTTTAGTACATTTCAAACATGAAAAAGGTCATTTTAAAATCAACATGAAGAACCAAAATTCCATAAGTATAAAACACACAAAAACGCTAACGGAAGAAAACAATATGTATCGTACTAGGCACCCTCCTCCCGCCCTGTGGTGCAACTGATGTCCCTTTCTCCAAAAATGTACTCAATGGGATCGTAATGTTGCAACCACACACAAGTTGACCTGCTGTGAGGAAAAAACGCTTTAGTACATTTCAAACATGAAAAAGGTCATTTTAAAATCAACATGAAGAACCAAAATTCCATAAGTATAAAACACACAAAAACGCTAACGGAAGAAAACAATATGTATCGTACTAGGCACCCTCCTCCCGCCCTGTGGTGCAACTGATGTCCCTTTCTCCAAAAATGTACTCAATGGGATCGTAATGTTGCAACCACACACAAGTTGACCTGCTGTGAGGAAAAAACGCTTTAGTACATTTCAAACATGATAAAGGTCATTTGAAAATCAACATGAAGAACCAAAATTCCATAAGTATAAAACATAAAAAAATGCTTACCGAAGAAAACAATATGTATCGTACTAGGCACCCTCCTCCCGCCCTGTGGTGCAACTGATGTCCCTTTCTCCAAAAATGTACTCAATGGGATCGTAATGTTGCAACCACACACAAGTTGACCTGCTGTGAGGAAAAAACGCTTTAGTACATTTCAAACATGATAAAGGTCATTTGAAAATCAACATGAAGAACCAAAATTCCATAAGTATAAAACATAAAAAAATGCTTACCGAAGAAAACAATATGTATCGTACTAGGCACCCTCCTCCCGCCCTGTGGTGCAACTGATGTCCCTTTCTCCAAAAATGTACTCAATGGGATCGTAATGTTGCAACCACACACAAGTTGACCTGCTGTGAGGAAAAAACGCTTTAGTACATTTCAAACATGAAAAAGTTCATTTTAAAATCAACATGAAGAACCAAAATTGCAAAAGTATAAAACACACAAAAATGCTTACCAAAGAAAAAAAAATGTATCGTACTAGGCACCCTCCTCCCGCCCTGTGGTGCAACTGATGTCCCTTTCTCCAAAAATGTACTCAATGGGATCGTAATGTTGCAACCACACACAAGTTGACCTGCTGTGAGGAAAAAACGCTTTAGTACATTTCAAACATGAAAAAGGTCATTTTAAAATCAACATGAAGAACCAAAATTCCAAAAGTATAAAACACAAAAAAATGCTTACCGAAGAAAACAAAATGTATCGTACTAGGCATCCTCCTCCCGCCCTGTGGTGCAACTGATGTCCCTTTCTCCAAAAATGTACTCAATGGGATCGTAATGTTGCAACCACACACAAGTTGACCTGCTGTGAGGAAAAAACGCTTTAGTACATTTCAAACATGAAAAAGGTCATTTTAAAATCAACATGAAGAACCAAAATTCCAAAGGTATAAAACACACAAAAATGCTTACCGAAGAAAAAATAATGTATCGTACTAGGCACCCTCCTCCCGCCCTGTGGTGCAACTGATGTCCCTTTCTCCAAAAATGTACTCAATGGGATCGTAATGTTGCAACCACACACAAGATGGCCTGCTGTGAGGAAAAAACACTTTAGTACATTTCAAACATGAAAAAGGTCATTTTAAAATCAACATGAAGAACCAAAATTCCAAAGGTATAAAACACACAAAAATGCTTACCGAAGAAAAAATAAAGTATCGTACTAGGCACCCTCCTCCCGCCCTGTGGTGCAACTGATGTCCCTTTCTCCAAAAATGTACTCAATGGGATCGTAATGTTGCAACCACACACAAGTTGGCCTGCTGTGAGGAAAAACGCTTTAGTACATTTCAAACAATGAAAAGGTCATTTTAAAATCAACATGAAGAACCAAAATTCAAAAAGTATAAAACACACAAAAATGCTTACCGAAGAAAAAAAATGTATCGTACTAGGCACTCTCCTCCCACCCTGTGGTGCAACTGATGTCCCTTTCTCCAAAAATGTACTCAATGGGATCGTAATGTTGCAACCACACACAAGTTGACCTGCTGTGAGGAAAAAACGCTTTAGTACATTTCAAACAT